>NC_092861.1:52546721-52872966 GCF_032062135.1 Pyxicephalus adspersus
TACTTTCATCAGTGAACCTGGAATGGATTTCCTAAAAGTCATTAGCTGTTTGTTAGCAAATGTTTTCATTTCTGGACCAGATCCATTCCAGGTTTGCTGGATCATGCAGCTTTACTGGTGAAAGTGTATTCTCCCCAGCCTTGGAGAACTTTAATAAATTAGGGGCAGTGAATGTATTTTTGCAGTTGTGGGTCTGTGAATATAAATACTGCAGGGTAAGTGGAACACACATAATATTTGCATATGTGGCCACATGAATATATTCTTTTTCAAATAGGTTAAGTACCAAGTGCATGTGGCTTTTTGTTGTTAACTAATAACATAAATTACAGCCTAGCGCTCACACCACTGTGGACCAAACCATTCTAAATTGTTTAGGGAATTTGCTTTTTATATGATCTGTCAAACAGTATTTTTTTAACATTATCATTTATCTTTAAAACAAAAACTGTCACTAATAAAATATTTAAGCTACCATGGCTGAGCTCTGTAAATACTCTGTAAATACTTTTTTACTTGGCTACTTCTGGCACCAACTTTTTCCATGTCATTGACCTACACTGTAAAGGAAAACACTTGGTCGGCTTACTTATTCAAAGTCAGTAACTCTGAAACAAATGAAGCCAGTGGATAAGCATAACAACCAGGTGATTAACATTTTTAGAGGTAAACAGTCATAGCTTACAAATTTCTCTCAGTAGCTGGATTGATGGTGGGTAAATTGGGGAAGGTAATGATTCTGGGGCAAAGTAGCATACATTTGTATACATATCTGTCTATTTTTCAGAGAATCACACATATTAAAAATTTAGCTAAGTTAAATGTATGTGTATCTCACCGCATCAAATATATTTTATTGCCATGGGACCCAAGACCAGATTAAAACACAGATGGGCACATACCAAGCTTGTCACATTTAAAGTTATTACCTGACCAAGTGTGCAGATTGAAGCAATTTCACTTAATCTCAGTTGACTTCATCATCATTAATAAAGGACCAGGACCAGATGGCTTACACCTATGTCCTCCAAAAGTTGAGCCCTGTTTTGTGAAAGCCATTGGTTTCCATGTTTTAAAGATTCCTTAATCACTGGTTTGATATTATTGGAAGGGTAAAAGGCTAATATGGTACTTTTGCTTAAAAATGTCTCAAAGTATTTACGATAGGATACTAGAGTTTGATAAACTAGACATGTAATTGCAAAATGTTGGATTTACCCATCACGTTCAGTTTTAGTGGCAGTGTTCACCAGGAAAAATAGAGAGCAGAGTTTTGTCCATGAAGGTCAAAGACAGTAATAATACTCTGATTCTATCCTTTCTTTAATCTATCCAAAAAAAAAAGTTTAGGCTTTGTGTACACTCTAATATTGGTCTCGTTTTGTACATTCATGTTTTATTCTATAGGTGGGGCACTGCTTATCAGTATAGGCTATAGCCCCCTCCGCCAGCCTTATAAGCAAAATAATAAATGTTATAGGTACTTATTTATTTTGTTCAAAGTTAACAAAAAAGATCTGAACTCTAAAAGAAAAAGTGCTGTCCTTAATTTGTTTGTCTCACGAGACCGGAAGTCATATTTGGAGTCACTGAGATGCTGCTCACCTTTCTCCTTGCTAGAGAGAAGGCTCTAGTCTAAAGTATGTATCTCATATGAGAACCTTTACCTCTAGTACTACTGGTGCTGGTTGAATTATATCCCCACCAGTCATTAGACCAGCAGTCATCAGAAAAGGAGCTCTCCATGAGAAAGAGGTACAGTGTGGAACAAGACACGGTAAGTCAGGTATTGGAAAAAGATTGGCTGCAGGAAACCTATAGGCAGTAATGGGGACTAACCCTTTGCCCCCTGCTTGCCTTTTTTGGGAATATCTTCTAGTGATCATGTCCTCTTTAAACTTGAAAAAGATATTCAGTTTTACAAAGCTAAGGCCAACATGTTGTTTTTAGGTATTCAAAATAATAATTTAAAAGCTATAGGATTTAAAGCTGAACTCCAGATACATATAAAAACACGATTTGATGTAATGAGGAATACCAATTGTACATTTATTGTATATTTAACTTCAATTCATGTAAGTACTTGAATCTGCCCTGTGAATAGCCCCTTGTTTGGACACATTGACAGTAGACATGTCTGATGCAAACCAAAGACAGAGTTGAAATAAAAAAAAAACAAAACATCATACCAACTGTGAAGCAAAGTGATGAAAATGTTGTAGTTTGAGGTTGCTTTGCTGTTCCGGGGCCAGAGCATCTTGCAATCATCTATTCAGCTATGAATTTTGCATACCATTGCATTTGCTTGATGGGAACGTGGGACCATCTGTCTAAAGTTAAAGCAGAAATATATGTTTCAACACAATATTGTTTTAAAGCTCTTCAACAAATCCAAAGCCAAGAATTAACTAAAGGTTATGAACTGACAAAAGCAAAGCCCTGATTTGAACCTCATTGAATTGCTGTGAAGGGATTTGAAACAAAATTGATGTTAGTGATAATTACACAAAAAAGGTGTAATTTCTGCTAAAGCGGCAAGCACGTACTTATGTTTTATTGGTAATTTTCTTAAAAAGTAAAGAGAATTCAAAATTTTCTTTGTGTTTTTGTCCAAGCTTATCACACTTACATGTAGGCACTGTTTAAATGAAGATCTGATTTGCTTGTTTAAATGAACATGGTATAGGTTACCTTATTTTTCACTTGGCGGTATAAAGCAGGATAAGTCTACTAATGTACAAAAAGAGAGGAAAATGAAAATATTGTCTAAACTTTGGGAGATAAATCTTCAGCAGTTTGCTTTGTCACTGGAAGACTCAGATAAAGGACTCCTTTCCAAAACATCTCTGGGAATCCACTCCTAGCTCGTCTGCAATATTTTCAACACAATATCAGCATTTACCGAGCTTCCTAATGAGTGTAAATGATTCCCTGCCTTGAGACTGATTTCCAGCTAATCTCCAACAGATAAATCCTAAATTAAGAACGAGAATTGAAGTTACTGTATTGTCTAATTAAACATATTAAAGACTGATGACTGAATATGCGATGCCATCTGTGCAACTTAGCAGTTTTTGATTTGACAAACCCGTGAGAGGCTCCACTGATAGAGGCAGGATGTCATTCAAGCTTATCCGCGTAGCCTGGCTCCTCAGAAGGAATGCCAGTTTGCTGCTGAAGACGGTTAAGCTGACGGAAGTGAATTCAAGTTTTGGCAAAGATGAATGCAAGATAAAGAGGACAAGCTGCCAAACAGAATGATTTGTAGAAAATATATGACACGACCTCCCCAGACAAACGTTAAGTACACCTACACTTCTCTCTGTCATTCTGTGGAAACACTAAATATTTTTAGTTACACTAAGCATCAGCTTCATTTACCCCAGGGCACTGCAGTCAAGGCAGAGATAAATTCATCATCGCTAATACTCTATTCAGTCAGCTGGCCCAGTTCTGACAGTAAACTGCACGCAGAAATTGCTATTTTACTTAAAAAACGAGATACAAGAAAATGCATCCACAATACGTTCTGTACAGAGGAACGATCATTATGTGAGCAGTGTGTTGTTATTCATTTGAAGCATGACAGGTCTTTACCTGGAGGGTAAATTGTTCCTAATAGCCCACTTAGGCAGTCATCAGTAGTCATCACATATACTGCAATCTAGCTCGGGAGTTGGGGTAGGCAGCCTACAATGCTACAGATACTGTCAGTGTAAAGATGTCATCAGCCTGGGAAATAATAGGAGTTGTAGTAGCAGGACAAATGGGGAAAGTTATTTTGTTTGGACGTTTTAATGAAAAAAAGACATTTTTTTCTAGAATTTTTTTAATCAAATTATCTTTGCTTTTTGCACTCATCTCTGCACTGATATAAATATATATAAAAATGATATAAATTTTCCATTACAATGTGCCCCTTTATAACCCCTGTTGTAAAAGAAAATATATATCTAATATACTTATGAGGATTTAAAACTGCTGTATACTGAGGCTGATTTACTAATGGAAAAACTGCATACAATATGTGAATTCACTTCAATTATCCAAAACAGTTTATTGTTTACAGGCTTCATCTACACATGGTTGGAAAATTGAAGTGAATATTCACATGGGTCTGATTTATTAAAGCCCACTACGACAGGAGAAGTTAGAGATGTAATGAGTGAGCCAGGATGATTCAACAAACCTAGAATGGATCTGGTCCAGGATTAAAAAAATTTGTCAACTAATAGCAAATACTTTGCAGGATCACCCAGGTTCACCCATGATAATCTATCTTCTCCAGTCTTGGAGAGCTTTATTATATCAGGCCCAATGTGTTGTATGCAGATTCACAACTATTTTAGTAAATCCTTAAAACTGTTGGACATTGGGTTGATTTAAAAAAAAAAAATCTTCTTTAAAAGTAAATAGTCACTCAGTTCTCTTAGATTGTAAGCTTTTTTGGATAGGGTCCTCCCCTCCTTCTGTGTCACTGTCTGCTAATTGCAAGCCCTATTTAATGTACAGCATTGAGTAATATGTTAGTGCTTTATAAATATAACTATTCCTAGGATATCAAGGATGAAAATGAATTGGTGGACAGTAGAACAGACATCAGTGTACACCTTTGTGATTGGGTTATGGCACGGTTCCTGGAAGTTACATGTTGCTTATCACCATGCGGTTGCTTTTCCTGCGCACTGAACTGCACTACAACACCAAATGCAAAGGCAATGCATGCAGACACATTAACATATAGTGAGGTTTGCTGTTCTGGGGGCAAAGCAACAGTTTGTATGCACCTGAAAGCGGCTTTCCACATCACTCGCAACCACAAATTGGAAAGTTGCCTCATCATTCTATGTGGAGGGTGGTAAACAATATATTGTTTTAGTGAAAGATTAGGTCAAAATGGTTTGAGAATTGGAAAATTCTAGAACAAACAGTCTGAACTGTCATAATTATATAGCCAATCCAATTAATCTTGCTGCGGATGAAATAAGAGAAGTCTATGCTTTACCCACCTACGCACATTCAATGTACAGTGACCATTCTCACTCAAAGCAATAGGTAAATCTTGGAAATCAGCAGGACATGGACCAATAAAATGTAGTAGCTTTGTTAGTCTCTTTTCTTGTTATATTTGTTTAAATGTGTCTGAAATAGTTTTCCATGGATTATTTATACTCTGGAGTCATTAGAAAATTCGAGTAACTTTGCTTTGAAAGTTAGGTGTGTATCAATTGTCACCTGGTTGATTTGTTGTCTCTGCAAACACTACTGACCTAAACATTTTTAAATGCCCAGGGGGTAAGTAAGCAATGGCAGATTATGAAGACAATTGATTGAGCTATGTTAAGGTTTTATTAAACACCAGAGATATATTACCCAGAAGAGGCATCTGACGTTAGATTTGTTATGTATTTCAATGAACTTGCTATGAAAATGTGCTTTTAGCAAACATGATAAAGACTTCGATGCATGCTGTGTATAGGGAAGATTTATCAAAACAAAAGTTGCTCATTACAACTTCATTTTAAAATGGGAATTAGATCAACAACAGCTGGAATTTAATTATGATCCTCTCTATAAATACAGTATATGTACTTAGAAAATATTTATACCTAAGAGCAGGAAGCGCTATTCCCTCTCTGTTACTCTTTGCTGTGTTCACCATGGTCTACTACATTTATATAGATTGCCCTACCGGTATTTTTTTGAGCACTCCGCTATGGAGGTCTCTTGCAGAATGGAACAAAGAGACCTTAGTACTTGGAGTAGATTTGGACTTATGACTTTGACCTAGACAGGCCCAGTGAGACTGACTTTTAGTTTACAGAACCCTCACTAAGGTACTTTATTAATGTGTTCTATAGAGCATATATGTTTATAAAATATATATAAATATATGTGATCACCATCTATCTATTAGAATGAATGTTAAAAAAAAGTCTCTATACGGTTTGTACTGTATTTATTCATATATATATTTATGTGAACATGAAGGAGAGACATATTTTGCTTAATTATAAGTACTGGAAATATGTAGTCTGCCTTGGTGACCTCTTTATGAAAATTTTAGTTGCTTTACTGCTTTGGTAATGCTTAGGCTTCAATGCTTTTAGAGACACTTAAAACAAGTATGGTTAAGTAAGTTAGACACAGCAAGGCATCTGCCATTTTCGGAAGGATGTCAACAAGCTTAATCCCACATTTTAGGTTGAACACTCTATGCATAAAAAAACTCTAGGCTAATAAAAAAACAAACTCCAAAACATGGAATTTTACGTTTATGATTATGATTTTGATAAAAAAAATTGCATGTATTTTAAATGCTGTTATAAATATTTAAACAATGCCAACAATATAAATGTATGCACCACTAGAAGGAGCATTTACAAATTTTTATATCTATATATTAAGTATAAATTGCAAAAATAATATTTGAAATATTTAGGCTACAAACTACTAAATCTGCAATAATTACTCTGTGGGCCATCTGATAAAATTATACATATACATATAAATAAAATGCTTTCTGATAGAAATGTTACATCACTAGGTTTTGAAAACATTTTAACATCCAAATCTTGTTCCAGTCTGATTGTTGTTCTATCCTAAAACTTTGTCAAACTTTTTTTTTCTTAAGATATGCCATGACTGACTGTGAGAGAATTGGTCAGTTGTCTGAACTCTGAGATGTTGGCTACATTCCCACAGAGCTCTAAAGGTTAACCTAGATGCAGTGTGCACTTTCCAGTAACGCAAAACGTCTCTGAATCACTTCTTTATTTGACTCAGAAATCCTCCCAGGAGATCTTAATAAACTGTCCATTGTGCCTGATGAATTACTGGTACACACCGATTCCCCCATTAGCTCTGGGAGATGCAGGCTGGAACACTCCTTCACTAATAGATGGTCAGGGGATTTGCCCTGGTACAAACCAACCCTGAATTAAGACTGTCATTTTCTTCTGTGGTACGAACATTAATGAGGCTATAATCTTTTCTTGTCCGTGTGCTATGAATCAGAGAGCGATGGCTCATCTTACATTTTAGTCCATTGTTTTGATTAGATAATTTCCTATGCCTTTTTCCATAAAAAAAATTATAGTTTGAATTGGTCTTGAATAAAATCTCCAGTCATTTAATCATTTGCTCCTATTATAATGTCTGCCTGGATGACAGAGAGAGATGAACAGAAAATGCACTTATGAATTTCTCGGCGCTCCTCATTAAATGAATGTGAGCCTATATGATCTGCCCTAATTCAGCGCACAACAGTACTGTTACAAGAGTATTACTCCTGGCTTTAAACTGTCACACAGCATAAGAGGATCTCTAAGGTGTGGTCTAGAGGTTTGAGCTCAACACCTATATTATCCATGAGATATACCGGAGACATGAGATTTGTTCACACTTTAATTCTTTAAGTGTTTAAAGATCTTCCAAATTAATGGACAATGTATTACAAACTGTTCCGACAAGCCTGTATTATTATTTTGTCATCTCTGTGTGAGGGCTCTAAATACATGATTGTAATCCAGCATCAATAATATGCACATTAACTGACACAAGATCAAAAGGCAATGGTTGTATATCAATGCAACTTTCTGTTGTAGAGCTGTGATCTGTAGAAGATGCAAAATAAATTATACTACTGATGGCTGTCCAATCACCAGAATGATGTAGTGCCAAATGGATCAAATGGTTGGCAATAGCAATAAAAGCAGAACTTTATGTCAAAGAGTCTTATGTATAATATATCTTAGTGTCTGGAATGATGAGGATTTTGAATTCTTATAGGATTTTGAAAGGTATCAAGCTAACCTTCTATCTGTGCAATATGCCAGAGGTGTGCAAATCATGAGTCGCAGTAGAAAATGTTAAATATGATTGTGAATATTTACCTGCTGGTTGCACTGCCAGAAAGCTAATTCTTTCAGTGGGAATTTGTATGTCAAATCTGCAAGAAAACCTACAATTCCAGGACTTTTAGTCTTCTAGATTGACCTCTTGCTGGTTTCTCCTGCTGAAATCCATGTCACTACTGTAATGTGTAATAAGTAAAGGTCAGCAGGAGGAACTGGCGAGAGGTGGGACAGAAGGTCAACGCATCCAGAAGTGTTGGTTTCCCTGCGGACTCCAGATTAAAATTTATACTGACAGAATGACATACTGGCAACATTGGCAATGGGAAAGGTAATAATTCAGTCCTATTTTGCAGCTTAAATAGCTGATTTGCTTTGTAAGGTCACTTTAATCAAATTCTTTTATTTTTACTACAGTGCCACCATAGCTGGTATCTGATGGGTTGATACTGGCAACAGTTATTTGTAGATACATTTTTTAAAATGAAACCTAGTTTTAAATACATTAAAACAGTCAAAAAACATATGAACCTTTAAAATAGGATATAACAACAGATAAGCAATATTGTAAAATTGATATAGCTACAAATATACAAGTAGCACTGCTTCCTATATGAGTTAAACTGAGCTGTGTCACACAAAGCATTCTGGAAATACTGTTTTTACTTAAACCAAACTAAACAGATAAATACTCCATTTAAAATACTTAACTTTCTGTGCTTTTACCATCAGTTCTTTAAGTTAGTGACAGGGTCTCTTTAATTAAGAAACCATTTTTTTCAGTGCATTAGTGATGCAAATGCTTTACAGTATTTTGGTGGAGAGATTAAAAACCCATTATGTAAGTCACAGCCCTCTGACCACTTGTGCTTTTGGTATCTACAAGTCCTATTTCCTCATGTAAACTAATGATTTTCACTTTAATGCATGGATTATGGGAAATATAGCCTGGAATCAATTGTTCTTTGGGTAACACCTGGTCACATCTGGGTCTACCAAATGTAAAGATGAACAAATTAGATGTAGCTCAGTGTGTAAGCACATTTTGTCCATATAACAGATATTCTGCCCACCACTTTTTATCTGTTTATGTTTTTATTAATTTATCAACTTGGTATTGGAATTTGTTGTCAGTTTTGGACTAACTTGGGCTTTGTTAGCTTTAGACGTCACAGTCTTAGAGAAATCTCTTACAGAAAATTTAGAAGCCATTTAGATTCTTCCAGCAATATTGCCATGTTCAGTATTTTAACTCAGTGGTCCCCAACCTTTTGGAGCTTACGGATCACTACATTTACGGACTCCGGAGCGGGAGCCGTGTGTCACTCAAAGGGGAAGAAACTTTCCCCAGAGTGATGTTATGATGCCAGAACCCGTCCACTCTCCCACCGCAGGTCAGAGTCTGCGATGGGAGAGTGAGCAGGTTGTGTCCAGAAACAAAACCTGCCCACCTCCCTGAGCCTGCGATGTCTACTAGAGCCATGGGCCACGGTTTTGGGCGGCGCGCCCCTCCAAGCGGGCTCCTTCTCCTGACCTCGCTGGGGGTTGCACCGGCCAGAGCCGCGGCCCACCTGTCAGACAGCTAGGGGTTGGGGACCCCTGTTTTCACTTACAGTGTTAGTGGTTTTTTTGTAGGGGGGGGGTAGTACATTTTCCAAAATGGTAGCATGGAAAAAAACACTATGAAATGAAAAGTGCTGACTCCTTTGCATAAAACTATGTTTCACATTTTATAAGGCATGAAATATTGTCACACTAAATACACAATCTAAACTGTCTTAATATAAAGGTGAATGAAAACCAGTCAAGGTGCCTAAATACCAACAGCCTTGTCGAAATAATAGGTTATACAAATAGTCATTGGAATTGTTTTGAGACTCTGCACCTAGGCATGCCATTTCCTATATATTATACTTATTTATTAAGAACATGTGCTGTTACCTATAGCAACCATTAAGAAGTATTTTTTTAATTTTATAAGCTGTTCTAATTTTATTTAGACTAAAATAAAGTTCACATCTAGTTACTATTGGTAATCTGGCACTTTTTTTTTGCTTTGTTAATGAAATACATCTGAATGTGGTATATTCATCACAGATGAGATGATAATCATTAGATACACCTACCCACATTCAAAATCATAGACATAACAGTTATTTCAAGCATCTGTCATTAAATAAAATATCACAATGAATTCATTCCAGTTCAGTAGTTTCAGACAATAATTAATACATATAATGAACTGCTGATTTATTTTTACATTATACTCAGTTTTAATGAAAAATCTGGAATATGATAAATTATATGGCCACAATAGCTGGTGGTAGTTAGTCATATTCAGTTGGACTCCTTCCTGTAATGTTGAAGAAATTAGGCCTGACATATTAAAGTTCTCCAAGTCTGTAGAAGTTAGACTATCATGGGGGCTCTCCCATGATACTCTATCTTCTCCAGTCTTGAAGAGATTTCATAAATCAGGTCCATTGTGGCTTGTCTAACAACGTCTTCATTGCTAGAAGGACAAGTCAAATTGAAAGAGGCTAACACTTACCAGTTATTCCATGACATGGATAACCTAGAACTTTTGCAGACCAACCCTTAGCTTGTACGATGAAGAAGCTAGAAAATCTGTCTTGATTTTTTGAGTGGACACGTGGCTTTTACGTGGCTTTATTATGGACAGCATAGTTGGCACCCCAGTCTATGCAGTACTAGGTCTCAAGGTCGAATCCCAGCCAGGACACGCTCTGCAAGGAGTTTGTATGTTCTGCCTGTGTTTGCTAGGTTTCATCCGGGCATCCTGTTTTGCCTCCACATCCTACAGTGATGGTTATATGGTTTCCCCCAAAAAATAACCTAAGACTATGGTAATAGCATCTGGCTATGGTGGAGAGATTAGATTGTGAGCCCCTTTGAGGACAGTTAGTGATATGATTATGGGCTTTTGTAAAAAAAGAATGTCAGCACTATATAAATACATGTAATAATAATAGTTATCCAGAAACCCCTGTGGAGAATCAACCTTCACTCCCATACACAAAGCTGTATAGCAGGCAAAGTGATCTTTCTAGCTAGAATCCGTCATACTCAGCATAAACCCAGCACAAAGATAAAATGTATGCTTAGATGTAATGTAGTAAGAAGGAAATGCCGCTATAACAGGTATCTCAGTAGAAGTAAGTTCCCCAAATACTGTAAGTAACCATCAAGTTATATAACCCATTAATGCCCATAATTTAGGTAAACTAACACTTAACAGTTAAAGATATTTAAAATGTTTGATTTTATGTGGCACAATTTTCTTGCATAATACGCTTATATAACAAACCACTCACTGATTGCAGTAGCAGTAGATAGACCTAACCTACATTTGCTAAATTACACTAATGGCCCATTCAATGACTGACTGACATTTACCAGTACGTGGGCTTCCACAACTGCCAATGATAACAACCCACATTCACAGTAACCTAGCTTTGTTCTCCACTACTTCTGTTTTGTCAATTTGTTTTTATCATTACTATTTTTAATATTATATCATTTTATGATTTGTATTTCTTTTGAAAAAATCTGTGCAAAATGATTTGTTGCACATTAAGCAAATACATTTTCAGTATATAAGCCATTAGCAGCACAAATGCAGTGATTACTTTAAAGGCCAAATGTGTATGCTATGCCAACTGGATCCTATAACCCTTTAATTAATGTATCACCAGATAGTTAGTATAAATGTCAATCAGGTAGCAAACTACTACATTCTCTTGAAAGTTTCATAAAATGAGCATGCTAGGCATGCTGAGCAACCCCATGAACTAATGAAGTAAACATTTGCATCCAATGAGACATGGAAAAGGTCCAGACTCTCTGAGTGTACACCTGCAGAAACCTATGATTCAACTCTGAGTCACTGTGCAAACGTTAGCAAAGCAAAGCCAACATCACTGCACAGGACCCATTTGAGCTAGTCCTTTCTTGTCCCGAGGAAATAATGACATTAATGATGCTTACAGACATATCACGCAGCCTTTACCCAGACCTGTATATATTCAGATAATTCTTTATTTCTGCACTAATATCCATTTATTGATAAAGGTGGTTTATCAGGCAACGATTATATGGCATGTTCAAAATAGATTGGTCATTATTCTTTTTGTCATGGAGCTGGCTCATGAACAGTTTGGCAGGCAAGCTGGTTATATATATTTATATATATATATATATATATATATATATAAAATATATATTGTCATAATTTATATATATATAATAATATATATCTAATAAATATATATATATATATATATATACAATATATAGACAATGCTTGGGCCTGTGTAGACCAGAGATATCCAGAATTTGGACTGAGACTTGCCTTTGCAGCTGTAAGCCTTGAAGAAGCTGAGGAGTTCAAGTATCTGGTCAGAGTTCTGCACTTTCATACAGTTCAGTCTAAAATCTGCCTTTCCATGTTTAGGAAATTACTCAAGAAAGTGGAAGCTGGACAATTCCAGTCCAACTTTATTTTTTTAAATATATTTTAAACTAGTAAAGTAGTGTGAGGAACCCATTGTTATTTCTATTTTCCTTACCAAATACTGTGATAGCAATAAAATGCGACAATGAAGGGAGGAAGAGAATCTCCTCCTGGGTTATGTTCAGAACTTATGCTTGATGCTTAATGTTTTTAACCAAGTTAGGACCAACACGTTAAAATCTACATAGAGCTCAATTTACTAATACTGACCTTACAAAACAAAAAGCAATTTCCAAAAAGATGGAAAACCCCTATTTTCCATGCTACTTCTTACAAATTGCTATTGACCAACAAGACAATGCATCGTAGCAATAGGCCAATAGTAGTGCATGGGGGGAAAAGAGCAGGAAAGCAGTATCAAGAAGTGTCATTGACATCCTAGCATTTAGGCAGGAAAGGGGTATTGAAGCTGCTTCAAACTTACAAGAGCCCCTGCAATTACCTGCACCTCTACATGCCTGCTAACAACTGTTCGTTTTGTTAAATCACTGAGTTTGGAGATTATCAACCAATGTGGCTTACCTAGTAATAAGTACTGGTAAAACATCTCAGTGGCTTTTTTATATAAATGTTTAAAAAGATTTAGTGCTAAAGATTTGGTAATATCTCCAGATGCATTTATGATACAAGTGTGGCTTGAATTAAAATATGTTAGATTCCCTGAGGATCAGCATTAGTTCCAAAAGGTAGACAGTCCAAACACAATAAAATACAAATACCCCATGCATACAGCACAGTGATCAGGCTAAATAAGGATTCTAAAGCTGCAGGGCAATGGCACTAATCATTTTCTACTGCAGTACCATAAGTCATGCTCTGTTCTACAGGATAAAACGTCAAAGAAGAAACAATAGACAATCAAACATGAGGTTTAGCATATTTTGCACTGTCGGCAGAAGAAAAGCTACTGGGGAGAGTGGTGCAGTGAACAGACAGGTGCTCTAGCTGTCAATCACACCTATGTGCCCCAGGCTAAGGAAAGATCTGAGTAATGTGAAGGATGGGAAAATGAATGTGAGACAGGAAGCATGACCCTTTGCACCACCACTCTATCTGATAACTAGACTTTGTCTACTTGTGATAAGATTAGTGTCACAGGCCACTTGTTTATTTATGAAGCCTAAGTAGTATACACAGTGCTACAAAGCTGCTGGGAGTTATTGTAAAGAACCACCATTGTGATAACTACTTCTACTATGCTGTGTGGAGTTCCGGGCAAAATGTGATATGGCCATAAAATCAAAATACATTGAAATATAACAATAAAACATGAGAAAGAATGAATTGCATAAGGTCAGACCGCAAAATTATTCATTGCGAGTGAATTAATAGCAAAACAGCACATATGTTTAGTCTGTAGGGATTAAGAAAATTCATTATTATTGTCTGGACCAAATTGTGTGATTTTTTCATAGATCACATGCAGCTAAGTTAAAATGTTCTAGCAAATCAGAAAAATAAATCTGAAATACATATGCGTCAGGCTATTTTAACAGCTGTGATTTATTTTACTTGCTCATGCTATATGTTACCTTTACAACACAATTCTGACTTCATAAACAAATTCATTGGTTCAAATGCTGCACCACCACCTTCCTTCTTCACTTCCAAGATGCAATCTTTAGCCACTGTAATTGGCATGCCCAGCTTAGCAATTTTGACAGTTCCATAGAACAATTAGACGGGCAAGATTGCATATTGCAAAAGGGACATTGCCCGTTCCTTTCTGCAAGAAAGCCCTGCATGTTCAAAAATGTTTAAAAAGCAACTTTAGTTGTGCTTTAACAGTTCTATTTATAAAAAAAAAAGTGAATCTGGCATTCACTGAAAGATTCCCTGGTGGAGAATCAATCTTTGCCATCAAAGTACATAGACATGGAAGAATCTCCACCAGTAAATGTTTCAGTGAAAGTCACATTTACTGCTTTACAAATAGACCCCTAAATGTGCTAAGACAACAAAATTATCATGGAAGTCAGAGAACTAGAATTTGAGGTGTAAGTTCAGAACGCAATTAAAAAATAACGCTTTACATGCATATATACCTGCAATTTGCTTAAATTCCAATTTAACAATCTGCTTAGTTAGTAACAGCTTTTATCCTGTTCTAGAGTGGCAATGCTCATTCACCATATTGTATCTTTGAAGAAATGGAATTTTCACTGTGGGACAGGACTCCAGAACACCTCCCACCTTCTTATCAACAGCAAGGTTAATTGATAACACAGTAGCACAGGTATGTATATATATATATATATATATATATATATATATATATATATAGTCACACATTACATGTAAAAGAAAAAGGGTCTGTGATCTTATTTTCTCTGTGGCAGGACCCTGATAGAAATGATATGCCTGGAAGTGCTTTTATTTTGATTAAATACAGTATATAATATATATTATAGATCATTTTCATAACACATATTTTTATATATTTTTGTTGGTGGGTATTGTGTGCTGGAGTCACCTGATAGGCAGCAATGATTTATTTTTATGTAGCAAATATAACTTATTGCTCCATACTCACTAGAGTTGGCTTTCACATTTGTTTTCATGAGTCACACAGTAAGGTTTATCTTTGTTTGCTCACTTGAAAAGTCCCTAAATGCAAACTTCTTTTGATTTTGTCAGCTCTTTGTACTTGTATTATGATATTCATCTGTAGGAGTGCTGGGTTCATGGGATTAAGAGCTTCAGGCACCTGGGGCAAATGCCCAAAATCTTTTGTAAGGTACCCTAGGTCCCAAGGCCGCAGCTGCCTAACACTTTTTTTAATTTTACTTTAGCATTAGCACTGCAGAGCCACTTCAGAGGCTGCTAGGGGCAGAAAGATATTCTCCAAAAATGATATTCCCATGTTGTGCCCTGTGTTTTGTTCTTGACATAAATACATAGTACCTGCAACATAGGCATACATATGCATGGATATCTTTCAAACAAGTGTTGAGCATGTTATCTGAGTCTCTGGTGGTGAATATAAATCAGAAGGTACTTCGGAATTATCTTGTTGCCAAAGTGATCAGATTTCTGGTTTGATTTCCCTGCATCTGCCTGGGAGGTAATTCCACCTTTCCACCTTCACAAGCCAGACCAAGCCTGAAGGGTGCAGGTTTCAGATTCACAGGTGTGGTGCTCAGGGATCTGCTTTTACTCACATGGGAATTTTATTTTTAGACCTGTTTGTTTTGTAAAGGTTGTGGTCAGTGCACTAATAAATGTAAAGCTTTTATAACCATACTCTGCAGGTATATTTTGGATACCTCAATGTCTATAGATATACATTGCATTTATTATGTCATTTTGGGTGTGATGGTTTTTTTTCCTGTGGTATGTCTTGATTATTATGCAACAAACTTGTTTACTTTTTTACCTTATGAATTTTATAAATATGAGTAACAGGAAAAAATACAAACAGTTCTAGACTAACGTTCTAGAGAGAAATGTAGAATTGAATGCATAACTACAACAAAGAAGAAAGCAATATTAAATTATATGTCCAGCCTTTTATAGTTAATCACTCATTAGAAATCATCACTCTAATGACACCTGATTGGCTTCCAGGCCTTCTCCTAATGTATCCAATCTGAATGCCGCTGTACAGGGAAATGCAAGTGAAATATTTAGGCTAACTGAATTTTAAAACAAAATGTAAGGAATTATTAACAGAATACTTTGGCATAGTGCAGTATTTGTAACTGTGTGCAGGTCCTCTTTAAAGGAGTTTCACATTTTTACAAATGGAGGAAAGTCCCAGCTGGATGGGCTCCTCCATTCATATTACTATTACTTCATACATTTAGTCACTGTCTGTATCAGTCTGTCATTTGCACCCCCTATTTATTGTACAGCGCTGCGTAATAAGTTGGCGCTATATAAATACTGTTTATTATTATTAATAATAATAGCTCATTGCAGCACTTGTTGCCTGGCTTGTAGCAGTATTCAGAAGCAGAATCTATGTTGACTTTCTTCACAGACATTGCAAATAGAGCTGTTCTCAGGGTTACAGCAACCATATCACAGCAAGTAGCTGGATAATATTCCAATTGGTTGATTTCACATTTACTAGTTCTGAATAAACCATATTGAATAACATACATATATTATAAATACATATTATATAGGTTCAATATGTATACTATGTAAATTCAATAAATTCTATTTTGTGTTGAACAGTATGGCTATTTGTATGTCATAAAATGTTTCAAAATCTATTTACAAATATGTATACCAAATAAAGTCCCAAGCTGGCCAAAATCCACTTCATTTATCTGGCTCATTAAACCAGCATTAACATTGCAGTCTGAATTCCATTTTTTATTCTTCAAAACACTCTGTTACAAAGTGCAAGTGTTTTTCTGCCTCCTGCCTGGATATTTGTACTCATGTAAGTGAGAACTGTTTGTACTGAAGTGGTTCGAGCCTAAAATTCTTTGGCCTACCTCTCAGCACTGACTATTAAATAAGCTCCAGTAAGCTCCCATTTGATTTTCTTTGATAGACCTTGATCCCAGCTTTATTTCATCAAAGAACTAATCTTCTCTAATTTAATTTTAATCTTGCTCTCTCTCTCTCGACGTTGTCCCTCCGAGAATTTGCTTTCATAGCACGGATGTTACTGAAGTTCTGAACAGTATCTACGAGGCTGGTAAATACTTCTTTCTTGCCACCTACATAGTGGACACCGTGCCGGTTAGCTGAGAAAATCTGTACGGCAGCTAAAGAAATGCAGGTGCATGGTTTGGGTCATGATCCTTTCTACAACATTGGGGATCCATTACAGGCAGTGTTTGCATGGTGGACCAAGGTTTCTCAGTGATGGATACATGATACATTCACAGCAAGATAATACATTATTCCAGAACTGCTCCAAAGGCTGCTGTCAGCAACTGCCCATTTGTGTCTATTAATTGATGCACATGGCTTTATAAGTGAAGTTTTGTCTGGATTATAGGTTTTGAAGGACCTTTCAAGAAAACAAATATGTGCCTGTTAATGTCTACAAAAGAAAGGCCTTTACTCACTATACTCCGTTAAGCCACTTACCTGGTGTTCACACTGTTTTAGAACATTAATCCCTTTCCCAAAATAACAACAGTGAGTGATTGCCAGAGCCAGAGATTTTTTTTTGGAAGCTGGACACTCAAATTAAATGACCACATGAGTTTTGCTGAACGGCATTGCAGATAAATTTATATCTAAATTTAAAAATTTATTGACACTGTTGAGACGTTCCTATGGGTAACACTTTTATTTTTTTCTTTAGTGCATTTTTAGAGCACGTATGCTCCACTGCACTTTCCCCTTCCTCCAGCACTGTGAGAATAGCATACCTACAAGAGTGGTTTCCAGAAATCTATGCATCCTGGCACTGCACAGCCCCTCTGGTTTAAACAATTTCCTGATCTGTACTGATACATGCAAGCCACGTTTTCTCCAACAATGGCTATAATATGGATTAGCATTAGGACATGATAAATATAATATATATAGTAAAAGTTTAGATTGTCACTTAGAAGTGGCTTTTTACCAGACTAAGGATACAGTTAAAATTCAAAACCCCTTATATTATTTAGCACTGCTAAGAGTCACAAACACTCTACAGGAACATATTGTGTGATATCAGAACTGGAGGGTAATTAAATGTACTTTCTGGTACATGCCATGGACAATCCACCAAACCAGTTTAGACTATATGACAATCTATTCAAGGCCTATCCAAGGTCTGCTGTTGCTTGGTTCATTTAAGTATACATGTTTGTGTGACATATCTTGCTGTTGGTTTATCTTCATGGAAAGAACAGTGGTTGGCCCATCATTGGTTGGCTCATCTGATGAGGGCAAGATTTATCAGGCATATGTCTATAAGCAGTAGGTACACAAAGGCAGCATTATCCTCTGTAAATAGTAGCCACACATTATTTTACCATGATTGGTACGAAAGTCATCTCATATAAAGACATAGACAACACATGAAGACATCCTGGGCAAAAGAAGTGATCCTGACAGAAGGGCTAGCATTGTAAAAACTGGGGTTGTGCCTGAATTATCTTTTTTGATTGAACCAAGGGTGGCCAGCTAATAGGATGGCTGCTGCTGTGGTTGTTGCAGCTAAAATATGGATAGACTGAATAACAAACACCTATGGAAGCACTATAATTATAGCATAAAACTTAGGTTCTGACTAGAGGTTATCAAGTTTGTGATTTACTTCATCAGATATTCTGATTTTTTGATTTGCTACTGCGGTTGGTTTATTCAGTTTCCAATCACAAACCATAAGTGAACTCCTTTAAATCAGCCAATATATAATAATATATGCTCCATTGCTTACTACTTTGTAATTGTCAAAATATGGGTAACAGTATTACACCAAAAATATTGTACAACTGTCTATTCTCTGATTCAGGAGAGACTAAGCTCCATAAAGGAGAAGTGGTCCTTTGGATCCCTTTACCAGTTCACTGAATATATAATTTGCCCCAACAGAGTGAAATAGTGTTCTGCATCTAAATCAAAGAGTTATCCATCATAACCTATTTTAACAAATAATAGTAGAGAAGTTAAACCATTGTGTCAGTTTTCAGAAGTGATCCTAAATGCATTCTGTGTGCCTACAAAAAAATGGAAATTCTAAAAAACAGGAAAATACTGCTGTAGATCACTTCTCAAAAATATATTTTATTAGTCCTTCAATCACCACGAACTTGACTGAGAAAGATACGAATAAAAAGAGTAGTGTCTTCCTTTTCAATTTGTTGGGCTGCTCCTTTTTATGATTTAATTTGTTGAAGATGTAAAATTACAGTAATTGTCCTCAAATAACTGACATTATTTGACATTACAACAACAGGGGAGTAGAACCAAATGACGAATGCACAAAAGACTTTTGTTATCTTTATTTGTCTGCCTGAATAAATCTCAACAAGTTTTATAAAGATTTAACCCTTAGCCTGCTGGGAAGGATGTGAAATTGTTGACGTGCATCATTTGGCTGGCAGTTTTGGAAGCTGATGGGTTACCATCAAAGCCTCAGCTCCTGTCAAATAAAATCACGTGGAAGATTTTATGCTGTATTAAGGATTCCCATAACCTTCCTGAACCCATTGTTTATCACAGTAAAACACAGGGGCGATAATATTTTCAGTCCACCTAAATTAATAAGGAAGATAAACACATCTTTTTATATAAAAAAATAATATTAGGTACTATAGAAGATATTATATAATGGAAGCCCAAAAAAAATGAATATACAACTAAGTAGAATAAACGGAAAACTTTTTGATGCAGATCGATCCTATTCAACTCTTTTCAAGTATTGTGATAATTATCCCAAATGTTTTTCTCATTCACCTTTGCAGATCATTTGATCCCCGCTGGAGGTTTCTTGGATTGGGTCCTGCATCGTCCTGCTATCCTGCTTTGTCCGGCATGGAGGAAGCACCGGGCACCACCAGCTTCTTTGCCCTTCTTCCACCTTCTGCCTATGCCACCTGATCTCACACTGCACAGGCACAAGGTCCGGTGGCGTAGATGGGGAAAAAAAAGAATGCTGATCTCACGCATGCATGAGATCTGCATTTTTTGCCCCCTTTGAAAAAAAAGCTCCTGCAGCCAGAAGCCTTCTGGCATCCATGACATATGTATCCTGGGAGGCTCTGCTCCCTCATTGCCGCTGCGATAAAGACAGAAGGTGAGGGACTTTACCATTTAAAAAAAAAGAGACCAGTATATAGGGCCTGATTTAATAAAGCTCTCCAAGGCTAGAGAGGATACACTTTCACCAGTGAAGCTGGCTTTAATAAATCAGGACCATAGCATCCACCTGGCTAGTTGCAGTTTCGTGGCCCAAATACCAATTATTAGAAAAGTAAATTACACTCCCTGGCTGCTGGCTATAGGTTTATAAGAAAGACAGTCATCAATATAAAACGCTTGAAACTGCTTGAAAAGTAAAAGTGCTTATTCATAACCTTATGAGTAAGAACTTTCTCATGCAAAATGAGTAAGCCAGAAGACTGAGTGTCTGTACTGTTCCCAACAAGCAGATAAACTAAGTGGACCATTTTTCTTGGGCATTTTCTTAGAATAAGCATTTTATTTAAAGTGAACTTTTTCTATACTATATTCAAATTGAAATTTCTTATGACTGTTACAATGCAATCAGATGCATCAGGGTAGGTGATGGACAGTAACATGTATGGTACAAAAAGCAAAGAAAGATGACTTATGGTAAAATATTTAATGTAAAAAATGTTGGTGGTCCTGCAACTAAGGAAGAAGGTTCCCGGTTACACCTGAACTGCTCTTTGCTGGAGATCACTGTGGAAAAGCAACAATATGCTGCAATCTATTGCCATTATTTTCTGTGACTAGCAGAATGTAGTTAAGGCCCCATAATAGTGTAGTAACAGGGGTCACAGAGGATCACCATTTAGTTGGAATCACAAAGGCTCTCCATTCCTTTCCCAAATCACTGGTGGTAACTTGTTTCCTATCCTTTGCACTAAATACTTTCAAGTATAAGAAGGATACTTAGATCAACTTCTCCGTCCATCTCTGTAATCATAAATGCTTAAGCTACCAGTGTTCCATCACACACAAAAAATTAATTCAAAGACATTAGAACAGGACAAGTTGCGTTTACAAAAATACAATGCATAGCAATAAAGACAGAGTTACCACACATAAACATTTACTTTAAATATTTACATTGCGAAATTCAGTAAAATAGGAAAAATTACTTAAAACAGAAGTAAGTCAATAAAAAAAAAAATCATACCTTTAATTCCACAGAGCCCCCAATTCCTCTGGCACTGTCCTCATTTGGGTCCTGCACAGTCCTGTAATCCATCTTAGTTCATCTTCTTCCTTCCTTTGGCCACATCACCTGATCTCGCACTGCGCAGGCACAAGATCGGGTGACGTAGCCTGCTGTAGAAGAGAAAAAAGGATGCCAATCTCTTGGTGCATTTTTCCCCATTACAGGAAAAAGCCCCTTTTGCACATGCAAAGCCTTCTGGGATGCGTGACATGAGCATCCCTGGAAAGTCTGCACTCCTCTGCCGTGGCGCTAAAGATGGAAAGGGAATGGCTTCACCCTTTTTTTAAAAAAAAGGTGTGTATAAAGTAAAAATGTTGGTGATCGGTCTGCTTTAAGACTGTATATTAAAAAAAAAAGTCAATATAAACTTGTCAGAGCTCTAAACAAATACAGATGTCACTCCCCTGTAAAAGAAGAGGTAGTACTCCCACATTTCAAGGGTCTGTGTTTTCTAACTTTATATGGGAAAACTGCAGCCTCTGTAAGACTCTTAGGCAATTTAAAATTTTAAGATATGTTGGATGCTTGTGTCCCCTGCCACACACTTGGAGTTTCATCCTTTGACCCCTATGTTACTACAGAACACAGAAGTAATATTGGGGTTGATTGATAAAAGCACGGCAGGGGACATCCAACAATCCCAGAAGTTTTGAATGCCAAAATGTCGTACAGACACTGGAAACAGGGGGAAGATTCTGGACCCAAGATGCTGGATGGGTATTTCGGCTCTTCTATTGCAGGGGAAATCATCTGCACTAATTTTGGGACTTGACAGAGTCTGTTTGTGGTTCACCTTATAAAATTGTGAGTTCTTATCATAGGTTCAAAAAGGTGTTCGTTTTTATTTGAAGTGTTTTATTTTTCAGTTTTTTTCTAGTAAGGGTTACCGATGCTCTGTTCAAGTATGTGCAGATTTCACTAATAAACGTGCCTTATTTTATGCATCACATAAGGAAGAGATTTGGTTTTCTCGCAGCAGTACTGTAACTCTGCAGCTGTTTCAGATCAGTGTCAGCATGCAGGCCTTTGGTAAAGATGTTTTTTAATCCTGTTCCAGGGAAGCACAAACGTGTACACTTAGTACAGGTGAAAGAGATTTGAAATTTGTTTTATTCATTTATTTAGCAGCAACATATTATAGAGATCTTTGCTGAGAACACTGAGCCTTTCATACCATTTCCTGCCCCCAAGGGAGTTTACAATCTAATGTCCCCACATCAGTTATACACTAAAAACCCATGGGGGGAGATTTAGGTAGAGGCCAATTAACCTACCTTTCTTTTATTGTGAGATGATGATGATAAAACCCTCGCAAACTCCACTCAATAACTAAAAAGTTTCAGTTTAATTGCTGGGACTGCAGCCCAAAGACTATAAAGCTCTGTAAGGTGAAAACTATAACCACTTATCCATGGTGGCTTAAAGTGGAGCTCCAGGCAAAGTACTGAAAACAATAATAAAATAAATATGTACCGTTTTTTACTGTTCATAACTCTGTTCAGCCACTCTTGCCATTTACATACCCATTCCGTGCTGCACAGCAAGGCAGGTGAAAATTCCATTTTTTTTGTGTCGCCAGAACAGGTATCTTTATTGGATGATTTTACATACAAACACATTATAGTAAGAACTTAAAGCGGAACTAAACCCAGTGGAAACTCAGCTTTCCCCATTCTGTTGTGAGTGCCACCATCTTCTTCCTTCTTCTCTTCTGCATTTTGATCTTTGACCTTCTTGATTGGCTGGGCTGGGATGATGTAATTCCTGGCACCTGCAGTGGAAGCCGGGATTGCCATTTATCCTGGCAACCAACTAGCAATTTTGACAGCTGAGATGATCAGGCAGGTAATCACATGTCCTTTTCTACAATAAAGCCCTGTCTGATGCCAACATTTTAAAGTGGAACTAAAGTACATTACAGGACAGTCATTTACACATAACTAACACTTTGTAGTGCACTTCTCAGTATATTTGCCCTTGTCTACTTAATATCTTTAACGTACATTTGCCCATGCCTAGTTCCATTTCAAATACATTTGCTTGTTTCTAGTTCTCTTTTAGGTACATTTGTTATCTTTGTTATCCATGCAAATTGCACTGTGTATTATAAACACTGGAATTTTTTTTTTAATAAAATACTGTTTTCACTTTTTTCTTTCACTTCTTGCACATTTCAGTGTTACTAGTATTCACTTTGAACCTTTAAACGATGTTCATCTCTTTTAGCCTCATCCTATGTACACACATTTCAGTGTCAGCAGTAGTGACTGGGCTGGCTTTCCTATGGTGACAATGGTATACTATACCTGAACTGTAGTAGTGGTCAGTTGGTTCTGTTTAGAGTCAATTCTTTTTATGTTCACCTACTGCATAGTATGTATTAGTAAAATCACATTTATCTAATTGATCTCAAAAGCTAAATGCATTAAACTTTCACTGGGTGGCACAGTGGCTACCATTCTGGCCTTGCAGCATTAGTGTCATCTTCCCAATTCCTGGATATTAACAAAATAAACTGCTACCTTTGAAACAAGAGTTATATAGCTGTACAATTTTACTAGAAGCACTAATTATGTATACTTAGCTTATCTTCTTTTTGGGAAAAAATATAACATTATGGATTACCTATTTTTGAAACCCTAGTTCACCATTTTAGAATATTTTCCTTACTGTCTCTGCCCTATTCACCTTCCAACTGATCTCAAGCTGCTTGCTTGTGCAGCACAGATAAGCAGGTGTTAAGGACCTGTGGCCTGGGTTTTCATGTGCTAGTTAGTGTTCTGTGAAGTCTGATATCCGAGACTTTCTTTCCTCTTTAGGGAGTATGCACCTGGAGATACCTACATCTGTTTTATTTAATCACCTGGGGCAATCCAACCTCACAGCTTGCTTCAGGAGGATGTCAGGTTCTAGATCTTTGTATCACCACTGGTGGTATGTTAGAAAACAGCAGCATCAGTTCTCACTGAAAGCCTCAGTAGGTCCGGGGGACTTCTCAAATAAAAGATTTCATAGTTAGCAGCACCTCTTAACTCATTAATTGCCATTTGGAGAATGTGTATGCTATAAAGAAGCAACAAGTTTAGAGACTGCGCAAAGCAAATTTCTAAAAACATTTTTGATGTAATATACACCATAGAAGAAGTATATTTCTTCACTAGTTTAGAATGGAGGAAGAGTCTTTTTTACACACATTTTTTTATATTACCCATTGTCCATTTCACAGATGTGCCATATCCATTGAACAGAATAATGTACCTGGAAATCTAAATATGCATTACTATTGCTTAATGCATTTCTATTGTTTACTGAAAAAAACTGATAGATCTAAACTTTATCTCTAGGTGATAATGTTGAACTTGTTGCATGCTTAATAAAAGCAGGCATGGTCAAAATTTGGATGTGGTTATAATGTAGCTAAATAGTAATGTTATTTTCATTTAAAACAACCTTTATGTTTTTTAAAGGTCCATGGTAATGGGCTAGTCTTTGTTGTACAATGTTCTTTAATTGTACCACCCTGTACAATCTAATGAGATAGACAAGTTTGTGGACATGGTGGTCCTTATCAGTGATAGAGTCCTGTAGCGTATGGAAAGACATTAATCCCATGCATAAATATATATTATATGAAAAAGATATAAAAATTATAATCACCAACCCTAACCTCCAAGCATTACAAACAGCAATACCCAACAAGTATATGCCCCAGCCATAATTCCCAGCGCTACTTCCACCAGCCATAACCCTTTTAAACACCATCAGCCATAATTCCCACTTACAACCACCAATATAACCCAGAGCAGGCTGGGGGCCCTAGCCAATATACTACCAGCCTTGCCCACAGCCATAACTCCCACCCACATTGCTCATAACTCCAAAGACCCCACAGCACAATTAGGGGATCAAGTAAAGCAAAAAAAAATTTAGTCTCACACACACCCCTTGCCACTTACATAATATGAACTTACATATGATAAAACTCTGTGGACATGACAGCAACATAGTACAGCCTCTATTATCTGTGCCTGGTTCCCCCATTTAGCTGCTGTACCTCACTTCCAGCTTCAGCTCTTCTCAATCTTGACATGAGTGTGGTAAGACAAGTAAAAAGTGACATGGCTTCTTCCTCCTGTTGTTCAGGTAAACAGTGGCTATCAAATTTACACCAATCACTCCATTCACCTAACCACCCCAGCCACCTTTTATTTGAATTTCGACCTCCTTGTAAACCAAAATGTCCATATTGGCACATCCATTTTCATTGGTAATTTTTATTTTATTATCATATTTTTGTAGCAGTTCTGAGAGTGCACACAATTGCTATTTTTTAATTTGCACTCTGCATTTTTTATGTTAATTGCCCCGGTGTGCACTAAATGGGAACTATAAGCCACTCTGCAATGGAGGGAACTAGGCTAGGGTGCTCCTGAAACCACTGATGAAACAAGAAAGAAAAGGTGACCCAGAAATTACTGACACAAACTGATCATTTATATCTGTACCTGTAATAGCTGTAAAATCTCAGGAACTGTGAAATAAACAAACCAGTATTAAGGCAGTCTTAATTATAAAGTCCCCATTTAATGTACATAATATGTTGGCACTATATAAATCCTGTTTATTAATATTATTATTATTATTAATATTAATAATAATTATAATTAAGGCAGTCTTGAAGTGCCAATACACAGATCAGTCTCACTTGACTAAGCAATAGATTCAGTCGTTCACTAAGTCTATCATTAATCAATTCTGAATTTCTAAATTAGCCAAAAGTGGTTGATACTGAGTGTAGGATCTTAATAAGCTTGACCAGTTAAGTTGGAAAATTTCTGTTGATTGGGTTTTTGAGACCTCTCCATCAAGTTCTGCGTATGGCTAGTATTAGATACAGGATTGTGTGTATAAGAACATCCAGTCATTTAAATAATTACCTAGACTTGGAGCGGACGAAGACTCAATCACCTTTAAAAGTCACACAGTATGTGACAAATCAGTTGTAAATGATATAGCACTCAAGTAAGCATTCTGCGGCTGTTCTTTTCTAAGCCAACTTTGTCATCCATTCCATAAAGGTTTATTTTAATTTGGTGGCAGCCAACATATTATTAAAGGTATGGACTAAACCAGGCAGATCTCCCTTTTTTTAGACCTTGCTCCTGATGACTTTATCAATGTAATTAGAGACAGGAGTGTACTTTAAGATGTGGGAAGTTATATGCTAAAGGTACATTTATTCACCTGATCACCTTGTTACCCACTCGTAACTATCCTTACCCCACCACTCCATTCAGCATTAGAAGCTAACGAAAATAGCTCCTGTTTAGGTTCAAAACACTGTTTAAGGTACAACTCCAACAATTTGTAGCTTACACAGAACTGTCCTTGTCCTTGTGGCTGAACAAATCCATTGGGTCAGCCAAGGTGGGTATCTGCTATTTGGGAGGGCCAGATGATATTACAACTGGTTGCCAGGAACAACAATACAGTTTCTATAGACTTTACAATTTTAAACAAACCAATTTGTAACACACAAAATGTTTTTACAATTATATGTGTGTGTTGGTGTATAGTTGTAAGCAGTGTTTTTAATCAGGAAAATATTATCAGGAAAAATTAAAGAGACTGGAATTGGATAAAAGATATCAATAAACAAACAAGCAAATTCATTTGATGATCTCCTTTGGATAACTGGAGGCCTGCAGAATAGAAGGATTATTTAATATGTTTGAAATGTAAACAGCAAAATGGAGATTCATCTCACAAAGGGCAAACTGTTCTTGGCAAAGCTGCAGGATAATGCTAACTAAACAAGCAAAGTGTAAATAAAATACTAGTTGTCTGCAGCTGACATGGCAGAAGATCTATTTCACAATACACTCATTTTAAGGGTAACTTTTGTAAAACATTGTTAGGCAATATGAGACTTGCACTTAAAGAATAAAAATCTCTGAGAAAAAGACAATAGCAATGTATATTTATTAATAATAATAATAATAATAATAATAATAAATAATAGTAAATCACTTCTCAAGCTGTGCTTGGTCAGTGCAATGGTTAACTGGTGATATACATGGGCAGACTTTATTTTATTTCTGGTCTCATAAAGCAATCAGATCTAAAGTGAACTACTTTACTGATCTTAACCAACCAATATTTCTCTCCTCAAAGCAATTGGCCAAGTTGGTGAATCTTGATTGAAAGTACATATAAAGTGCACATATGTGCATGTATGTACAGTGTTTTGGGGCATGTTAGCTGTCAATCATGGATCAAAAATTGATTGGTTTGGTTAATCAAATGCAAAATTGTCAGCAGATTTGCTTGTATGTACCGGACCTGAAGCCTGTAAATTTTCAATTGATCATACAACTCTAATTAGTATTCAACTACAGATACCAGCATATTTAGCTAAATTATAGCTAGAAAAGTGTGTTGAAACTAGTAGTTTATTGGCTGCTGGAATTTACACTTTTCTTTACGCCAGAGACTCGGCTACCTTTTTTTTAAAATAAAATAAGCAATGTACAATTAACAAATAACTCACAATTTCTTTATCAGTAGACTGATGATCACGTCTAATTTTCTCATAAATAAGTGACTGTTGGTTTATGAACCTCATTACTAAACATGTTTGGTTCTGGTACAACAATGTGATACTTTGTAAATAATTTTAGGTTAGAAAACTTTTTACATACAAAATAACATTGCCTGACATATGGTGCAGTATATTATAAGTTTATAATCCTTTTCTTTGAGCAGTTGAATATAAGGTGGTGAAGCGTGTATACATTTTCCTAGTGATATATAAAGTATTTGTGCATTTGTGTTACTGACTGCTGTATGTGTCTCAAGCAGAGCATGAAAGTAGCCCTTATTATGTGAAGTCCTATGTGTGCAGTTTCATCTGGGAACAACTGCTTATACTATTCTGAATGCAAATTGTAACATACAAATGATAACAGTAGTGGTAAAATTATGCATTGGGACTGAAGGGAAACTCAAATTTGCTTTCTGTGAAGAGAATTTGTGTTTATCAGTCGAGGTTCCTGGGGGCTTTGTTTTCAAGCCTTGATGTGTGACCACTATCCACAGGCTGCCCTTCACCCCTGGCCTTCTATTGCCAGAATTTTGCCCACCCATATTGACACCACAGGGGGAAGGGTTTCAGAGGAGGGAGAATCAAAAGCTGAGGGAAGAAACAAAAAGTGCTTTTCAGGGTCTGGTGTGTGGGAATCAGATGAGAGGCCTAGCTCAAATCTGGTCTCCAAGCAACCATAAGTGATATGCTGAGGGAATATCATTAAAAGTGAAAACTAAGCTCTTTCTCTGAATTCGTAAACCTGACCACAGGACTATGACGCACCAGTACTTCCTTACACCTCAGACGCTGAGTTTGTGCATGTAGGAGGAGGAAAGCAGCTGATTTGTTGAGTTTTTCTTGGTTAAAGACAAAGGCTGTCCAGACAAGAAGTTGGTGGTGAAATATGGTAACTGCCACTGCTGCAGCTGGCTTGCTGACACAAGATTAATAAATTGCTGTTTCCCGGCCAACCAGAACCTACTGGGAACTATCCAGTATTTTTTATTGAATTATGGGTAGCTGCCCCACTGCAAGCTGGCCTACTTTTACAGCTCTGCTTTTACTGATCTCCTAAAGTGCAGTAAACATCTGTGACTGGGGTGAGGTCATTATTTGGGGTGTGAAGGCAGCAGGGCCTGAGAATCTTCCAACCCTCGGCCTAAAGATAATGTACTACTTTTTTTGTCTTGCAGTAAAAAAGAGGCCAGTGACATCGGAAGTCCCGC
Organism: Pyxicephalus adspersus; assembly: GCF_032062135.1. Lineage (NCBI taxonomy): Eukaryota > Metazoa > Chordata > Amphibia > Anura > Pyxicephalidae > Pyxicephalus > Pyxicephalus adspersus. Next base: position 52,575,754 of record NC_092861.1, read on the forward strand.
TTCTCAAAAATTATGTCCTGAAATAATCGGGCAGACAATAGCTGCATTAAGCTTGATGAAATTGCAGGGACATTGACGATGATTTATATTTTCATTTTGACGTGTGATGTCTGGAGAACTCCATATGTGTGGAAGCTAAATAATTTGTTTATCTCCCTGTCCATCAATTGATGTGATGTGTTTTTTTTTTAAATTGTTATTTCAAGGGAGTTTTTTTTTATTTTAATTGCTTACCGGTACTTTATTTTTTTCAACTTTCAACACAAGTATTGTTTGACATATTTTGTAAGACATTAGAAAATTCTGCAAAAAAAAGGAGCTTCTTCTCAAAAGTAAATTGTTAAAACTTTGTATTTCAATGCACTGCAAATACGAATAACGATGTGGAAAAAAAGAATTATTCTCTTAACTGATTTGACTTCAGGAAACTGGAATCTGATTGGCTGTTGTGAGTACCTGCACTCTGCATTTAATGTTTGTATTGGCCTAATAAATAAACATAATTATGTATAATAGATAAAAGGCAATGCTATTCCTTACCGACATAAAGCGGTGTAGACAAGGGTGGTCATACATGCTGAAATCTGCCAGAGCCCCCTGATATTGTGAACGGGTTTACAAAAGGATAACCCTTTGCTTTTTTTCCTATTATGGAAATGGGCACTGACAGTAAACACAGAAATTTCCGACAAGTTGTGCACATTGGACGCCAATGTAATCACTCCAAGGTCAGCCATGTGCAGATTAGTTCCTTTCAGCCCATTGCAAAAAATGCTTGAAAAGGACCAGAATCAAACAATGTATGACCAACTTTAGGACAGCAGGCAAAAAGGTAGATTAATAAATCAAACTCAGTGTTGACAACAGGAGTAGACGCTGCACACTCACTGAGGTTACTTATTATGTGAGTCTTCAGTCATCCAATCAGGTGCTAGAAAAAACTCAGTTTTTGTATCTTACACGAAACGGGTATTTGTTGCTTAACGCTGTTCAATTAACAAAGTGATCACACACTTCTTCAATGAAAATATGTATTTTTGTTACATGGGGCCTGGTTTATGTTTACACATTTTGTTGTAGCACACACACTCATTTCCACATGTATTGTGTTAGGACAGTCGTTCATTACAATAGGCTGCCACAGAAAATAATAAATATGCAGTGGTATACAAATTGTGGTGCATGGCAGTACATTCTGCTCTATTGTACAATAAATTAGGATAAACACAATTATTAGAAAAGCAAAACACAGAAAATAGAGTAGGTATGTTGCCACGTGTTTTTGAAGTGTGCAATATCATGCACATTGTAGTATACATTATCACAAAACACAAGTGTGAAAGGAGCAATAGGAGCCCAGAAATGATCAAACAGGTCTTAATATGTCTAGTCTAAATGCCAATGAGCACTTGCTAACAAGCTGTGTGTTGCCAGTATTGGCTACAACTTTTCTCAACTAGGCACACATCTTAGATCTTTCCTGATCTTTTCCAACGACAGAAGACTGAAAAATACATGAACAAGCGTTGCACATACAGCGCCATTTGGCTCTATGAAGAGAGGAGGGGGGAAACGACAGAGCGGCACCCAACGTCATTCTCTTCCCTTCACTTGCATTACAGTCGCTTGTCGTTCTTGGATCTGCAAGGACAGATCCATGAACGTCGTTTGAAGAGCAGTGTATACACGTCAGATTCTTGTCTGATATCAGCCCTGAAGCGATAACCGGACGAGAATCTTCTGACATGTGTACATAGCCTTAGACTGCATATGACTACAGTGATTTAACTTATTGGTAATTATTCATTAGAGCATCCTATTGCAAAAGTTGATCCACTTTTTACTGGTCTGAATTAAACAGAGGGAAATTTGATGTCGACAAAGGTTACTGCATTACAGTATAATGAATCTTTCTTTTAACAATCTATTCTCCCAGATGTTCTCTACTTCTCAGGTACTTATCCCGATAGCATCATGGCACCACTGATGTGAGCAATGCTGGAACCACCTTGTGGTTACATTTAATACATTTTAAGTGGATCTGAAAGGCCTAAAATCACATAAAAACATGGACAATTGACACATTGACATAATTATAATATTTGAAAATTGACAAACTTAAAATATATTTTTAAATTGTTTTATTTTTCATATTTTGTAAGCATTATATTTTAAAAACACGTCTTTACAATTAACGAGATAGGTGACTTTATTTTTCTTTTTTGTGACTGTTTAACTGTATCTCCCAGTAAAGTAAGGACAAGGTACCCAAAGTAGCCATGTAATGATGTGGGGAGTGGACACCAGAGAAAACCTAGGAGCAGTGGAAAATGGGGAAAGTCTAGGAATCTAGTCTATATTGCCAGCAAATTGTAACTTACATTTGAACCTTTACAGTTACATACAGAAAAATCTACAATGCTCAAAAGGATCAAACTGTAGAAGCTGTGCCCATAAAGGCAATCATAAGAAAAAAGGACAGGAGGAGATATAATTTCATCAGTAAACCTGAGTGATCCAGCCAACCTGTGGTGGATTTCTTAAACGTCATTTGCTATTTGTTAGGAACTGTTTTCAATCCTGGACCAGATCTTTTCCAGGTTTGCAGATGATAACATTGACTAAAATGTTAGTGCTTTGTGACCACAGTGCAAGTGCCGTAGTTCTCAAAAGCAATTAATTCATCAATAAACCATTCTATGATTATGAAAAATCGCTAAAAGTGTGTGAATAGACAAAAGATGTATAGAATTTTCGTGCACAGGTGATTCATCACTGACAAAAGTAAAAGGGAAAAAAGTAAGGTTAGACTGAAACGGAAGAAATAACAGCTTCAATAAAGAAATCTTTTTTTGCTGACATAACATCATGTTCCATCATGCTCATGTGAACCAACATAGGATGAGTTAGGATGAAGCTGCATAGGCAGAAACTTCACTCTCCCACCACCCATTGAGACTAAAGCTGCATCCACACTTCCAATAATTATCATTGGAAACGAACGACCGTTCGGTCGAAAATCGTTCACAAAAATGGTGACCAATGATGCTGACGAGCGAGGATTGTCGTTGGAAATGAACGACCGTCACGAACGATCGTTCTCTATCTATCGTGTGTACGATCGTTCAGTGATCGCCTATGTTTCTGCAATACACTTTCTCCTTTACATGTCACTCCCTGCATTGTTCAAACGATTGTATCTAGCATGTGTACACTATTGGTGGATTATATTTGAACGATCGTTACGTTACAGCATGTACAGAATTGTGCACAATACGATCGTTCAAATACAATCGTGCATAATCGTTTATCGGTCCTAATCGTTTGTTTTCTAATGATATCTATTGGAAGTGTGTACCTAGCTTAATGGCTAATTCTCACCACACAGATATTATCGTCCAGGCAAGAAAAAGTAAATGGGTGCTGGGCGACTAGTCTCCATAATGCCCCCCACCCACCGACGCTGCACGGCTTACCTATATATACTATATATATTATGCACATTGTGATTTGGCCCAATATTGGAATCACTGCTGTAGAGTAACTGAAAAAAAAATTTCCAATGTAGAAACAGGGTAAAAGTTATTTTGATTTGTAAAAATTGTTCTAAATTCACTAGAAATAGTTGTTTGCTTTAACAATGCAGTAATAAAAAATATTAATACAAATAGCTGTATTTTTAATAGGCTAAAAGGAGTAAGAAAATAGAAAAAAAAATAAAGGAAATTTTCAATTTCGCCTCTTTATAAACTGGCCGTGTATTAAATGTGAGTGTCAGGCATACAAAAGATCTTGGAGTGTTTGCTAACAATGACCAAAGCTTCTAGAATGCGGCCAGCTCTCGCAGAGAGGTATTTCTTAAGTCTAGTAAAAGCTGACACATTCAGCGTGGTCTGTACAATACCATTTTATTATTGTGCTGCACTCTTGTACCATGCATTTGTTACATAAACAAGGTAACTTGTATTTACCAAACCGATTCCTTTTGTGTCCACATTTTACAACTTCTTCAAACTGCAAACTTGCTTCCTTAGGTCTCACTAAACTTTTATAAGTATGAATTCTCTGTCTAATTTGTTCATTATCTTTTAATGATGGTGGCTAATTTGTTTAGATAGCAATATGAGTATGTATGAGTGGTATCCAGCTGACAGGTTCACCAATGCCTCCTGGGCATGACATGGTAGTGCCCTCTAGTGTAAAATTCTCAGTATCAGTGACACGCAATCATTGCTTTTTGTAATAACTATATGAAGTTCTTTTCCAGAGATCACAGCTATTTTATATGGGAACAGAGGAGTAAATAAGATTGTAAATTGACATTAAAATTGAGAACAATTCTTTTTTTATCATATAAGCTTATGTAAATATTTAAAATGTGTTTTATAATTACTCAATTAAAACCAAAGATAAATACATAGGTGTAATGGTAGCATTTTCAGAATTTTAGGGGATCAGTGGTTTTATCTAGCTGCAATGAGATATTCCTGCTTAGCTTCCTATCTCTTGTCCTTCCCTTACTTGGAGTCTCATTCCTCATGCTGCACTCCCCATAACATATTGTACTGTGCTGTTCATTAAATAGTAAAAAGGGTACAAATTAGTTTCCAGACAAGCACATGTACAAACACAGGACACAGGAGGAGCTTGAAGTCTAAATAGTTAGGAGGCAAGAATCACAATAGGTAAGGAAAATGACAGTGGCAACAGGTGATTCAGGCCAGTTACTAACAAATAGATGATTCAGGTAGAGAGGAAAATAAGTATTGGAGCAAAATAGGAATCTTAACTTTGCTATATCAATGTGACTATATAGTACTCTTAATGTAAATGAACTTGCTTAAATTACTTAAGAAGATGCATGTGTTGTTACACCAATGTGCTTATAGACCAGTCAAACTGTCAGCGTACTCTCACAGTACTTACTAAGTGTATGTGACCCATGGCTAAGTTATCAACATTTATGGTTTGCTTAGCAGCACATGCTCCAGAGTCGGACTGTACACCAAATGAATGGAGGCGTAACTACACTGAAATGATTATGGAGCTATCTTGCTAATTTGCATTTGTATTTTATGCAGGAACAATACTGTATGAAGTACACTGATATAATAAATGTGGACTGTAAAAATACACTGAATGTAAAAGAAAACAAAGAACATAATTTACAGGTGTAACACACTGCACAGGCAGGTAGAGGCATGATTTGGCTTTTCCAGGCTGTGTTTTTGGGGGATTTCATTTGCTGCTGCTTGTGAATGTATGTTGTAATGATAAATATGAAAACGTAGCTGCTTTATTTGCTCCTAGAGTTCAGCATATAGGGGGTTTTAGCTCCTTCTTTGTTTGTCACCTGTCATATCTTACTAAACCTTTGCAGCGCTAGTTATACCTTTTTTTGTTAATTTGTTAAAGCAGAATGCTAAAACACATTATTACTTTGTTCCCCAAAAAGTCAGTTAAATGACCAGTGTCTTTAGAAGCACAAACATCTGTCTTGCATCACACCCTTACCTATGTCTGTTATACACCTATTATGCACCACTGTTGCAATAAATGTACCATAGGTTGTTCTAACATAGAATAAAAACAATATGCAATATTATGGTATGCATGGTTCTAGCAAGTAGGCAGAGCTAATAATCTACCTTCCATAATCTCCAAGTTATTGTAGCAGTCATTAAGTGTTCCAAAAAACTAATACATGCCTAAAATAAAATACTGGCTTAGAGTAGACTAGTATTAATTTAATGTTTGACATTTTACAATATTTATCCTAATAAGTGTACTAATTTATATAATTTCTGCTGTGCTTTTCTTTAATTAGCACACCACTAATCAGATCAGCATTCTTTGGTGGAAGGGGGCTGCTTCTTTAATATGATGGTCACCCCAATAAATGGAAATAAAATAAATCAGCAAAGAGGAAAAGTTGAGCTGTGGGGAGACCACAAGAAATACTGGAATCCAATTAGCAGTGATGGACAATATTTGATTGGCTGCTAAAGATTGCTGAATTTTAGACATGGCTCCTTGCCATGCAGGGTAAACTCATATGTATTTATATTCTCAACTACATTTGACGGGAGGGCAGAATTAAGTCTTTTCCTAGTCTGATGCCCTGGGCATTGGACTGGTAAATGCAGAGGGTATGGCTTATCACCAGGAGGGGAAGGGTAATGTATCACCTCTTGCCATAGCTCTCTTTGAACCTGATATATATTTTTAGTAAAACTATCAGATGAATGCATCCCAATCACTGACAGTTTCTACTGACACCATAAAGGATTTCAAATGTTTGGTATAGCTCCTTTGATCTGTAATGTTTGTTCATGCAATTAAAGGTGGTTGGGAATGCTTTAATTTGTCAGTGTGTATTGCCAGCATAAGAGGATTATATTAATCACATATAATATATCTGTGATTCAGTAACTTTAAACAGTTCTACAATTTACTATCTTTTATTCTTCAATGGGAAGATGTAAAGATTTTACCAGCCCTCAAAAAACAATTTATAAATGATTACTTTCCTGTAATTACATTGACCATACCCTGAATAATCCCCTGTGTCACTGGTAACTGGGGAAACATATTAAACACCCATGTTATGTTTATGTTTTGAAGGATTAGATATCAGAATGGAGCACTGAGAAGCCCCCTGTCCTGCCGGTCAAGGATCACACAGCTTTGTTTGTATGTATTTGTTTAACTCCAACTTGTGTTGACAAAATTTACAATGACAACAAATAGAACAGGTGGTATCATGATTCAACCTTATGACTACATGCATAATAATAAAGTCTCATTAGATACGCAGTGAAAAAATGAAATAAAAAAAACGTATTTTATTCTCATACTATAGATTAAAAGTTGGTTTCCATTGAGACTTTCCTTTAAAATAGGCATCTCATGGAAAAGCTGCTGGAAACCTAATCTGCAGGGAAACAGTTACCTGCCTTGCCAGCTTGGGCCTTGTAGCAGTTGACATCATCTTTTGGCCTGGTTACAGAAGCCTATTCACATAGTTGTTAGAAGCAGGCTTAGCCTGCAAGGCAGAATCATCCATAGAAGAAAATTAGTGCATTTACCTGTCAGCATCGAGCTAGATTTTCAATCCAGTTCACTAGTCACAGGGACTAGTTTTTCATCCTGTGGGAGATGAAATTGATACTCTGTTAGTGGTGGAGGTGTCAGCTAAAATACTTCATTAGCATGAGAATATAAAAATCAGAAGTTCTAGTTGAGTTTTGTGAGTACTGATGAATTTAATAGCAATAATAAGCAACTTGTAAACTTTTCAGCTGTTATTAGGGATTAGTGATAAAAAATTACTGGATGAGTAAATGGAACAAAATGACTAGTCAATGAAGGTAAGTTTACAAAAATTCCACACATTTAGGCAGGGAAACACAAAAACACATGCACTTAAAAACCCAGCTATAGAAGTAATGGAATGGCCAAGATAGTTGATTATTGATGTAGTCAGCTGATGGCAGAACACTTGGATAACAGAAATTCTAAAATAAGTCCACGTTTGGTAGAAATAAAAAAAATGAACTGATACACAGTGATTCAATGGGCCTGATTTATTAAAGCTATGGTTGGAGAGGATACACTTTCATCAGTGAAGCTGGGTGATCTAGATTTCTTCAAAGTCATTTGCTATTTGCTAGCAAATATGTTGTTATGAACTCTGGACCAGATCCATTCCAGGTTTGCTGGAACAGCTTCACTGATGAAAGTGTATCTTCTCCAGCCTTGGAGAGCTTTAATAAATCAGGCCCAATTTTGATAACGACTGGAAATTGTGGGATAATCATTCATTACAGATAACCTAAGTATACCAGTATTAACTAACAAAATCTGGAACATCTTAATTCACATCACATAAGTACATGCAAGCATCATTTTTATTTTTACTAATTTTTATAGCATTTTTATGCCAAGTGTCCTGAAGTAACCAATAAATGGTTTTGTAGCTCTTTATTTTAATAAAATAATGGTGTTGGCTAATTATTATTAAAGTATTATCAAGGGTACATTGTTATGGTAAATTAGGACTCAAAACAAATATGATTACCAGGTAAACATATGTCTTTATTTAATGAAACCTGAGTTCTCAGCTTTAAATGTGCCCCACTACCTCTTTCCCTCTCACGTATCTTACCCCCCCCCCCCCCCCCCCCCCCCCCCCCCCCCTCGACCCAGACCGCATTAACGTCGCAGAGCAGAGGGAACAGTTCTCGTCTGTCCGTCACCAGGGAGGCAGACGGGACAGGGGAACAACAAGTCATTTGTACCTGGTGAGGAGGACACTCCTGGGAAACAAATAGATGAGCTAGCCCATGAATCCTAGCCATTCTCCGAGGTAAACAGAACTGCATGAGAAACACAGCAATTATCAGCAGCAGCATCATGCTTAACTCTCTCACTGCTCTACGGTGGCCAGAAGACATGAAACTGTAGATTATCCTAATATCTGCTTTAAGACAAAGAGATGGAAAATAATGTTGTCTCTTTCAGATATAGGACTAGCTGCTGGTATCATCAGGCCCATATCTCAGCCATGTCTGCTCTGCCAGGCATGTATATCCCTCATCATCTTTCCCTGTCTGATGCCACCCTTTTAAACAAATTACCATATAACTTCACGTGGTAAAACAAACTCCATATACTTTTATGAGGATAATTACAATTTTAAAAATTACACTGTAAGTGGTCCTTGTATACATAAAATGAAAAGTAAATGTAGCATAAAGACCACTATCGGACTTCTTTGGTTGCACCATAAGAGCCAGGCCGATTTGTTTTAGGGACTGATTGCATATTCCTATGGACGGCCATTATGCTCCACACATTTACATTACTAATGACATGGTTATTACTGAATTTGTAAATATAACCTTGTGTATATAATTCTACAACCTAAGGAATCCTATTTTAAGGAACACTTTGATAACTTAAAGGCAAGATCATTCTTCCATATGCAACTGATATTTCCATGTCCACTGCAAAGTCGTAAGGATGAATTTTCCAAAATTAGGTATATCCCCATTGCTACCACTTCTCAAAGGGATCTTCTTGGTCAGTAAGGGCCATTTTAGAGCCATAGCATTTTGCCACAGGCTGAACTGCGATGCCAACCTCTCTTTTACAAGTGAATAGAACAAGTTTTAAAACATTTTTTTGCATGCGGCTGCAGCAGATTGCGGTGTACTTCCCAACAGTGACAAGCTGATTTTGTGATTGCCATCATTGTGATGATCTGGTTGCCCGAAGTGCTGTTACCTGCTCCAAGCCTCACAGCGGTTTGCTGTTCACTTTGGAACTGCCGGATGTGTGGGTTTCACATTGTGGGTCTGAAAGAGCCCCAAGGCTACTCATCACTTTGGTGAATAATAAAAGGCTCGGGAGGCATGATAGGTGGGGTTAGGTTAACTTGAAAAGTAAAATTTGGAATATAGATTTTACTGTCTATATTTGTGGTTTTGCAGATCAGTTTAAAGAGGATTTTTTACCAATACTTACAAAGTCAAAAATGCACTGAAAAAATTTTTAGATGACACATATAAAATACACACTTACCCCTTCATGCAGTAAGTGCATATATATATGCTGCCTGCAGCCTTCTGGAATATCCATGTCATATACTTCAGAAGAGTGCAGGTGGCCCAGACTGCGAGCGGCCTAAAATATGTCAATCTGAGACAAGAAAAGGCAAAGATAGTATACTACTAAGATAAAACATAAAATAATGTTAAAATAGCATTTTTAATACAATGGGGTGGGGAATGAAATGAACTAAAGTTACAGAAAAGATGGAAGATCCACATTAGAATGAGGCTTTTACAGAAGGTAAACTAGGCAGATGTTTTTTTATTATTAAATTCCCAGTTTAAATTGATCACACTTGTGACAGGTTTACTGAAATCTATTCACAGAGCTCTCTCTAGGACTTTTTTTTTGGAGTATTGAGTATTGGGGAATGAGAACATTTCTTTGGTATAATGTTAAATGGCATATTACTCCTATTGTACAAAATTTGTCACAACTTGTATAGGTAATTATATTTACCTTACTAGGCTCAATATTATTGTTTCATCACAGCTTACAAATGCTGCAATATGTTGTGAAATCATTCATGAAGGAGTTAAGATCTGATAACAGATTTGGCCTGATTTCCTAAAGTTCTCCAAGACAGAAAGAGAACAGGAGAAAATAGATTATCGTGGGAGAACCTGGGTGAACCAGCACACTTATAATAGATCTGGCATGGAACTATTAGCAAAGCATTTTTAAGAAATCCTTTTCAGGTTACCAGGTCATCCAGGTTCTCCCATGATAGTCTATCACGTCCATAAATCATAAATTAGGCCCAATGTGATTTTTTTCTCCATTTTTTACAAAATATGATTGCTAGGTTTAGAAAAAAAGATCATATTTTGTATGGTGGTAATAACGCTTTGAAAGTCCTTTTACATTTTATTTTTACTTTTGTATATACACTAAAGTGGTGATCTGACACTCCATCCAGTAATAAACTGACCACCCTATTTGAAAGTGGTATAGGCAGCTCATTCTATTCAATTGCAACTGCTGAAAAGTGGTGATCATGAACTATTTATAAAGGTGAAAATTATGCCAGCGTTTTTTTTGAATGGGGCAATGTTAATAGTTCCCTTATTTCTGCAGAAATCATTGTACCTTGCTTGCAATTATTCTAGTTGCAGGTTTTTAGATTGGCTCATAAACATTCATTTAGAGCAAGGTATTCAGCTCCTGACCTCTCTTTTGTTTTATTTGTAAACACAGAATTGGAGTCTGTGCGTTGCTCACTACCTTCCAATAGCTTTAATTTGGTCTTGTAGTTATCCCAAATTTGTCCTTTCCATACCTTTAAAAAAACTTTACCTTTAAAAAAAATCTTGTTTCCATTACAGAATTGTCCTGGTGGAACCTCTCCCCTTTTTCATGACTCACATCACCCAAATTTTTTGTGAAGAAGTCCTGATGGGAATGTAAGAAATTAATTTTAAAGTTACATTCGGCAGCCAAGTTGATGGTATGCTGTTAGCATGTTGTTCAGGAATTCAGTATGCTTTTCAGCTCGCTGGTTGCCTGGAAAGTTTTGTGCAACTAGCACTAATGAATCCCAAGCAGCAAGTTCAAGTGGATTGAGTTTGTCTCTGAATGTGCCATCATGCATCAAATTGCAGATTTGGAGACCAACAAAAATGTCTGCTTTCAGTTTAGCATCTGTTATACCTTTTCCAAACTTGTCCTTCAGATACTGAAAACCCATACCATCATGATCCATTGCAAAGACAAAGTTTTTCATTAATCCAAGTTTATTATGAAGTGGCAGAAGGTATACTTTTTGTGGATCATGCTTCACGTTGTACTGGCCAACAGTGTGTTCAGGTCTGGGTGGCCATTCTTTCACTATGTAATGGTTGCTGTGATCACGACTGTTCCACAGGCACAGAAACCACGTATATTTTGTATATCCCAATTGCGGGCTAAGGAGTGCCACCACCTTCAGGTCACCACAAATGTTCCACTTGTGTTCTGAATAGGTAATCAATTTCAAAATGACCTCCATGGATTCATATGTCTCTTTCATTCCCTCGGTATGAGCAAGGGGAACGGAAGTTTTTTTGTTACCTTTATGCAGCAAGTACAGCTTTCAAACTTGCTTTGCTTGAGTCTATGAACATTCTCCACTGCTCTGGTATGTATTCACAGCCTAACTCCATCATAAGACCATTCACGTCGGTACAGAAGCAAATGTCGTTTTCCAACTTGTAATACCCTGTGAACTTTGTGTGTTGATCACGAAAGTGTGAAGTTGTCGTTCCCTTTTGTAGCAAATTCCACTCCTTCAATCTGGAGGCTAACAGTTCAGAGTTCTCTTTTGACAAAGACGGGTCCCTAACTAGATCATCTAAATCTGATTGGCTTATAAAATGTGGCTTACCCTCTTCAAATTGGGGTTCATAACATTCATTAACATCGACATCATCCTCCTGTTCCTCATCCGACATGCCATTGTCAGTAACAACAGATGTGGGAGGGACTGGCACTGGATTCTCTGCATCATGTGGCACTGGCTTCGGAGCATATTCACAATCAGGATAGCCAATTTTTCACATAGTCTTCTTCAAAAACCCAGCAATTTTACTCGTACAGAAGTAGCAGTCCGAGTGATGGTCTTTCGGCTCACGCCAAACCATAGGCACAGCAAACGGCAATTTATTCCTTTTCCCATTCAACCATTGTGTTAGGCCAATGTAACAAACCGGACAGCGGATATGAGGTGCCCAGCTTTTACCCTGATCTCCAATTTCACATCCAAAGTAATACTTGTAAGCAAATCTCACCCTCTTGGTTAAGTTGATCACACGGGGTATATTTGCCACAAATGTAGCAAAAATTGTCCGGTTTATAAACACAGGTGCGTCTACTCATCCTCAGCTCAAAACAGACTCACTATGGCCTAGCTGTACGATGGTTTACTGGTACTACAGACAAGCCTTTGGTCCCTCTCCCCTTATATACCTTTCTGACATCAGCTCACTGACTTACCCAGACATGCCCAGCCGCTGCTGGAACATGCATGCCACCAGGGGGCGTGATTCAGCTGAGGAGGCAGCAGGTATAGTGGTGGCTGCAACTGTATAATGTTCCCATGTAAAAATACATTACCCAATTACTGACCATTTGAACAGCTATAGTTTGCCTATAACTTAAAATATTTAAATGATAGGAAAATTCTGAGTTCAGATTTGGAATCAGCACACTCGATATCATGTAAATTACATGTGTTATTCCCAGTAGCAAAATCGTTGTTCTGCAGTGTTATAAATCTTGAACAATAAAAGTCAATATCAACAACTGTAGAAGTGATTTAGCATGCTGGATTTTTGCCATCTCAGAGTACATTTGTTTATAGAAGTAAGGATTAGATAAGAAAAAGGAACAATCCTGTCACTGCTCAAGCATTCCATTGTGTAAAATTATATTGTCTGAATCAGAAGAAGAAAACAATAATAAATCCCTATCTGTGCTTCGCAAAGGGTCATTTTTTCATATAAATTGGTCATGTATGGGCCACCTATGGGCACTCAAGTATAATTCTGCTGTGTTGGAAGGTGTGATTGTATGGAGGTCAACATAACAAGCAGGTGGATGGCAGCATTAAGTCCTTTATATTGAAATGAAAGTGTTAGAAATGCGGAACTGCCACTGCTGGCTTACCTTTACGGTTGAAGTTTACTGGGACGACATTTTGGTTTTGCCTTACTACCAATAAATTACTAAATCATAAAACGCATGCAGAATGGGAAGTACTTCCCAAAACATGGGAAGTACTTCCCAAAACATCCCCACTTTGGTCTCCTCTACCCAAAGGACATTGTTCCAGAAGTTTTGTGGTTTGTTCAGATGCAACTTTGTAAACCTAAACTGTGCTGCCATGTTCTTTTTAGACCAGTGGTTTCCAACTTTTACCCCTTAAAAATAACTTTCAGGTCTTCAGGGGACCCCTCCTATAATTACTATATCCACAGCTCACGGTATACTAGTAGGGTGGTCATTAGGAATGATGCTGCTTACATTGCTGGCCAGTGGAAAGAATGTCACTCTTTACAGATAGCCAAAAAGATCATTGGTGTCAGGTAAACTTACCTGAAAGTTACAAACTCCTCATTGCTCAAGGAACCCTAGGTTGAGAAACACTGTTTTAGCAAAAAAAGGCTTTCTCTAGGTAACCCTTCCAATCAAGCCATATGTGTTCAGTCATTGTCTAAGTGTACTGTCATGAACTTTATCATTTAAATGCTAACTGAGGCCTGTAAAGTCCAAGATTTAGCTATATATATATATATATATATATATCTTTTTTGCAATTTTTCTAATCATTAGGTGGTCTGAGATTCCCACTCCTAGGAAGATTAGCAACTGTCTTGAATGTTTTGCACTCCCCGTCTTCTACCATCACAGGGTAATTTAAGGGTGTAATGTGGTATCTGGAGTCCAGGCAGATGACAAAGTAAGGAAAATCATTATATAGACAGGACTAACACTGCTAAACAGCTGGGAATCACAAACAAACAATGGACAGCAAACACAGGAAATATCTCATGCCAGGGAAGACATGTGAGCAAATATGACAGAGCAGATTCCAAGAGAAGAGCATCACAAGCATCTTGTCAGATGGAGTCTGTGTTTACTGAAGGCTCACCTTAACATAGTCATAAAATGCTCCCGTGAGAACACAAAACTACAAGCACTATATAAAGACAACACAGTGTTGTGGGATATTATAACACTGCCCAGTGTATGAAAGAGATCATACCACAAGAAGCTGAAAGCAATACATAGTTTTGGTCTTTTCATACACAACAATAGATGTTCAAGGAACAACAAGAGTAAAATAAAAGAAAAATAAATGTATTTTGATGATGGGAAAATAAATAAATGTTCTCTACTCCTTTAAAACAGAGGGTGTGTGGGGATTACTAGACAAGTCTAATAAAATACACACTGTCTATTTTTATTCTCCATATAATTGCAAAACAGATGTCTATAGTTTAAAAATACCCTAAGTTAGGTGTCGTGTGTGAGAGAACCTTGGTTATTTACCTCCTTTCACTGTATACAAATCATATGATTTAGGGTATAGCACCTCATATAGGGGCATAACATTATTAGAGAGTATTTTTAAAGCTCCAACAAATTACGCAGGGCTGTACAATATATAGGAGTTTCAAATGACCCTGTGCTGCTAACTACATGTGTTCTTTATAACCTCCAGGGGAGGAGAGTTTTGATTTACTTGAAATTTTGGTAAATTTGGAATTAGAGGCTGTGGATTCCTTCAAAGTTAGCATTTTTTTAAGTGCATTAGGCTTTAAGTTGCTCTTTACAGTTACTATAAACCTAGCCAGTTCCCCACTAGTCTTATTATTTTACATTTCTTCATGAAAAAGTAAAATTTTAAATAACCAAATACTGTACACAGAAAAGGGGATAAAATACAAAGTGCACTGAATTAAATAAAGTACACTGTATACACCTCGAAAAAAAAACACATCTTCTGAGTACAAATAAAGTATAGATCATTTTCTTGTTTAATTTTCAAATAAGCAGTTCAGTAAGCAAAACAGAGAGTTTGGGCAAAACCCATTTTCCTGAAATTAGTTTGCCAATGCCCAGAATCCATCAATCTGTGTTGCCTTTAGATTGTTCCTACAACCAAAATTGGTTCATAATACATTTTTGGTAGATTTGTTAATTTATTTTCATGTTTTATTAAAATGTTAGTGTTTCACATATATAAGGTCAGATTTACACATTTGTTGTGCATTACTGCATGCACATATGTATCATTTAACACATTAAAGTGCAATTTAGTAACGCAGGCACATTCTTGACAATATTATGCAGTTTTTTAGGTCTATTGTTTTTCTCTTTAGATGTATTATGTGCTTACATAATAATGTTTTAATATGATAGAGACTAGTTGTTTTTTTACAGCTATGTTGTGATATAGAGAGCACAAGGAACAAGTAACATAACTTTGGGGAGCTGACTGATAATATCAGGAAGTAATTAAAATTAGGTACACAGTACTAATAGGAGATAGGAATGAGCAAGCAAGGTTTTTAAGTTCAATCTCGTGGCGAATCGGGTCTTTCTCGCTTACCGAACATGTAAGCGAGAAGGGCTTGTGATTCGCCTTGAGGACATGTTCTTGCCGAACAAACTAGGGAAAAAGCTGGGGGTGGTAACGGGGTCAGTAATCACGGCTGGGAGTGAATCATTTGCTCCCAGGATGCACAGCAAGGCCCAGCAGCCAATTAGGAGAGATCTGAGCACAGGCATATATATATATACAGGGAAGGAGGGAGGGGTTAGTCACTCGGGAGAGACGTGTAGTGTGACAGGGACAGTGTAGGAGCCTTCTGTATATCTGAATATACAGATATAGCAGTTTTTGATGCTACCTGTTCCTATTTACCAAAGAAGCCTGTTTGACACAGAAACATTTCTGTCCTACTACAAAAAAACATACAGATATTTCAGTGTTGGATACCTCTTTCTATTTACCAAAGAAGACAGTTTGGTACAGAAAAATGTCTGTCCTTCTATAAAAAAAAATACAGATATTTCAGTCTTTGATACCTCTTGCTATTTACCAAAGAAGACCGTTTGGTATAAAAAAATTTCTGTCCCACTAAAAAAAAAAAAATACAGATATTTCAGTCTTTGATACCTCTTGCTATTTACCAAAGAAGACCGTTTGGTATAAAAAAATTTCTGTCCCACTAAAAAAAAAAAAATACAGATATTTCAGAGAGGCCTGTAGCAGGGAAAAATGCAGAGGGGCTGCAAGACAGGCATGCTCGGAATGCCCAAGAGAAGGGGGGAATGGGTTAAGGTTACAATTACAGAAAGAGGAAGGGGGTAGAGAGAGGGCTGGGTCGGAAGTAAAGGGGGGTGGAGATAAGAAAGGGTAAAAGGAGAGAGAAACGGAAGTTAAAGACAGTTTTTTGAGGGAAGAAATTTCCCACCCACCCGTCCTGTTATAAGGAGTGGGGTAGGCGGTTGAGGTTTGGTGGAAGGTAAGAGTCCTGGGTTATTTATGGTGTGGGGGCACTCAAGTTGGTGTGGCCCTCCTTTAAGTGGTAAACGGTGGGGGCTCCTGAGGTGGTGCTGTATTGCTAGGGGCCAGAATGGCATGGCAGTATTGGTCATGATTGGAGATGTAATGGTGTTGCGGACTTTACCTTATGGACCTGCAACCTAGTTGTTTGGGTTAAAATGGTTGGTTCTGTTAGGAATTTGTTTTATGGTAATAAAGGGGTTAATTTATAGTTTACATGGATGTTATTTAGTTGTTAATTTATTTTGTTATTTGTTATTTATTTGTTGTTTGTTTTAAGTGTATGTTACAGATATATATGCAGAGTTAAATTTATGGAAATAGTTAACTTGTTAATTTATTGTTAAATAAACGGCTGCTTACCAGCCATTTTAAATGTAATAGGTTGCAGTGTGTTATTGGGAAGAGTGTAAGAAAGGGTGGGAGGGGGCTGGCAAGTTTGAGGGGGAGGGGTTTAGGTGTGGGGGGGAAGTTTGGGGGCAAAGGTCCAAGCTACCCTAGTCAAGTGTTTTAATACCTCTTGCTATTTACCAAAGAAGACCGTTTGGTACAGAAACATTTTTGTCCTACTATCAAAAAAATACAGATATTTCAGTCTTTGATACCTCTTGCTATTTATCAAAGTAGACTGTTTGGTACAGAAAATTTTCCGTCCTACTATAAAAGAATACAGATATTTCAGTCTTTGATAGCTCTTGCTATTTACCAAAAAATACTGTTTGGTACAGAAAACTTTCTGTCCTACTATAAAAAAATACAGATATTTCACGCACCAAAGTCACCAGGAACTCCTCCAGTGACTCATCATGTGCAGAAGACAGGGATCGCGGCGATGAATGACGCGGGACGCCGGCGGATCAGGTAAGGCTGTATTTACTATTACTTCCCATAGGTTTACCTACCACGAGTGTTGTTTGGGTGTTACCGCTTTCAGCAACTTTTTTTTTTACACTCAGGGTTACTGCTAAGAAGGTTAAAATAAATACAGATATTTCAGTGTTCGATACCTGTTCCTATATACCAAAGAAGAACATTTGGTACAGTGGCATTTCTGTGCTACTGTAAAATAAATACAGATATTTTAGTGTTTGATACCTGTTCCTATTTACCAAAGAAGACCATTTGGTATAGTGAAACTTCTGGCTTACTTTAAAATAAATACAGATTTTTATTTTTTTAACTTCATGAGCACTTTATTTGAAAATGGACAAATGTACAGTATTGTACAACATGCCCAATATTTGAAACAGTTGTAATAAACAAACCAAAGTAGCTATAATTTTTACAATGACACATTTTAACAGACTATGCTGAAACCAAAAAATAGAGTAGAGGCACATTGAGTTGTTTTGTGCTTAATTTTCCCACATATAAATCTACTAATGAAAAAACAACAAATAAACTCTATCCAAGACTTTCTGAAGTAATTAAGCAGACATACAACTGTATCATTATTAGAGCAGTTTTCTTCCTTTCAAATGGTAATTATTTGTTATGAATCCTACCAGTAAGCTGATACAGGAGAGAACCAAATATTATATTGTTCTGTGGTTCTCAGAACAAAGAGGAGAAGGTGTGTATGTGCTAAGGCGTCTCCTAGCACCAATCACATTTTAGGATGACCCATTTAGAGATCATTGCTTTCTTTTCTCTTATCTCACAAGGAATCCATGGCTGGTAACATCATATTCTTTTAAAGCCTTTTATCTTCTATTTTGCTGTAGGACACAAAACTGCTGAAGTTCTTGGGGAAGCTCAGAGCATAAGTTCTCAGTCACAGCTAAAGCATCTGCTTTTGCTAGGCGAGGAGCATTAAGATAGCTGTCAACTAACAATGTAAAGTCAGCAAGCACACCATCCAACATAGCTTCACTCAATACTTCCATATAGCTTCACGCAAAACTTCCAGAGCCAACACCTTTAGCAAAGTAGCAGACAATGGACAGTTGGAACACATATTAGGATTTTGCTCCATCAATGTTTGTTTGATATTCAAGAAATGTACTTGGCAGACGGCATATTTAGATACCGAGTCAAACATCCCTTCACAGTAGATGTTTGATGGGGAGGAAAACCACAATTCTCTATGGAAAACAAGTACACATCACCTACCTGTGTATCAAAAACATTATTCAAAAACACACCATATTGGTGGGACAAAATATCTCCTAGCCAACGACAGCCGTGGGTGACCTTTAGGATGGCTTAGTCTTCAAGCACCACTTGGAGACCTTTTTTAAAGACCCCTGGTCCCATGGTGAGGATGTCAAAGAGGTAAACATGATTTGTGTCCACCTGCAGCCAACACAGTTTTCCATAGCCACATATGTTTAGGCCAGAAGTTCCCAAGCCCAAAACCTTTTGGAGCTGGAGATGCAGCATCTTTTTTCTATTGTCTCTCTTTCAACCTCTTGAGTCTTACACTGGTTCCACATTTAGAACAAAGCTTCACCAGTCTTCAAATCCTTGACTTTAATCAGGAGAACAGTGTGATCTGCATGAACACCAAGTAAGACTCCTTGCAATCTTTCATTAATGGTTGTAATTTTGATAGTCTTCCCAATAATACAGCTCAGGAAATGTTCACCAGAAGTGGAGTTCATATAGAAATTGTAACAAAATTAATGCAAATAAATGTCAGCCTTCTGCAGCTTCTGCTGTGTGAGTTAGGCGGGATTGCAAACATCGGGGAGCCCCAATACAGATATTTTAGTGTTTGATACCTGTTCACTATTTACCAAAGAAGACTGTTTGGTACAGTTAAATTTCTGACGATGGACTACACCCAGCTCTAAGTGCCAGTTACCAATTCGGTTCCCGCTCCTTTTCAGGGCTCACACCCTCCTCCTCCTGCTTTCAGTACTCCATTCACTAAAGTTGTATTACACACTTCTGGGTGGCATTGACGATGCACTATACCCAGCTCTCCATGCCAGATGCCAGTTACCAATGCGGTCCACGGTCTGTATCAAGGCCCACCGCTTGCTCCTGCTGCTACTGCTGCCGCTTGCCTAGTGCTCTATTCACAAAAATTGTTTTACACACTTTGGGGTGGCATTGACAATGCACTATACCCAGCTCTCCATGACACTTACCAAATGCGGTCTCCCTGGCGATAGCTGACCACACACTGCTACTGCTGGCCACACACTGCTACTGCTCTCACTGACCCACACTCCTTCTTTGGTCCTCCATCCTTTTGCCTAATGTCACCGCGCTACTTCTCCACAACTTTATGGGTGGCATTCCTAACACATGTCATCCAGGTCATGATACCAGCTAGTGGTGTCCTGCTGTCCTGCTGGTGTGCTGCTGGTGACCAGGTGTCCTGCTGTTTTGACGGCAGTGACTGCTGCTAGTGGATTGAGTTAGCACTATCCTTTCTGGAAATTCTAGAAAACCACAAGGTCTTTTAAGAACGTTGGTATTTTTCCCGTGTTGCCACTGTTCTCCTACACATACCTAGCAAATTTGGTAGTTGTAACATGTATACGGGCTTTGCTAATAATGTTTAAAGTCAGCCTATTGACTTTAATGGAATTCCCGAAATCGATTTGCTGAAATTTTACGGACCCATCGAAAGTTTGAGGAAATTTTCACAAGACTGTCAGAGGCCTTCTCGCTTATTACTAATAAGAGATGAAAAAATTAATCTAAAGTAATTATCCTCTTTAAGATGTTAAAAGAAATGGTGGTTTATTTTTAGTTGGCCCTAGGTCACAAATATCTTTAAAGTGGTAAAATTTTCATACCTAATTCCTGTGCAACTCTAAGCATTCCCACGTGCTTTTAGGTGTTATAGAGGAGTCTCCCCAAATGCCCTCCAGATAGGTTTGCTTTTACCTGAAAAATAGTGCTCCATTTCCTTTCGGTCTTCTCTTTAACAGTGACTAATACTGTTCTTGGTAAAAGAATCAAAAAGGGCAAAGGAGGAAGAATATTTCTGTCCCTGCCCTCAACTGATTCTGAATGCCCAAATTTGTGCCGTTATTTTGTCCCAACAATAATTGGGGGTGTAGGATAGGGGTGCTTCAAAATGCCTATTACCCCAAAACTAAAGCATACTTCATTACAAAATTATTAGATTATACTTATATACCCTACCCCATCATCCACATTGTTTGGTGTGAGATCAGTGTCTTTCCAGGAGGTTTCCTGTGGCTCTACAGTCCATTCCAGGGGTATTCCAGGTGTTCTAAGAAGGACGGAGATGTCGTCCCCACCTAGGCACCATAAGTGGAAAATGGGGGTAAGGTAAGGGTAATTTTTTTACGTACATTGTCCACCTAGTCAAGTAAGTGATTACACCCAGAGGGTGTAAATGGATCTTCTATTTTCATGGAATATCTGCTTGAAAGAGAGCCCTGGAGCGGGGAACATAGTGAAGGGAAAGTGGAAGGCCTCAATGACTGGGAAGGAGTGAGAAGTAGGCAGCTCTAGGGTTAACTAATTGCAGCCTGGTTAGGGAAAGAGTTGGAGCGAGGGGGGCGTAGTGGAGGGAGGGAGAAGAGAAGTGAAAAAGGGGGGAAAAGGGAAGGGGAGGACCATTATTCAGCAGGATGGGGAAAGTGGAGAAAGTGTTAGGAGAGTGTGTTAATTGGGTCAAGGTAAAAAGTAAATGTGTTATTTATTTTTTGGTATTGTTATTTAGATTGGTATTTATGTTAATTTTTTGCTAATGTTTGTTTGACAAAAGGCCTTTATCCATCATTTTGGTGTGGTGTTATTTGAGGGTTTTTTTAAGGTGGGAGGGCACTGTATGCAGGGTTTCTACCTTGTCACAGTCAAGTGTATCTAAACCCTAACAATAAACATTCTTGTATTTGCCCCCTTTTGGCCTGTTGCTGATCAAGTCAAATATTCAGAATTGTCTTATATCCAGTGACCATTTTCTGTGGTATTTCAAAGGCAGTGATTGTTCCTCCCAGTCATTATCTAGGGCAGCCTTTCTCAATCTTTCTACCCCAAAGAAATTCTTTGAATTATTTTTGGGTTCCAGGGAACACCTAATAAAACTAACTAATTTGGAATCAGTGGGAAAATGTTCCTATATTGGTGATTAGTGGGATGAATACCCCCCTTACAGAGGTGGTCGGAATGCTACCTTTACACACAGCTAAAACAATCATTGCTGTCCTGCAGCTGGCTCTGTCAGGTGGCATTGGTCCTGGAACTGGGTAGAAGTCATTAAATGGGACATCATTCAGGTTAAAGAACCCCTAGCAGCCTCTAAAGGAATCCTAGCATTAAATGTTGAGAATGACATGTCTGGAGACTACAGAATAACCTTCTTTTTTGAAAATAGATAAATAGAATGTCCACAGAAAACTAGGCTGAGATGACAACTAGCCCATACAATTGCTTTGTGTGACAATAGGACTTTGAAGCTGACTGCATTTTGTCACATGAACAGGTATTTTTCTTTACTTGCAAAAGGGATAAAACATGGGGAAAAGTGCAGAACCTTGGGAAAATTATAGAAATGATGTTGATGATGATATATATATATATATATATATAAAAAATTATAATATATCATTTTGCTGTGACATACATTTTAAATTCTAAATATAGAAAATTTAGTGTCAATATTTGTACTTCTCTACTCAAACTTGAAGACAATGGACCACCCTCTTGGATAAAAGAAAAGTGCACTGAAAGTATGGAACAGCCTAATTACTATAGAAGACACAGTTATAAATGGGATTTGTTTTAGTTTAGTTGTTTTATTATTTCTATTCTATTCTTATTAGGGGACAGAGACTAATATTTCCTGTTAAGGGTAAACAAATTTATGCTTCATAAAAGTTTGCTCACATCTGGATTAACTGAAACCTTGCTTAGTTTGTTCAAGCACCCTATGTATTTTTTTCACTGTGATTTACTATGTATCTTTTGTAAGACATGAACCTCTACCCCCCCTTCCATCCCCCCCGTTCAAAATAAATTAAATGGTGTGTTACTTTTTATAAACAGGGTATTGTGTTGTAATACAATAAACATCAATTTTGTCATACCATATACATAGCCCTGACTACAGTTTGATCATTCTGACAAAATGAATGAAAAGACTGGTTGTAGGAAAATAAAACACAGGTATTTATCTCAATATGCTTATTGCATCCTATTTGTACACTAAAAAGCCTCTAAAGCATGAATTGCATGCAGCTGTAAAATTATATGTGAGGCCTACCATGACCTAACAGAAATAAAGTGGAGTGCATACACAGTAATATACATATAACTGTTATTTAGAAAAGCTCAGAGAGATCAAAAAAAACACAGTGCTAACACAATGAACTAAAATATACATATTCTGCTTTCCCCTGCAGTGTTGGGAATCTTTTACTTCATAAATACAGAGCAGACCAGACATTTAACTCAGAGTTTTGTAATTAAAATTTGACATAATCTTACCAAAATGTACTGGGTTAAATGTAACACTGCATAAGCCCTGCTGAAGTGTACTTTTAATATGTGAAAGAGGTATGTATGCTAGTAAATGGCTATAATGTAATGCATAGGTATTTGTTTACATTTCCAGGTGAATGCGTGTTTATAGTGTTTAGTATTTACTAGTTTCTCAAATATCTTTACTCCTAAATATTTATAAAAATACGTACAGTACTTATCAAAATTTAGGTTACTAGGTACTTGACCAAGATCATATCAAATATGTAGTATGTCTGCACACGCAAAGGATGAGCCCAATGTTTTATATACTGTAGGAAAAATCCAAATTCCGTACTCTCCACACATTCCACAGTAATACTGAAATTTAGAGATTAATACGTTTATGGATTAGCAGCAGCGTACAGGATTGCTGACGGTTGACTGGTCTGAGATATAAACACAATAATAACAAGTGCTGTAAGAGTTGGCTTTCTTTCTTGTAATATTCCTAAAATTTAAAAGGGTGATTTACTACAGAACTGATATTTTTTCAATCATTAAAGGTGCGTCCCATGAGTAAACCGTTTCCTACAGGAGGCTCAGGATGAAGCATCCCTTGAAGTAAGTAATGCAGGGAGTCCTTTGCATGCTGCCACCAACCTTCTATCTTGGAAGCATTCCCACCAGGAAAACATCTAAACATCTGGCCATTGAACAGGTATCAGGTTGCATGCCAAGAAAACATAACTCTCTAGTCTCTGGCAACCTGGCTTTCTCCCTGATAACATGGCAATCTCTAACATGGCATTCTTCCTGACAATGCTAAGGTCTCCCTGGTAACAAAACGCTGTCTTTAAAAAATCTGCAGCTCTTAGAGCACTCCTCTAGGACTCTTCATGCTCAAATGCAGTCTTGGTAACACTCTCTCAGGTTCTAACCATGTCTCAGAGAATATGAGCTCCTGAAAGTCTTCATGGTAGCAAGCAGTTCTCATTTTTTTTTTAAATTGTTCAGCTCCTATAGCAATCTTTTGCAACCTGACAATTTATGAGAATTGTATAAGGCAGTGTCTCTTCCTCAAACTTCCGATGGGTCCACATATAACCATCGGAAAATCAAGGAAATCTTTACAATCCCCGACACTAGAGGTTAATTAACCTCTAGTACCCCGGGATCACATTGGATTCTCAGGGCTGCATTCATTCTTGCAGCCCTGGGAATTCTCCTGTTAATTAACCTCTAGTGCCCGGGGATCACAGTGGAAATGCAGATGAACTGTCCATGGAGTTTCTCTATTGAGAGTTCATCTGCAGTTCACTTCCCACGGTCACTGGGCTGATAAGAATCCTGTGCGCGATCCCTGGCACAAGGGGTTAAATGTGCCAGGGATCCCCATTCAAAACCTCTAGTGCTCTCTGACTGGCACTAGACTCTGACTCTGAGGAAAGCTTTCATCAGCCAATCAGAGAGCACTAGAGGTTTTGAATGGGGAGACTTGTCTCCATTTAACTTCTAGTGCCGAGGATCGCACACTGAGCTGATCAATGAATGCAGCCGAGGCTGCATTCATTGATCAGCACAGCCTGTGATCTTTTTTTTTTTTTGAAAGGCAATGCTAAACTCCTAAAATTAAATGAAGAAAACTTGGACTCTCTGGCCTTTTGTTATTACCAATCACTATATTACAATGGAATTTTGTTTAGTATTTTTACTTACTAAGAAAACTGATCAGCCTCCTAAATTACAAAGTATGTATCAGGGAGACTATACTCACTGTAGGCATGGTATTATCCTTTGGTTTTGGATGTCAACTCTTGAATAGTATTTATAGATGGTAGGCATCTGCTGTATTTTTGCATACAGATCCAGTTGTTTATACCTAAATGATGTTGTTTACCTGAAATGATCATAAAAGAGGCTACCCCCCACTAGATTCACAATTGAATGGCCAGGGTAAAATTCAACACATTCCCCAGATTTTATTTTCTTGTAGCATCAGAGAACCAAGAACAACACAAAGGTTTACATGTGCAAAATGTTGCATGGTTCATACCATATTTTATTATAATGTTAGGTCCTTTACTTACCTTTGATGCACTTTTCTTTATACACAGATGACCTCATCAACATGAATATGGGATACAATCCCAACCTGGATTTGCATAAAGGCCCATGTTAATGAATGCCAGTATGCTGGGTGGAAAAAAGCCATATCTCTGTTTAGCAGGAAGAATGGCACCTTGACAATGACAGGGACAAGCCTGTGTACAAAAAAAAATGAGGTGAGACAAAACCACCCCCAACCCCATCAAGTTGCATCTCTTATTTACCTAATGTGCTAGCATTCTGTGGAGACCAGTCTGTGAGATGATGCTAGTTTAAAGTTAGCATTGATATTCTGTATAGTGCAATACCTGGGGGCAACATATAAAAGTGTATTACAAAAATACACTTACCTAATAACTGAATTTCTTTTTAATATCTATGAGGATACCATTTAATTTCTGAGCCTTCGTTTCAGCAAGGTACTAATCACAGTGACAAGATACTATCTGAATGAAATGAAAAACACTTTTAGGTTTTAAATGTAGGATCAAAAAGTTGTTAAAAGTTGTAAATAAAAAGTTGTTAGCTCATTATAAAAGTAAATTTCTTTTTTTTTATATATAATATCAGAAAAGATTGTCCTGTATTATATTCACATGTATTTTAGCACCTATAAATAAAGAGAGACAGAATGCCTTTGTGCAGGCACAAGGGTTAACATTAGCCTCAAGCATTTTGTTACTGTGTTTGATGTGGGTCTCATAGAGCCAGCAATACCCTTACGCGCTATCTCTAGTTAGAAGTGATATCAACTTCAAAACATGTAACCGACACCATGGAAAACATGATGGTAGCAAGACAACCGAGACACCAGTTATGAAGGCTCAGCTGTCTGAACATAGATTTCACAAGGCTAAACTTCTAAGCTTTTCCACAATATTTTTACATATATTCCCGTGCTATGCACACCTGAGTATGTACATAGATTGTGACACAAGCAGTAAAACAATGACATCAAGATGGCACTATGCCAGTACCAGAGGGTAAAGGTAAATTAAAAAATCATTTAACAAACATAAATATTACAAGTTTTGGCCCCTTGTCAAAAAGGAGATAAATATACATATTAAGCTCCTTTCAGGGACACTTTTATTATCTTGTTTTTTTGTTTTTTTTGACAGAGTAGCAGTTCAGTTTTCCCCTTCAAAACATGGCTCATATAAAGAAATTAAAGCAGTTGTATACAGCAGAGTTGATGTCACAAACTTCTGATTTGTCAAGCTAAGTTAAAGATGCAAAATAAAAAATGGCAGATAACAGCACATAGTACATAGTGGCAAAGGTTGGAAAGGCACCATCCATGCTTGACTTTTTGCCTACCTAGATAAACTAGTCCAATTATCACACAAGATCATAAGTCAAAGTTACTAATGATCATAGTGACTTATCTTACCAGCCCGACAATAGCCTGGAACCTTTTAATTATACACGGTTATATGTAACTAGTGTATAACACCCACCCTGGGATATGGATGTTGGCCATTCTGAAATCTGGCCCTGCATTCACATGGAGCAATATCACAAACAAATGATTAGGCAGCAGATTGGTAAACAACAGGATATGGTCCAGGACTGTTAACTAAGGTCTGACAGTGCAATATATAGATTTTTTGTATGCTGTATCAACATCATAAAAAGTTGTGGCCTTATTTCCTGTGTAAGCCCACGGTTGGCTTTTTTGCTTAACCATAGAAGACTCCTAAGTCCTAAGAAAAGTGACCATGATAGCATACATATTTTAAAGTACTATAGATGGTGTATGTTGCATGCATTTCAATTCTTATGAACGAGTAACTATCTATTACAAAAACAGTTTCCAGTGTTACTGTGATAAACATGCATTATTGCTTGAAAATGAAGGTTTATGGCTAATAAGGAAGTAGAGGAACAGCAACTAGCCATCCTCAATGTATTTTTAATTCAAAATGGTTTACCTGAAAAACACAAGTCTACCCTGGACAAAATAAAAGTCGCAGGTCTTTCAATGTCTAGAGGTACCTTAAGCTATGTATTTTCTGTAATTTAGTTTTTAGTGCTATAAAAAAGGAAGGGTCATGTCTTACTTGTCTACACTTCTTGCATTGCAATAGTTACTTCTGTAAGGGGCAGAACACAGGTAAAGGCTCTCACCGGGACCTTCTACTATAATGAGTATGACTGTAGTCTGAAGCACGGGGGCAATTATACGGCATGCTGGGTAACTCTAGCAATCAGGTCAAATAACTCCAAACCAAGCATATTATAGGGATAATAAGAGCCTAGTTATTTGGGCTGCTATTAGCTTTATACATACCCTTGCATTTTCTTTAAAATTTTAGAATAATTATGAGGGGGTGCTGAGAAGTTCCTGGCTTTGTCCCCTTCCAGATGACATAGAAAAATGAGTGTGGGTGCATATGACAGCCTAATATCTTAGTATGTAACTGCGCAAATATCAGGTCTTTGCGATTCTTAAAACTGTTTTTTCTTTTAATGAGAAGCTGTGATGGCAGAGGCACAAGCAAGTTTCACGTTGTTGGAGTTAAGGGCCATCATGTTTTTGTTCTCCAGGGAAAGTCAGCAAAGGACATTCACACTGAGATGTCACAAACACTGGGGGAGAAGTGTCCTTCCTACAGCACAGCACTGTCAAAAACTGGGCATTTCACCGTTGAAGATGAGCCCCACAGTGTGCGCCCCCCAACCCCAACTGACCCGGCAACCTGCGATGCTGTCCATGAGCTGATTATTGAGGACCGGTGAATATCCACAAAAAAGATAGCCCAGATACTTGACATCCCACAGAAGCGTGTTGCGTTTGTTATCACCACTATCCTAGAGATGTGCAAGCTTTTAGGGAAGTGGGTGCCGAAATGTTTGAAGAGTGATCAGAAGAAGGAACGTGTTGAAGCATCCAAAGCCGTTTTGGCTCATTTTGAAGCTGCACAGGACTTTTTGGCTAGGTTAGTGACCGAGGATGAAACCTGGCTCCACATCTATGATCCTGAAACCAAGGAACAGTCAAAGGAATGGTGCCACAGCAGCTCCCAGTGGTTGAAGAAGTTCCAGAAATCGGCCAAAAAAGTCATGGCGTCTGTTTTCTGGGACAAAGACCTTATTCTGGTGGTGGACTACCTACCTCAGGGCTATAGTATCACCGGACAGTATTATGCTAACCTCCTGGACAGAAGTCAATTAAGACGAAACGCTGTGGAAAGTTGACTAAAGGGATCCTTTTTTTGCAGGACAATGCACCTGCGCACACGTCCAACGTGGTGACTGCCAAATTGAACACCCTAGGTTTCCAATCAGTCCACCATCCCCCCTATTCACTTGACCTGGCTCCTTCAGACTATTATCTGTTCCCAAATTTGGGCAACGTTTTGAGGACATTTCTGAAGTCAAAGATGCTGCTGAGAGCTGGTTTGCGGCCCAACCAAAGTACTTTTGATTGAACGGTCTAGAAAAGCTGCAACTACGCTGTGCCAAGTGCATCAGTCTCAGGGGGGAATATATTGAATAAATGTGTTATTTCATAACTCTGGCTCCCTTCTTTCTGGGAAAAGCCGGGATCTTCTCAGCACCCCCTTGTATGTGCAAGATCCCAAACAGAAACCAGATGTTAAGGCAGCCATAATCAAACTATGTAAATGATTGACCAAATATAGGACACCTCACCAAAACATTCACATTATGGTAGGTAGCTCTTCACAGATCATTGATGAAAATGTTCATTGGCTCAAGCACAAGTAGATCACCTGTCAATAGTATAAAAAAATAATATAAGTATGGGTTCAAATTGTGCTCATGAAATGTATAAACCAAAAACACCAATTAAAAATTATTGAACCAGAAAAAAATACCCTAACAATTTTAAAACAAGCAATTTTACCTTGAATGTCCTGCTAACTCTTGATCCTTACACTGACCAATCTAAAAGTGCTTTAGTGTGCTAAGGAGAATTACCACTGACTTAATGAAGACTTTAAAAATGTAATGTGACCCCTAGATTCCAATGTCATACTACATTGTGATAATGTAGCATCCCATATACTCTCCATTGAGTGTATATTAGGGCTTGTAAAAGTCTAGTGTTTAATTGAAACCAATATTATTTGGAAGGGTTGGAGGTGTCAAAAGGTGCAGGGTGGTAAGGTAGGGCATTTTTTTAGAATATAAAGAACGTATGCACAAAATCAAACTACAAGGGTATCTACCATTCTAAAAGCTTTAGCTTTAACATCCATCAAACATGAATACTGCTGTGTTTTATTGTTATGCCAGGCAGTAACTGTACTTACATAATGTTAACATTCCTCTACAAAAATAAGAATATGGACCCCTTTCAAGTTCTGACAGTACACCTTTGTTATTAGTACAAATAGCTCCAGAGGTATTTCATTACAATTAATAGTCACCAGCTAGCTGCTAGATGCTGACATTTAGCATAGTAAGCAGGCACTATTCTTTGTGTTCAATGAGTTCATAGAAAGTTAAATCCACTTTTGACAACAGACTCAAGCTTAGCTACCATTAAACCCTCTTCAGTTACTAGATGATGTGTTTGAACGGTATAAATGATTAATGAAGGTTAAATAGTTCTGTTTCTATCTTAAAACCTGTACCTTTTGTTTTGACACAGTGCAGTACAACGGGGAAGGTGAGTAGTGACTGCAGCGTGTTGGCTGCTTCTTTTTCTAGGCAAGAAAATGCGGTGGTAATGACTAATTTATTGAAGAACAAATGCATCCAGCGCATTGTCATTCTATAAACCTTTTTACTAATGAATCTCTGTTACGACAAAATAACCACTTGACCTCCTGATACTGTTCTAAGACTGTTGCAAGCTCACAAACATAAAGATTTGTGTTTTTGCTTCATGCCTTCTAAACTATATAACTTTGTCTACTAAATTGCACTACTAATTGTAATTTATCAGTTTCAGCTTGAAAAAAAAAAAATACAAGCTATAAGTTTATTATCTAATAAATTATCTCTACCCTTAAAAAAATACCTGCAACTAACAAAATAGCTACTTCTTTAATTTAAACATATTTTCTATTGATAGCTAAAATTGCACAGCAACAATGTGAAGGTGATGATCAATCAACAAATTGTATTCCAGCGTTGAGCAATATTTTCAGTAACAAAAGTTTAACAGAAAAGAACATTTTCTTGTGTTTCTCAACTTTTTTAACATGGGGAACCCTTGAAATATCTTTTAAGGTCCTATGAAACCCCTGCTGTAATTACTATATCTTTAGCTCACAAGCCCTGGAATCCCAGAGCTCCACAGAACACTGAGAAACACTGCTACGTTCGGGTTTTCTTAATGTACGTAGCAACAAACTGCCACGTTATTTTGAAGAAAGCAACCCAATGGATTCCATACGACCTGTACTTCATTGTTCATAATAACTTATATTTAAATTATTATTACAGTCCCACAATGGGTATTTTTATTTGTTTTTTAT
The DNA here is from genome assembly GCF_032062135.1 of Pyxicephalus adspersus. Classification (NCBI taxonomy): domain Eukaryota; kingdom Metazoa; phylum Chordata; class Amphibia; order Anura; family Pyxicephalidae; genus Pyxicephalus; species Pyxicephalus adspersus. The sequence goes on from NC_092861.1 coordinate 52,606,372, forward strand.
TACAGTTAGTTTGGATAATTAGGCTTATTATACTTATTTAGAGCACACAGGTCAACGTTGACATTATAACCAATTACAATCTTTTTCATTCTTGCTGGGTTTCAGAAAATGTTTTCTTTTTTACTAATTGCTGTTGGCATCATATTTTGAAATTCCTTCCTGTACTGTTTTATAAATAAACTATACAATTTTTGTACAAGTTCTACAAACTCCCTTATAATTTGTTTAGAAGAACTGAGTGGGAAGGCCATGCAGGTACGGATCTAGAGTGACAATAGCAAGCTTATCCCTGATCGAATTAACAAAATAATTAATTCAAAGGGAGTACACTTATATTTTAATGAAACTATAGACATGCGTGATCATTATAGGAGAGAATAAATAAATTGGTTTACAAGGATAATCTCACTGAAATGTAGTCCTAGAAACAGAAAAAGGAGTGGGCCACACGCAGAAATCACTGCTGATTTCTTTTAAATGTTATCTTCACATTTTCCAGTTATTGTCTAACTTAAAAAAAAAACAAAAAATGTGTATTTATTTGAAAATCTTTAAATCTGTATTTTTTTTCCACAGGGCATATTATAATACCAGAAGAAAGGATGCAGAAAATTCAAGACAAGAATAGTACATCCACAGATTTGATGCTTTATTGATTTGATATGTCAATGAGGTTACATCTGTTATTTTTCTGTTACTGACCCTAAAATAAAATTATTTTCTATAGCCTTTATGCCTAAGGCTTGCTAGTACTGAAGCTTAAAAAAACACTTGTCTAGTATTGTGTTATAGCATATAAAATAACCTCTTTTTGTTTCAGTGTCATTTATTATTCCATTATGTTATTCACCTACATAGATCTTCAGACAACCTTGAGGTTCAGACAAAAAGTTGCCATTTTCAAGGCTTTTAACAAAGGCTGATCCTTAATTTTGGTGTGGTTGCCATGCTGATACAACCTAGATCAAGTTAAAAGTGTCTGGATCACCGAACTTTTTTGTGACAGAAGTGGGGGAATTCTGAGTGGGGGTCAAGCTGTCTCAGCATTTGGGGGTTATGCAAGTCAGATATATTTTTCCATCCTTTCACACCAATAAATTGCCTTATACCTTGGACTTAAAATAGATATTGTTTCAAATCTAAACATTAATGTGAACTTCCTAAGAGGCTCTAAATGACAAGTGTTTAGGAGCACTGGCAAATTTCCTTCATTCAGGAGTACATTATATTAAAAGATAAGCAGAGTAGCCTTTTTTTGTTGTGTTTGATTTTTTTTTATGCACCTGAATTGATGATGTGGTGTTTATATGGACATAATAAATAAGATTTTATGGATAGAAAATGAATGATGAATGGAACAAAAGGCCAGAGCTAATGTTGATGACACATTGAAAGATAGTAAAAATATATACAAATGTATATGTATTATAAAATGAATGCTGGATTTATACATCCTCTGTTTATTAGTGTTAGTATGACCTACAGCGTTAATAAGGGAGTGTATTAGTAACAAATATGCAATAATGAGTTTTCATTATATTTTATTTTTATTCAGAATATCTTATTTTCATTCTGTTTGGGGATAAGCTTATCCCCAATTAAATTCACCTCTAAAGCAATTGTTTGCATGTTACTAGTAGCAACAAACCCGCTGCACACATAATTATGATGACTTTCTGACATTTAGCTTATTACCCATCAATCACATTACTTATATTTCCAGTATTGTACCCATTAGCCTAATGGATTGTAAAGTGCAAAAACAAAGCAAAAGATGATATCCAGTACAATGTTTACAAGATATGCCACATCCCAAAAAGGCAATCAGTTTGACACTAAATAACAATAAACATAATTCTCTAATGTTCTCAATATTTACAAAATATTAAAAACATTAAAATACATTGTAACACTCATTGAGTACATTATTTCAATTCTGTATCCTCAACGCGTTTCATGGAACCCGTCCACTTCTTCAGGAGGAAAACTCTATGAGCTAAAAACATATTTACTATATAAAAATATAATACACAATATATCAGATAATACAATACCTAAGTATGTCACACTTACTCTCATAATCAATCCCATGAGGTCACAGTCCCCCCACCAAGTTGGCTATAGGGTTTATCAGAAAGCAGTGAGGGAGGTATCTCTCAGACATGCCAAGTATTTCCAAAGGATAACTAAACTCATAAACAAAGCAACACAATAATGTTTACCAGGTTGATATAGAACATACTATGCTGTTGTATTATCCAACATTATCAAGATTTGATCCTTGGTAATCAACCTGGTAAATAGTATGTTGTTGTTGATTTGTTTATGATAGTTAATGTTTGGAAATACTGGGCTGTAGTAAAAACAAAATCCTTGTAAAATGTGATTTTCTAACCATGTTGATTAGTATTGGTGTATACTTAAACTTAATCCTAAAGTGTCTCTTTCAGGAAAGAAGTGGGCAACCACTGCAGGCCTCCTGGAAATGCTAGATTACTGGCTATGTCTAATTTTGGTCTGTTTAATTCACAGTCCTGGAATAAGCATGAGTTTCAGAAAACTGTTAGACTTACCTCTATAAATATTCCAACCCAGGGTCTCACAGAGCATTGATGTCTAAGAATCATTTGAAGCATGTGCCCAATAATCTCTCATGACTGTGCCCCTTTGGCAAATATGAAAAAGCCTTTCTGCTAAACCTTAAAGGATTTGCACATGAAATTAAGTTCAAGCCCCGTGTACCTGTGCCCTTTGCCTCTAGAATACCACACCCTGACTCTAAGAGAGTTCCCCCTATGGCCCTGATTTACTAAAGTTCTCCAAGGCTGGAGAGAATACACTTTCATCAGTGAAGCTTGGTGATCCAGCAAAGCTGGAATGGATCTGGTCCAGGATTCAAAACATTTGCTAACAAATAGCTAATGACTTTTAGGAAATCCATTCCAGTTATTCCGTATCACCCAGCTTCAGTGATGAAAGTGTATTCTCTCCGGCCTTGGAGAGCTTTATTAAATCAGACCCTATGCCCCTGATTCATCAAGCAGAATCGGATTATCGGTCGCGCATTCGTATTCGCGATCCGCACACTCGAGTCCGGACCGCGGTAATCCGCGATCGATGGCCGCGCGTACTTTCGCGCTTCCAGCGAGCGCGGATTTTATTGATGAATCAGGGGCTATGTGTCTATAAGATGCCTTTTTATCCTGATTCAGGACTACTCAGCTATGACCAAGGGCCATTTCAGAACCTTGGTAGACTGCAGTGTTCTACTGCTGGCTCAACCACAGTCCCAACACTACTATTCAAGTAAATTAGAGTGATCTGGAATCATTTTGTATTTGTGGCTGTTGTTGTGGTGCATCATGGCATATTTCCAGTCTCCTTTGGTTGGGCAGTTCACACTGCAGGTGCAACTGCCATCAAATGTTACTACCTGCAGGGCGGTTTGCCACTCCTAAATGCACAGGAACAGTTTTGCTATGGGCCCAGGACTGGCCAACTATGTGGTTTTCCACTGCAGGCATTAATTGGTACTGGGGTAGTTAAGCAGACATACACTGAAAAATCTTTTTAAACTTTCGAAACATATTAGGTAACACCATTTGTAAATGTATGTTTATTTATTTTATTTATACAGAAGAGGTATATAGTAGTTTTTTATATTTAAATGGGAATTGCTGCCTATTTTATTAATATACAATATTAGGAATATCTTGAATTCATTATAAGTATATTTTAATTTCAGGAAAGCAAACACAGCAGAATATGACTATTTGATTCCAGTGTGGCTACATTTATTTCATATTTAGGACACCCACGGTAAGTTGATGTCAGTTCCTGTAAGTATTTTATGTGATTATAATGATAAGCAGCATTCGGCCTAATATACAGCAGTTGGCTCTATTGTCACAGCTTTTATGGCATACTGTTTGAGCTTTGCCGAATGACATGATTTAATCATGAATAATATAATTTGTGCAATTTTCAATTCAGCAGCTTGTGAATGCCCTTTCAGAGCCCATAAGTAGCTATAACTATTATGATTTTGCTTTACATATATCACATGTATTAGAAAATGTGATTAGATTAAATCTACATAGATTTCTGCTATTTGAAGTTACAACTCTTCTTTGGATTCCAGGTTCAAAATGAAAATTAGAATTTTTTCTATCGATGAACGAGGATGAGTGTCTATTAGAATCCTACTGGTTTCTGTCATACAAAAAATATAGTTTGGGATCTTTTTTAGTAATGCAAAATTAAAAGTGAAGAAACAGTAACCCATAGTTGATTTTTTATTTTATAGGGACTCTCATGGTCAGTGAGTTCAATGCTACGCTTTATTAACCTGACAACTGGAAATTTAAATCTGGTTGGCATGAGTCATTTACAGGCAAATTTGTCAGGAATAGGACCACATAACATTGCCATGCTTACATAAGCAATTAAATTATACTTATGTTTTTTACTACAGTAGGAAAAGAATTCTAAATAACTGTCATAATTAACTGATACAATTTTGTGGAATATGGAATTTCAACATGACCTTTTCACAAAAGAAACATTTCCTTTATGCATAAAATGCTATGTATTAATTGATCAATATATCTGGGTATATAAAGGTCCCAAGGGATTTGTGATTAGGTTGCCTTAAATTCTATTGTATATAACATAATCTAATTTTCCCTGATTGGCTGAGGAAAGCTTTCCTCAGACAATCAGAGAGCACTAGACGTTTTGAATGGGAAGACGTGTAACCTATTTAACCTCTAGTGCCAAGGATCATACACTAAGCTGATTTTTTTTTTTTAAATTCGAACTCGATCGGCAAGTTTACACCAGCCATTCTCACTTACAATTTCGAACAGCCAAATTCGTTGGTTTTAAAACTCGCTTGCTCATCCCTATTGGAGATGTTGTGCAGGTAAAAGTGACAGTAAATGTTCTGAAAACCTAGAAATGTTCTGAATATGGGGGGTAAATGAAGGTTTCTTCAGGATAAGGAGAATTTTGGCGTGTTTGAAAGCGGAGGGGTATAAGCTAGTAGTAAGGGAGAGGTTGAATAGTTGGGTTAGGGTGGGGGCAAGGGTGGAGGAATGGGCACAGAGTAGATCAGAGGGAATTGGGTCAAGCGGACAGGTAGTAGATGGAGATGATGAGAGAAGAGAGGAGACTTCATCCACAGTAACAGGGCTGAGGGAAGCCACTGATGATTTACTGGAGGAAGGGGTGGGTCAAGAATGGAACATCACCAGCACTCTTATAAAGTTATCATACATTTGTTCTTTTCAATTGCAACTAATGTTTGGAAGCATCACAGGGTCCCTTCCTCAAGGAGACAGAGACATAATCTAATTTTGAATATCCAACAAATGGCTGGTACTCAGCTAAATCTAAAAGCCATTGTAAAACAAAGCATTGAGCATTGCCAAATCTGTGCTTCTCTGCACAACTAAACCTAACAAACATTATTTCAAACCTTGCTTAAAGCATGATTAAAGGTCTGTGCAAGATCATATTATAATAGTTTGATAATTGACGTGACTCTAAGGGGAATTAAGCCTCCCGACGGTTTTGCTCCATTAATGTAATCTATAAGTAATCTATAAGAAAAATGCAGAATTTATTTTGTTCAGCTACTTTTGAGATTCACCAAGCTACTCCAGTTAAAGCAATGAAAGTTGGTCAAGAGTTCTGTTCAATTGTTTAATAGAAAAGTGATGGAACATCAGGCAACCAATTACATGATACTTGTGCTCTCTGATCCTATCAGCAATTTCTGGGTGAGACTGAAATAACTATATAATACAAAAGAATCCGATTGGCTTTCAGTGTTACCTTTTTTCATAGTCCTGGAAGGATATTACAAAGAATTATTATGAGGACATATTAAGATGCTATTTATATATTTAATATTTTTTTAAGACTACTGACTGGTCTAAAGGAAGGTCTATTCTATCGATTTATAGCTCTGTTTTAAGCAACTTGTGCACCAAATTACACCTTTACATCTTGTAGCTATTAATGCAGACCTTCCATGCAAATAAAAGGTCATCTTTTTAACAATTACACCTTCAAACAAAAATACTAAAAGTATGGCCTGATCCTAACATTGGTAACATTTACCAGTTACCATAAGTGCCAGAATATTAGAAAAGCTGAAAACGTAACACTTTTAGCACTCACTTAAAACACCACAAACCAGGAGTTCATTGAAATAAACAGTATAAAATTTGTCAATACTCAGGAAAATAAGTACTGCCTACTTACTGGAAGGACAAGTACACATCTATACAGCTCACAAAATGTAAAGGCAGAGATAAAGTGGAAAAAATCCTGATGCTGAGAATGACTAAAGGCAAAAAAAAGTCAAAAGAAGAGGAAATTATGGCATTTATGGTCAATTATTTTGGCAATTATTATAAACCAGACCTGGTACATTAAAGTCTATGGAGTCACAAAACAAAATACATGTAAAATCAGTAAAGTACACCCAGTCAAAATGCTACTACTTAGTACATTTTAGAAGAACGGAGTTTTGCATGAGCCAAACAAATGCTTAGCTTTCAGCAAATGCAATGTTTTTCATAATTATGAAGACATTCCTTAACTGACCCAGCTTCAACAGAAAAATAAGGATCATCCTGGGAACATATGCAAATTAATATTTTAAATGTAGAAAAAGAGCTATACCATAATATATATTTAACTTTGATCAAAACATTATCCTTTTGATATAAAGGGATATGTATATAATTAGACATTTAATTATTAAATTACAACCTTCATCAGTCTAGTAAATGTCAATCAATCATCCTTGTAATGTGTATGGATAATTAGCTATAGGCCAGCCTAATTACTCCCATGAAACTTGAGTTGTGATTCTTAGATTTCTGAAATATAGTCTGGCATGTATCTAGTAACAGCAGGATTATCTCCCACTTGTGAAATAGGGATTCATAACACTACTGTGTATGGAGCTCCGCTGTCCTCTATAACATATAATGGAAATTCTAGCAGCCAGCTTACAAACTATAGGCAGAACTACTGCAACATGGTCTAGATTAGTAGCATGTGTACTGTTGTACTGGTATGAATAACAAATATTCACCAAATATATATATTTTTTATATATATATATATATATATATATATATATACGTTTCTCAGCCATTCAGCACTAGAGATGAATGGGGAGACTTGTGCCCATTCATCCCTAGTGCTCTGTGATTGGCTGAGAAATAGGAAATCCTGATGACAGCTCAAGCATCATCAGGATTTCCCTTTCCTCAGGCAACCTGGGAGCAGAGCAATCAGCGGAGCTTTACTATGCTGACAGCTCTGCTCCCCTTATCACTGTGACGAGTATTATAATTTTATAATACTATATATATTATAATTTATGATCTGTGTTTCAAACTTTATCATACCCGTTGTCACCTCTTTCTCACTAAAGCGCAGGCATCCCTCCCCTGCGCATGCCTTCAGTTCTGAAGCTGGGGATGCTTCTGTTTCTGTTTCTGTATCAATTCCGCCCAATCCGCTGGCCAATCAAGAGATAGTATCTTGATCAGCCCTGGCTATTTAGCTGGCTCACAAACTGCACTTTGTGTTCGTGCAACAAGTCTTACTAGTGCCAAGCTCCCTAGTTCTGTGAACTAGCTCCTGTACACCTGCTGCTTAATCCAGTGTTTTCTGTGTCCAGGTCCTGTGTTAACCCTTCATTGTCCAGTTTGGTGGTTCCCAGCCAACTTTCCTGTGCTTTTCCTGTATTCCTGTCTGCCTGTGGATGTCCCTGCATCACCTGTACTTCCTGCTGTTTCCAGTGTCTCCTGTGTTCCCTGTGCCGGCAGTGACCTCTGTGTCATTGCTGTCTATCTCCTGGATCCCTTGCTGTTGTCCCCTGGCGTGTGACCTGACCTCTCTTGCTTGCTGCCTGTCCCCCACCCTGGCCTTCCTTGACTATCCTTCTGCTTAGTTATTTGGTACCGTGCTTTGCCCACCTTGGGGTGCCCAAGGACAGCAACCTGGCAGTAACCAGCGGCACAACATTCTCACCATCAGAGGCTCTGGGAAAGACTGCTTACTGCTTAGACTCTGTGCTTTGGCCCTTCTCAGGGCTCACACCACCTCTGTGCAAGCCATAGCGCCCCCTAGTGGTCCTGACTTTTCGAGCGTGACACCTGGGAGTTATTCCTAAGAATTACAGGCCTAAAACATTAAACAACAAATTTACACGCAAAACAATGTACCGCTTTTGACATAAAAAACTGACATAATTAGACTGCCAGGAAGGTTAATAGAGACAGAAAAAATCCAAAAAAGAGCAAAACTATTTATTCTTAAAGATTAGAATGTCTAAAAGATCAGAGTGTGATCTATAGTGCAAAATATAGGGGTAGCTCAAGAAGGATGAGTACGAAATCAATTGAATTAAATTGAATTTCGTAGGAGATCATTGGATACCTTGGTAAGAAACGAGTGGAATGGGTGGAGCAGACTTCTGATTGAATATACAGTATTTTAAACGTCAACTTTTCTTTTCTGCATTACAGATTTATTTTAAAAAATGTTGTCAAAAAAACAAATTTGCCAGATTTGTTTTTAATTTTCTAAAATTAGTAACATTATTTTAGTTTTCATATATCAGCTATTACATCAGTTATCTTCTAAAGAGTAGTAACACCAACTTTCATTTTTCCTTCTCAATCACCAATCTACCAATCACACTTTAGGTAATAAGTCAACTGCTAAAGAATATTTTTCCAGCTGTTATCTATCTACTTGTGTATTTATGCTTGTAGCCTATGAGGGCACAATTTGCTAGTTTGAGCTACAGCGCACACTACAAATTTACAACACATGTGACAACTATAACACACAAAGTAATTACCATAGAGATGAAATGTTGTTTGTTATCTCATAGAGGATTCAGAAATTCTTTCTGAAAAGCTCTACCCCTTCCTGCTGAGCCTTGCCCATTGTGTAAACTTGACATGGCTGTTTTACTGCCACTTAATACACTATATGTGTTCCATTATATGTTAAAACACATTAATAAACCTATAATATATCATTATATGTTTCAAGCTTTACCTATACAAAATACCACACTTAATACCCCCGGTACCCACCAAAACACCTGTGGGGGGTGGGGTTAGTTATTATTCTTATTTTAGCCCCACTTCCACCTATAGAGGCTAGGTGCTAGAATACTAGAAAATGTTCAGTAGGAATGAATTTGAACCTTACCACTACCATGGGTTTACAAAAGGATTCACTCAAACTCACAAAATCACAAACATTTGGCCAAGATTTGGCAGGGTCACTGCCTAAGAGAAGGAATAAATTATATTGAAGTTGAGTATATTACAATTGAGTAGCAATAGCTAACAATCCAAATAAAGACATAACTTATCCTCATAATAAAATGTTTGACTCACAGCTGCCATGTTTTCATTGACTATTGTGTTTGACAATTCCATATGGTAAGAGATACCTTGCTATAATGCTTTATTCTCTGCTAATTTATCATTTAACTATTGATTGCCTATTGGCTCTACAAACTGCCAGAAGTAAATACCAAAATCCCCCCCATCATTTAGCATCATCAAGCAAGATTACAGCTACTCTAGATTCCCCTAGGGTCAGGCTGTTGTCAGAAAAATAGTGACATCACCATCATACGTCAGTATATTAGCCCTTTTTATATTTAAATATATATATTTATTATACTTTTTTTTTACTTTTTCTTGACTCAATTTACAAAAAAAATCCACATTATGCACAGATCAATGAATATGTATTTGTAAATCATTAGAAACAAAATCCGCTGAAGCATTTACAAACATACTGAACACCTGCATAATGTTGCTTAAAACACTTTTCTGATGTTTTCCACATTTGAACCCCTAAAGAGCCTGCATGAGTGAAAGCAGAGCGGCTATGATATAAACAACGGTAGCCCTAATCCTTCCACCTCTATCCTAGAAACATTTTCTGTAACCTTCAAAGTTCATACCCATGTGTTTTACCCATAAACACTATTTTGTTTTCTTTTTCCAAAGTAGGAGGCAGTGTGTAAACAGACACATATCATGGTGCAGGTGCCTGTGTGTTGCGGCAGCAGTCTTTGAGCATGTTTTTATTTTTGTAACTGAGCTTCCTTTATCAGGTACTTCAGATTGCAGCTGTCATATGAAAATGGCAAAGAACAGAGGGCATGCAAAAAGCAAACAAAATGTACTATCATAGGTGACAACTGTCTCCAATATTCATAATTCAGAAGAAATGTCTCTGCAAGTGTGTCTGGAATATTTCTTCAAATGAACATGTCTGAAATAATTTCCTTTATTAAAAGGAATATGTTTTGAAAAAGAGTAGTTGGAGATGCAGCAGTTACTTAGTAGATAAAATGAAATGTGTCTGCCAAGCATGTCATTGCCTGGATGAATGTTTTATGTAATGATACATTTATTGTGTGAATAGACATTTTGAATAATTATCTGCAAAATCCAGGCACAGAGCATTGTTAGAGAGCTCCTGACCACATGCAACTTACAGCGATGGGATTGTTAGGTCAGGACACGGTGACAAAACCAGTGATTTTCTGCTGATGATTACTTGGCAATTACAGCATGAATTTACAAAGTAAAAGTGACATCTACATTATTTATATCTGCTTTACAATGCTGTTGTGTTGTGTTATAGAAAACTGTTATGGGCTAGTAGAAAATAGCTGAAGACAAAAATATTCAGTATTTGGGAATGTTTTAGGTCAGTTCAGCTAAATATGGGATTTCCAAAACAGTATAAAAGATGTTTTTGAATGTTTCTTTAAACTTGAGGGGCATGGTGATATTGGTATAGTACACATGTCCCTGTGTCAAAGAGGAAAAAAATGACTTGGTTTTGCTTGGAAGAAAAAAATGCCGTGAGTTCAGAGGTCATTGGGAGGAAACCTACGTCTATGTCATTGGCGGTAGAAAAATACCTCAACATAAGTGATCAAAGGGAGGAAAGACTTAGTGGGAATCTTAGCAGGTAGAGAACCCTTGGAGAGTTTGACTGCGTGGTCCACTAAATTCTGTTGTGGACGGTTTCTGTTATGTGCTGTTCTGTGCTATACTGTGCTTTTAATTTTATCCACTCCTTAAAATTCTTTTATACCATCTAAAAAGTACAATTACCAGGACTTTTGGTACTACCATATAAGCAACAACAATACTGCAAAACGATACACTGTTTATTGACAGTGGTTCCTAAAACACATATGCAACTCTGAATATTATTAATTACAATTGAATATAAACATATATAATACATAGTTCCATTCTTCATGCATTTCACTATATGTGCTTCATCAGAGGAACATTGAGAGTTTTCAAAATCTATTTTAAGGCATTCTGTCATTTTAATCTATATCCAATACTACATGGTCAGTTTCACTGCCACTGAAATCATTAATGGAAAAGCAGATGATTTAATCAAGTGGGAATACACAGGGAGGTATCATTATTCATAAAAATTAAGCTTAAAATTATCCTATTAGCAATAGGTTTGTATAAGTTAATTAATACGTTTCCATAAGTTTGTTATAGAAGACGTCTCCACGCCCCATGGATTTCACAGAGGAACTGCCAGTACACAACTCGCGCAGATACCGTTCTTCGCATTTTCTCTCTCTCTCCTCCTGTTCCACAAAATTTTAACATCCAGGTTTTGGATTGAATCCCTTAATGGTCCCCAACTAAATTCCATCTCTAATGGCGTCCATAAGCAGCTGTCAACTCTTTGCCAATCAACACAAACACATTCAGCCACTGCATGTAGACAAGTAGTGGTAAAAGAGGTTGAATGAGTTAAAGAGCAGAGATACAATTAAGATATAAAAAAGGTAAAAGAGTGTACAGGCAGCACGGTGGCTCAGGGGTTAGCACTCTGGCCTTTGCAGCGCTAGGTCCTAGGTTCAAATCCCAGCCAAGACACTCTCTGCATGGAGTTTGCAGGTTCTCCCCGTGTCTGTGTGGGTTTCCTCCGGGTACTCCGGTTTCCTCCCACATCCCAAAAAACATGCAGTTAGGTTCATTGGCTCCCCCTAAATTGACCTAGACTACATTAATGACATATGACTATAGTAGGGACATTAGATTGTGAGCTCCTTTGAGGGACAGATAGTGACACAACTATGGACTCTGTACAGCACTGCATAATATGATGGCGCTATATAAATACTGTATAATAATAATATTGGAAAAACAGCACACTGGTTATTTAGAATTCTTGTTGCATTATAATACTAAATATTGTACATTTATAATATACAGAACAGAAATATACTGCCACACTTAATGCTTTGTTTCAGATCCCCAAGAGCAGTTTGCCATAATGTAAAATTATGCACAGCATATTTTCACATTATGGCAGCTTTACCAGCCAAAATAAACCTCTCCAGTGCTGCAATGCCTGCACTCCTGTCGGTCACCTGTGAATACATCTTTTTTTGGTCTTCAGCAACGTTCTTTGTCCAGGTCATATAACTTCTGCTTTTGTATGTGGGAATTACTTACAGGATTGTGCAGACTGAACACTGAGCTGTACATTCGCAGCAACATACACTAATAAAATATATTGTTGACAGGTGGGGAGAAACATCTTTGACAGAACAGACTGCCATTAAAAAGATGCCTGTCAGCACTTTTTATTTAGTGGATCTTAATTTTGCTTTAGGGCAAATTATATGTGTTTACCCATATTTTTCTGATTTTCATTTTGGTAAAAATTATCCTTTGACATTGGTAGAACAAAAGTGTTGAAAAATGGCAAGGCATATTTTTCACATCTAATTTATAAAATGCTTTGAAAAATATTACATTGCAGCAAAAAAAAGTATTGTAATTTAACATCATAAAATAGAAAAAAGTTTATGTGTATTGTGCGCAGTTTTTTTATTAGTACATTGCATTGTTATGTCTCCAGATATTGCAATGGTAATAAGTGTGTACTTTCATTACACACAGAATATGAAATCATTATTTGTATTTGCATAAAGCTGGTGCAGCTGCTATTAGGCTGCAGTTTGTTAAGAGGGTTTCTTGGTGTCCAAACAGCCACAAGTTAGTGTCACTGCTGTCGCCAGAGGCCTGGCTGTGAGTTCACTCTCCAGTCTCTCTGGCTCCACATTTCTATACGCTTCACTCTCCTGAGCCACTCTGGGCTGGCGTCATCCATCCAGTCACAGCTTTCCAAGTTTGCCATGTGCAGTGACCCCATGATGACCCTGAACCATGATACAAACTATGGCATTGTAATTAATCTTTAATTACCCACAATACCCCACAATGCTGTTCAGATATGTTCCTTGCCAATTCACTTATCACAATGTCTTGCACATTTTTTGGTGTGAAACATATGATAAAATGCTAATAGCCAGATACAGTATTTTAATTGAGTATATCTACTACAATTGAACTGCAAGTTTTCAGACTGTAAGTAAAGGAATGCTCACATTTCACGAGGCAAACTGCATCAAGTAATTGTATGTCATGTGTGGCTTGTGGATGCTTAAAGTAAGCCTTAAATGTTACATGAGGGAAGTATGCAGAACGCCAATGCTGGCCTTCTTCTGTATAATATACGTTTTTAGGCTGTCTGTAACTTTAGTGCTATTAGTTCATAAACCTGCACAAGTATGCTATAAATGAGTGTCAGAATTCCTTATCTTTATACTTTAGTCCTTTATTAAAGACCTGGTCTTTGACGATTGATGTTTGGGCACATGCATGCAATGTACAATCCTAGCATATCTGGTTGCTTGGAATTAATGGTATTATGTCTCCTGACCATAGATAAAGATGTTGGCACAAGGGGAGGAGGGTCCACTTTAAGAACTACATCTGTATTTTCAATTGTGCATTTGTGAAAAATAGAAATACCGGTAATGGTATGTAAATTATTTTTTTTTTAAAAATACCTTTTTGAACTCCACCTACTAAGTGTTATTTTAAATGTCACCCTAAATGGATATCTCACCTGGCTCCCTGTCATAAGACTCCCGGGCTGAGCACTTCCAGGTTTAATATGAAAGGAGTGAGCAGCTAATGCAGTGAAGAGTAACTGCCTATAATCCTTAAATGTATAGCTAGCTTATAACTGATGTTGCAGAGGAACAATCATTTTAATATTATTTTCCAGTCCTTATATAGCGCTGACACATTATGCAGCGCTTTACAAAGTCCATATCCCTAGCTGTCCCTCAAAGGGGCTAACAATCTATTGTTCCCACCATATGTCATTAACACAATCTAAGGTCAATTTTGGGGGGAAACCAATTAACCTAACTAAATGTTTTTTTGGAATGTTTGAGGAAACCGGAATACCCAGGGAAAACCCATGCAAACATAGGGAGAACCTGCGAACTCCATACAGATAGTGTTCTATCTATCTATAGTGATAGTTCTATCTATCTATAGTGGCTAAAATTGGAACCTGGGATCTAGAGCTGCAAACGCAAAAGTGCTAGCCACTGAGCCACCGTGCTGCCATATGAAACATAACCTATGATTTCCAGGGATAAATATTCTGAACCTGTAACACCCCTCCCCCATTATGCTTAATGGCAGAAATAGTTAATCCTTAAGAGCAACTCTATTTTACCCAACAAGCTGGGCCCTAATAGTAATTAATATTCATTGTGCTTTATTTTCAGCTTGTGCTGCACCAGAAGCCTCTGTGTGCAATGATTTTTTATCTTCTCATCATGCATCAATAATGGAGGACTAGACAACTCCTGAGCTTGGTCCTGTAGAAATACATGGCCCATAACCATCCTGGATTCTGTGGAACTGTCCCAGGATTTTACCAACATCCCGGGTAAATTGGACCCATGTCTTGTCCTAAAGTTGAGTTCTCCAGCACAATCTGGGCACATGCATGAGAATGATGTCATTCACAGAGATTCTGCATAGTTCTGGCAGCAGGTGGAGGTGGGCGTATAGAAAAGTAGCAAAAGACACAGGCTTTAGCACAAGGCAAACGCTCTGACTTGTCAACCTCCACTCCTATTGTATAATTGTAAGAGAAAATCTCTCTGATTTTACCTTGATTTGCTATTCTGAACTTCCAGTGTTTGATGTCAGCTTGTGTATGTGAACTATGTCTGATACTCCTTTGCTGACATTGGTTTTCCTGACCATTTGGTGATCTGCCCTACTATCACCTGAAGTTACCAAATTCCAGTTGTCCTAGCCATTGGTGAGGTACCATATAAGTGTCTCCTGCATCAGGCCATCAATATCAACTGACTTCAATATTTAATTTCATTTATTTTTCTGGGTCTATCTTCTATCCTATTAGAATCTTCTGACTACAAGTTGCAAGGTAAAGCTATTCTCACACGTCAAGTCTCCAGTCCAAGGTACTTGACATTACTTTTGTTCCCTCTGCCCCTTGGTGGATACCATTTCATCCTGAAACCCCTAACAGGGAACTAATTTCCTCCAACAACTCAACAGCAAGGAGCGCTAATGTTCTCCATACCCATGCTGGGCCTTAGGAATCTGTCCTCTGAACACAAGCTTTACTGCATAGCTTTGTATTATTGTAAATACCAGACTGAGCATCATATCTTCTACTGTATGTGTAGCACTCACCTCTGTAGGGGTGATCAGTTTGTACCCAGGTCCTTCCTAGAAGGGTGACACTACAAACTTTTAGAGGCTTGCAGACCTTCATTTCAAGGGGTTTAATTAAAAAAATCAACCCATGTAAGAGAGGGAATGAGACAGCAGAGTATCAATAGAACACAGTCCACTTATATGCAGTAAATGACAGTGTCAATACAAATGGCATTCTCATTTAGCTCCAGGTGGAATGATTTCTTCATACCAGGGTGAGCTTGTTCCTTAAATTCCCAAAACTGTGGTATCCTGTTTTTTGAGATTAAGTTTAAGGCCAAGGCTTCACTAGGACATGCTTGCCCTGTCCACTCAGTCTGTTAGCATCCCGTAGCTAAAGGGTCCTTCTCCAGTCCCACAAGTTTCAGTCCTCAAACTATTTGAACTCTTCTAAGTAACTTCATTATAGAAAAGGCATCAAATGATCCCATAGGGCACAAAAGGTGGTGAGTGATTGGCTGCTATCCTAATATGAATAGGTAGCTCCCATGCAGCACGAGATAACGAACCATCACTTTATGTAGAGAACCAAGTTCCAGAACTACCCAGAATATACACAGTTTAACTTCTATGTGACCTTGCCTCACTAAAGCTACACTATACATGATTCCCTGTTATTCTAAAAAATAAACAGAGCAAAAGTTACTTGCACCAGACAAATATGGTACCACAACCTGACTAGCAGCCATTGTATTTTTATCAGCCTGTACTCATTTAACATGTTTCTGCTAACTAACTTGAGGAAGAATATAGGAGGCAAGTCTGAAAAAAATCATATACATACATAATTCTGAAGTCTGTTCTTGATAAAATGGTCTCATGTGCTTCTGCAAATGTCTATAAAACTTTGTCCTTCATAAACATACTGACATATGTATCCAATAACTGTCAAACCCAGAATCTGAACGCAAATGTACATTTTAAAGAACAAGAAACATTCCATATCCAGAGCAAAGAACAACATATAAAAGAGTTTATTGTCTCATCTTTATGTCTCTTCATAAGTTTAAACAGAGACTTTATCTGTGGGAAAGTTCTATAACCAGACACCATATGGAGTGAAATAGGCAATGCAGAATAAAAATTTTACTACCTGTTTGCCTCTGAAATCTATGCCAGGCAAAGTATGATGGACCTCTTGTCATACACCTAAAAATACAGAAAAAGCAGAAGCTGCAAAATTGTAGTATCTGGGACTGAACACACTAAGCATATGTAATAAAGCAACAGCTGCCTTGGTAATATCAATATGTGTAAGGGTTTGTGTGTTACAGGTGGATTCCTTTTGGGTGCACCAGAATGGGCAATACCCTTTTTCAATTACTTTACCTGGACTTGTCACCACTTTATTGACTAGCTTGCATTGTGTTCATATGGCTTTTGTTTTCCATCAAGCCTCCCTAAATTGACTTATACAACATATGTGTCTCTGTGCTGTACCTAAAGATGTATTTTCTCTAGTGCACATGCATAAAGCCAGGGTGTCACCATTCCAGAGTGTGGGATAGGTCTTTTCACGATCCACTGTTTTTCTAAAGTATTTTCTGTATAATGTACATACTGGTTTTACTGGTTCTAGGTATTTGATACAGGGATGGTTTTAGACAAAATGAGGCCATGGGTAAATAAGAATTCAGGTACCCAGTTTGCTCTACCCTAAACTCAATATTGATTTTTGCCTATGCAGGGACCCTTTAGATAAGGGAGTGTCAATAGCTTATATAAAGGTTTGATTAAGGCTGGGTCTACAGGGACGGTTTTAAAAACGCATGTAAACGTTCCTACAATGTTTATATGCGTTTTTATGCACTTTTACAAGCGTTTTATAGCTTGGCTTTAAAACGCTAAAAAACTTTTATCAATGCTTATGACGAGTTTTACCGCGAATTGCCACGATTTGCCGCGATTTTACATAAATGTTTATAAAAGTTAAAATTTTTAACCTTTCAGTGAATGAGTACAGGGGTATATAAAACCCCTTACACATTCCCTGAAAGGGTTAAAACATGTGTTAAAAAAAAAAAAAAAAAAAAAGGACAAGGCTTTAATCCTAAAGTATTTTAATAAATGTGTGTGTGTTTGTGTAACTAAACTTTTTTTTTTACAGGTTGTCCCACAATAATAGGATGATTCCCACAGCTGCATTCATTCATGAGCACATCCATGGGACTGTACTGTCAGTGAGGGATCCCCGGACACTGGGGGGTTAAATGTGGAAATGACTCCCCATTCACCTCTAGTGCTTTGCAATTGGCTGAGGTTTTCCTTTTCTCAGCCATGCAGCACTAGACTTGAATGGGGAGATTTGCCCCCATTCACCTCTAGTACTTTGTGATTGGCTAAGAAAAGGGAAACTGATGACAGCTCAAGCATCACCAGGATTCCCCTTTCCTCAGCCAATCATGGAGCAGTGCAGTCAGCGGAGCTCTGCTATGCTGACAGCTCCAGTCTCCTGATTACTCCCGCAGCCCTAGAGGAGCTGTGACGTGTTCTGTATCTGTAACACATATTTTACCCCTTTCAGGGAATGAGTAAGGGGTTTTATGTACCCCTGTACTCATTCCCCAGTGTGGGGTGGTGGAGATCTGGGAGTCTACTTATTAAAGGGGGCTTCCAGATTCCAAAGTCCTGCTAAAAACACTTATAAAAGCCCCCATTGTTTTCAATGAAAGCTTAAAACGCTTGTAAAAGCCTCCATTGAATTGGAGCATTTTCAATTGTTTTCCAGCATTTTGGGGTGGTTTCACGCGGTTTAATTTTTTAAACGTTGCAAGCAATGTTTAAGATAACGCTCATAAACATGGCTCAAGGAAATATCCTGGTATAGATTAGCCCATAGGAATGCATGGGAATTTCAAACATGGGCTTTTAAAGCCTCAGGTTAAATGCTGGGGAAAACGTGTAGACTATGTGTAGACTAAGCCTAAATTCATGATGAAGCCTATTGGGTTAATGTGTGGAGTTGCTTCTAGTTCACTGATTGGCCTCTTCCATCTGTTGGCAAAAGATGTCCCTGAATATAGTAGAAAGAGACCAATCCAATCAGAGGGGAAAGGTGCCCACAAGGCTAATCACGAGGCCTGGGTTAATGGAGACTTCTTCAGGGCTTAATTATCTGAATAGTTGAGGGTTGTTTTTTTAAGCCTTGTGTATGTGAGCAAGAGGGGTCTGTGTGGCTTGTCTGGCAAGGATATTGGGCCTAGCCTGCCATGGGCTTTGCTAATAACAAAGCCTGGGTTACTGGAGGCCTAAAACAGGAGTGGCCACTCATCTGGGGTAAGAAAGTCCATCAGAAGATATTAGAGGACAGTATGCTGTAATTGTGCTCGTACTTTGGAACTGTCTAGGATTGAGCTACCCATACTAAGGGCAGAAAGTTGAAAGCCTTCTCTGGACAAGAAGAAACATCTGCAAAGGTGGATCAGGGGCTGGCCTAGTCCCTGAGGAAAGGGAGAGAGCAAGGTGAATGAAGAAACTCAGCTGGGACTTGGCTGAAGAGATTTACCTTTCCAGGCTGTGAGTTATTAAGACATCCCACAGGGGTAATGCTATATTTAGTTTTCCATAGTACATGTTTTCTATAATGTACATGTTATTGATTAAATGGGATTATAGATAAGATTGGGGATAACAGATGGCCCAAAACTTTTCAATTTCTCTGCTCAGTCTCTGTGCAATTTCAAAACTATTTAATGTAAGGGCCTACCTAAACAATCCATTTACTGTGTTTGTAGAGAGTCAGGGTCAGATTTAGGCACTTCCCATTTAAAGGTTTTTATGCATCGTCAGGTTCCCATTTTACCTTTGTTAATCAGGGATATTGGCTATTGAGAGATTGTTTCAATAATTTCCAAATATTATGATGTAGGAAAAGCAAAAATCAAATTAGCAAAGTCATTTCAGCCTTGCAAAAACTGGCAAATTTAATTGGAAAACAAATGCTAACATTCAGAGGGCTCGGGAGGTTTAATAAGTAGTTTTGTTTATTTACTTGTCTCTCCTCTTTGTGTTCTTTTGTTTTGCTCTCTAATGAACAGGCCTGTGTAGGACCAGCATGAATGAACAATGTTTTGGGGCATTTAACCATAAAACGATTTTGTTTGTTAAAGACACAGTAGAGTCCCATTTTGGCTATGAATGAATACAGGACAGTGTCTTTTCATTTGTACTAATATTAGGGCAGCAGTCAGATGCAAATTAGCTATCTGTTCACAGACTACAGACATGCTGAGGCTTTCAGCAGCACAGTTTAATCCCTATGAACTGTCAATGGGTTCCAGTTTACTTTCTCCTGGAATGTCCAGCTTAAGTGGGACTGCACATCTCAGCATGGCCTGAGTCATTGGGCCTGATTCATTAAAACTCTACAAGCCATTAGCTATTTGTTAGCAAATGTTTGCAATCCTGTACCTAATACATTCCAGTTTTTTTGGATCACCCAGGTTCGCTGATTAGGGTGTATCCTCTCAAGTCTTGGAGAGCTTTCATAAATCAGGCCCATTGTCTCTCAGTAAATTGCATATTAGTAAATGGATTGATATGGGGTTTTTTTCGTTCAGATGTATGCAATGGTGGAGATTTATTGGAAACATCAGCAGTTACCTATATCCATACAAACCTGATATAAAGAGACTTGCCTACAAATAATCTTTTGTAAAGGAAAGGCACATAAACAAATACAAAAAGTCACTGAGCTATATTATGTTTAAAGCAACTGAGCATTGCATAAAGTCTGAAATCCTTTTCTACAAACGTGTTATGTGTAAGTGAATCAATGTACTGAAGACACTGAATAAGATGAAAGCCAATGGTGCCTAACCCATTTCTCCTTTAGGAAGAAGAACTTACTAGATAAAATTAATTTCTTTTACTGTAAATAACCATGATTTAAATAGGAAATGTTCTGTAAATGTTGGAAATATATAATTTTTTTTCGAATGTGACAATGCCTTTAAGCAGCAACATTGACCAACGACACCAGTTTACAGCTGTTTACGCGGCCATGTTGACAATGGTGCACTTTAATTACGGGTTCTGTTCAACTTGAAACATGTTTTAGGTGATTGAGAATGTGCAATTACTATGAGCGGTGCTCTACCTCAAGCTGCAGTATGTCATTTCAGAAAATATGGCCTGAGTGAAAACTGTTCTTAGCGAAAGCTATACATCTATACTTTGTGTTGTGGTACAGCTATTTATTGAGAGATGAAACCATTCTTTTGAGTTCTGAATACTTACTGTGCGTGACCTCAATACACTGGAGGATTGCGCTGTGATAACACCATCAAAGCAATTTATCAAGCAGGAGGGCTCTTAAAACATCAATAAAATGTGATACAATATCTACAGGCTGTTATTACAATTATGTGACAGTTAATTGGCTATGTTCTTTTTATATAATCAGTAATAGCAAAAAGCCTTCAAAAACACAATTCCTTATAGTTTCACATATTTATTACAAAAATTCCCATTCATATAACTATTTGCAGATACAGACAGACAGACAGATAGATAGATAGATAGATAGATAGATAGATAGATAGATAGATAGATACATAGATAGATAGATAGATAGATAGATAGATAGATAGATAGATAGATACATAGATAGATAGATCTGAACACACACTTGATCCTACTGACACCTCTGCAAGTTCTGGTCTGTGGTCTCTTGTTTGCTTCACAAATTTCAATGGTGTTCAAAATTTTATGTGTCAGATATAACATTACAGTTTCCTATCCCTCTTTTAACCATTTAGGCACTTTTGCTAGGCTATCTATCCGCCCATCTATCAACAGTTTATCTATCTAGCTATCTATCTATCTATCTATCTATCTATCTATCTATCTATCTATCTAATTTTATGATCATCATAAGGTAGGAATAGACCCTTACCCTAAATAGTTAAACTATTAGTATTACAGGAAAGCTTAAAAATCTGAGACGAATTCTGTGTATTCACATGTGAGCATCCTGGTTAGAGACAACCCTTACACACCTACCTGTATTAGGGCAATGGAAAAAGGACATAACTACTGGAACTTCAATTATCTTCTTCTGCATAACATAGGAGGGTATTGCTCTGCAATTCCCAGAAAAAAACAAAACAAAAGAACAGGCAGAGGACACAGAAGTACTATCCGGGTATATTGTCTGCATTTACACAGGTACAGTACATAGTAAGTCAGGTTGAAAGACATAAGCCCATCAAGTTCAACCACTAGGCAAATATGCATATCCAGGTATAAAACCCTATAGATATAGTTGGTCCAGAGGAATGCAAAAAAAAAAACCCTGATAAATTTGCTCCAAGGAGGGAAAAAATTCCTTCCTTATTCCGTGAGGCAATCGGATGTTCCCTGGATCAATGATCTCTGTTATCTTTATTTTAAAGTCTTAATACCCAGTGCTGTGTTTAGATAAATGTAAATCAGCTGAAGCAAAACTCCAGACAAAAATGTTTAATTCTCGATAAAGTGGTGAATATTACATTTCCAATGTTTGTTTCTGTCTAGGGAACTTGTTCTGGTTTCCTGTCCCTGTAATGCCCATGCAATGAATGGCGGTTGTGAGGTTGTCACTGGAATGGGAAGGAACAGAGAACAATAAAAATACAGTAAGCAATCCTTCTCCACTCTATTATTTTTTATTTATTCTGTGTTTTATTGCATGTTATGGGAGCTCCTCAATAGGGTCAGAAATGGCAATGTCTGGAATACAAAATGGAATACATGGTTAAACAGAGAAATAGATAGATAGAAATCTTGAAATTGCAATAAGAAATCAGTACTCAAATGCAAAACATGAACAAGGTAACTTTCTCTCAAGTAATAATGACACATGTTGTAATTAAAATATATAATGGCATTACTTTGATCCAGGCAATAATCTAACTGCCTTCTCTATGTCAAAATTGGTAACGGTTGCCCTTCTCCAGACCCAAACTGTTGGAGTTCCCAGAGGCTGAACCCTTTTTTAATCTTATTTTCTATCTAATGGCAGCAAATCAGAATGTTTGATGATAATTCTCTCCATGAGAGACTCTATGATATGCTTTTCTAGCAGACTATCTAATGAATGGTAATTGAAGAAATAAGACAGTTACCATTACTGTGTGCAGATGCCCGTTCAACATGTATTTGGATTGACTGCCATTGATTGTCCTCATTACTTAATTATCATTTCTAAATGAGCACAGTGCACATTTGCCTTACATGTCTTTAGAGTGACTCCCAAACTGCCTCAACTGGAACTGTTCCAGAATCTATTGTATCTGCTTTAAGAAAGAAATCAACAAAGTAAGACTGTTAACATTGGCAGCGTGGGTTCACATTGTATATTATTTTCTCTTTTCATAGGTGACATGGTGCAATAGTCTGGTTCTTAAATAGGGCAAAACAAAAACTCACACTGTTTAATAGAGTGGGTGGAGAAGACATTCCCACCATTTCACCATACCTGATGGTAAGATACAAATGTGTGACTCACACCCCTCCTATATTAAACTCCGATCATGTGCTGTGCTAACAGTAAGAAAACGGTATGGTGTTATTCTTTTATTTAAGGAGCTGGTTTCACAATGCTACATAATAGCAGCTTATACACTCTTCCCTACGCTCCTCAATTATTTTCCCATCTTGCAGCCTTACTTTTGCTACTTCAGTTTCTACAGTATAGATTTCTTTTACAGTGTGCTCTTTTAATTATTATTGTTGAGTTCATGTGGTGATAGTATTTATTTCTCTCATAATTGCCCATTTTAAAGCCCTTTTTGCATCCAGATATAATGGTAGATGGTGCATTACTGCTGAGAAAAAAGGGGGCTTTCTCTTCCCACCCATGTGTGAGATATAAAGCAAGAGTCAACCGTGTTATTCCATGCCTGCAATACCTTCATGACAGAACAATTCTTTATGGGTTTTTTTTTTTTTTTTTAAGAAAAGCATTTACTTCTTGAGCTTGTAACATCTCCAGAACCATATCAATTTTCTCCACTACACTGACCTTTTCTTTTGTCGTACATCATCAAAATAATTTTATTCTTAATATTATTATACAATGGTCACACGCTGCACTATATGAAGAAATATTTGCAATGGAATGTACTTTAAAATGTTTCCTAATTGTACTTATTACTAATAATTAGTTTGTAGATATTATACTTTATGTATCAAAAGGTTGGGAAAAGTAAAAAAAAAAAAAAAAATTCTTTTGGTCATAGCAACCATTTTTTTTCTCTACCTTTCTAAAATGCTGTAGAATGCTGAGAGCATGCACATGACTGCAAGAAAATGCAAAAAGTAACTGATGCTTTCCTTTCAGTTTTAGAAGTTTTATCTGCTATTTTTATGGTTTTTGTATTATCGTTGACGATGTAGCTGTTCATAACCACATGCAGTTATGTAAGGGTCCCAGAGGCTCTAATATTTTATTGGCTTTTCCCCCGAATAGATTCGTATACAAAGGTTGTAATTTGTCCTCCTATCGTTCGGCCGTATTACCCCGCATAGGAGAACCGCCAGTGAAGGCGGCAAATAAGGTTATTCCTTACAATTTATAGTTCCCCATAGACGTCTGGGAACTAGCCCTCCCCAGCCGATTGTTGCCCCGAACCCTATTTCTGCCCACCCCTAACCAATTTTCAAGTCCCGACTGGCCTCTTAGGATTACTCTAGTGTCATATCCACCTAACAGAGGTCGGTTGATAGATTTTTTCTTCACCCTCCAGGTTTACCTGTGGACAGCTTAAGTAGTACTTACAGAAATTGACATGTTACCTACCCAGCCACGCAACCAGCGAGGGTTGAAAATACGTTCCCTTAATGCCAAAGGACTTAATAGCCCTTATAAGCGCTCCCAAATTTTGTATGGTCAACACAAAGCTAGAGTTCATATTTTACTGCTTCAGGAAACGCATTTTTGCTCTCAAAAGGTTCCCTCATTGCGTAATCGTTACTACACTACATGGATCCATAGCTCCAACCCTGAAGGTAAAACAAAAAGGGTATCCATAGCATTCCACAAATCTATCCCAATCCAGGTATTGGACACTTGCGTTGACCCGCTGGGGAGATATGTCTTTGCCAAGGTCTCCCCCTTTATTCCCCAAATCAACAGCCGACCTTAGTGGCTGTCCAGTTCCTGAATAAACTTAGTACATTCGCGGAAGGAGCTTTGATAATTGGAGGAGATTTTAATTTTCCTTTGGCCCTCAGAGTTGACACGTCAACAGGTCATTCCTCTGTATCCTATTCCAAATTGAATGCATTTCAGACCAAAATAAAGGGCCAAAATAAGTGTTCTCCAACGGATCGATGTGTGCCGGACCTTGCACCCTGGCGACAAGG
This sequence comes from Pyxicephalus adspersus, assembly GCF_032062135.1. Taxonomy (NCBI): domain Eukaryota; kingdom Metazoa; phylum Chordata; class Amphibia; order Anura; family Pyxicephalidae; genus Pyxicephalus; species Pyxicephalus adspersus. The sequence goes on from NC_092861.1 coordinate 52,631,394, forward strand.
ATTACATGTTTTATTCCAACCCCCATCACACATACTCCCGAATTGATTATATTTTTGTTAGCCATAGGATCCTAGACTGGCTCCCTGAGACATCTATTGAAAGATGTCCATGGTCAGACCATGCCTCGGTCTCACTAATTCTCCAGATTCCCTTTGTAGGTTTGCAAGAGTGGACATGGAAATGTAACGATTCACTATTTAGAGATTCTATATGCGAGGGGACAGTCATAGATACTAAAAGAAATTTTTTGAAAGACCATGAGGTAGACGAGACTTCTCTCCCTTTTCAATGGGAAGCTCTTAAGGCAATACTCCATGGGGTTTTAATTCAACAGGGGTCGAGACTTAAAAAAATCAGATCCCAAGAGATAGCCTATACGCTCAACAATATAAGGAAATTAGAAAGATTGCACAAAAGTAATATGTCCTCGGATGTGTTTATTGAATTAACTTCCGCTAGGAGACGCTTATTAGAATTATATGACTTAGCTAACCAAAAATATAGAGATAAATATTGCAAATCCTATTACCAATACGGGGAAAAATGTGGTCGTCTCCTAGCGAGGGGGCTTCACCCCAGACCAGCTGCTACGTATATCTCACATATACGAAATGCTAAAGGTAATATTACTGCCTTTCCTCAGGAAATCTTATCAGCATTTCAACAATATTATGCTGATTTGTACAATATTCAAACTATACCGCACACCACTCCTTCCCTCCGGGACTATATAGCATCCACAGCGTTACCGGAATTGGATCCGGCAGTATCTGCGAGCTTAGAATCTGCTTTCACGGTGGAGGTGGTGTCTGCGGTAATTAGAAACACTCCTGCTGGCAAGAGCCCGGGCCCGGACGGGTTTACACCCAAATTTTATAAAATGCATGCAGAGATCCTGGTCCCGTTTAAGGGTGTTTTCCTCTATATCGGGAGACTCTTCCTTTCCTGCTCAAAGCTTAGAGGCGCATATTACTGTTATCCCCAAACCCGGTAAGGACCATTCTTTGTGCTCAAAATACAGACCAATTTCTTTAATTAATGTAGATGCTAAACTTTTCTCCAAATGAATAGCTAACCGATTGTCCCTGTATCTACCGGAACTGATTCATACAGATCAAGTGGGATTTATTAGCGGAAGGGAGGCCAGAGATAATACACTTAAAACTTTATTGATCACTCATGCGGCCAAAGTGTCCAAGACCCCTATGTGTTTGCTATCTGTAGACGCGGAGACACTTTTATAGAATTATTATTCTGTCCTAGAACCATGCACCAGTATATTAATAAAATATCTTTCATTATTAATTCATCAATTATTATATGGTAGTCACTTGACAATGATTAGATTAAAAAATGTAGCAATTGCAAATATTTTGGTAACTCGCCTATAGATGCTCCATTTTGTAAGCAGTAACAGTATAGAATAAAGGTTAATAATGTATAATGTACGGGCCAGTAGCAAAGTAACTAAAGGTTAACCAGCAGAACTGATCACTAAGCAATGCCAGGAGATGGATATACAGGTGCTGGATTTTCACCTGAAATTATCAGAAATGTTTGTGTTGGATGATGAAAATCTTCAGTCTGTACGAAGCTTAAAGTAGAATTATCACTAAAAAAAAATCCACTTACCTTTACAGGTGGAAAGCCATCGATCTCTCCACAATCCGCAAGTCCCGCACCACCCCGCCTTCCTTCTTTATCACGGTGCGGGCGGGACACCCGGTACCACCATATTCTTTTCTCTCCACAGGTTTTTCTTCTTACAACACCTGATCTTCTACTGCGCAGGCACGAGTGATGCACTCCCGGAAAATGTAAAAATAAAATAACAATCTTACTGTAAAAGCAGTCAGGTTATCTACCCTTTCATATAAAGTAAAAAATATGATGGGTCTGCTTTAAGTCATTCATTGCATATAACTCTGCAACTGAAGAACAGTTTACTTACAGTAAACTTGAAAGATTTGCCCTTCTATTTTGTCCTGGTTCACAGTCACAGAGACATATTGTAAGTGGAAATCCTAGAATTGTTGTGAGAACAAGATCTTCCAAGAGGTTCTGTTGACAACTGTACAAAATGTGAATTCCCCACTTTAGCGAGATTTCCTCTCATTTCCTATCTATCCAAAACCAAATAAATCATGAAAAATATTCTGAGCAGGGGACATACATCAATAAATATCTTGATAGAGTTTTAATTCCTTTTTTCTGTGTGCAAACCCCCCAAGAAAGTTAAAAATGCACTCTAGTTTTAGTGCATGCAAACACAATATAAGCCCTATTTTTGGAATATTAAAGATTAGGTTGCACAGATTGGCACCTAGTAAATGGATACAAAAACAAATCAAGCCTCAAAATTGTGGGCACCTATTAAAAAGCAAGAAACCACAATTGCCCATGGCCAAAGCTTTCAAATATTTACAGGTCATCATTTTAGAATTACCAATTAACTTTTAGCTCCGGAATTATTACTATTTCTTCAGCGACATCTAACGTGTGACAACGTTGTAATTTTTGAATATTTACATACATATGTTTGTAAGGGGGGCAAGGGACTTTTTAATTTTTTGGGTGTTTTTATTTCTTTTATTGAAGTTTAATTTTTAACATGATTTTGTTTTTATTGCTTGATAGCTATCGCTGGTGAGTTGCACAGCCCGATTCATGATAGCATAAGGCATGTGAAAGGTTATTTTTAGGGAGACATTAGGGAACTATTAGACCCACTTTGTCACCACTACACTTCATTAAAGTAGGGAATGACATATCTGACCCAGAAGAGAGCACTTCCAGTGTCTTTTTTAGGGGAGTAAGCAAGGCTTTGTAACCCCACTACTTTCCACCCTAATACCCGCCATGTTCGTCTCCTTCCCCCCAAAGGGATAGGCAAGTCGGTAAAACATGGTAGATTTTGGTGGGTGTAATGGCAGCTTACCAGGATGTAGATGCGTTTCAGTGGCTTAACAGTCACATAAATCACATCTACAACAAAGCTAACAGATGGAAAAACAAATGTAAACTCCCATCTGCTATAATGTCAGAGAGTTTGATCATGTGGGCAAAGGAAACCTATATCAAGCTAAGCTAGAGACAACCAGGGAATTGGCATTTGCAGACATGAAAACTTTACAAAAATACAGCTATAACTAAAAGTTAATTAAAGAAAGACATTGCTGGTGCAGCGCTGGTGGAGAGTGCTTTGGCAGGTAAGTGTGCTTTAAGGCATAATATTGGTACTCTAAAACAAAACCCTGAGTGCCCCTATGGAATTACTCCCAATTTAAAGCAGCATTTTTTTTAAATCCTAAATTTACATTTTTATAGCCTTTATTATTCCTTTTTGCCCTTTTCCCCTTTATCTGTAGTTTTTCTTCTAGTTTTTTGGATAATTTTTATTTATTCATGGATGCTAAGTCTTTTTTTGTATTGATTGTTTGTTTAAATAAAACATTTTAAAACACTGAAAAAAAGACAAAACTGTTGTGTTTTGTTTTTAGTTTTGTTACTTTTTTATTTGTCATAAAAAAATGCTTTTTGCAAGACAAACAATATATGCATCATTTTATTTTCAGGCCCACAGCAGAAATGTAAAGTTTACATTAGTTCATAGTGGGCTCAAATGGTTTCAAAAAAGGCAGTGAACAAATAGATCTTCTATTCTGTCTTTATTTATTATGAATGATTATATACTGATCAATGTATCTGTTTATTGTGTATATACATTTTTTAATATTGATATTTTTTAAAGAAATTGCAGAAATATTTTTTTTAATATAATGTACTTCCTAACTATGTGCACCTGATTTGCCACTCCCATCTATTCTTGCAGTTCAAATGGGCCTACAGAATGGATATTACTCTGTTCATAAAAATGCATTAGGGTTTTGCATTAGTAGACATTGTCGAAATACCATCGTTGGTCTTATTTTTTCTTTCTGTTGATGAATTGGAGAAACATATTCCATAAATCTGATGGTTTAATTCCCCTGTGCTGTACCACATTAAATGGAAGAAGCTATTTTTCTTTCCTGCATTGTTCAGAAATGCATCACATTCTGAAGTGAAAACTCACAAAGTAAAAGCCTTTTAAATTTAAGGCATATCAGGGGGTTATATTCTTAAGGCATTAAGCCAATACATTAAAGCTATATAGCTTAATTTTGCCTGGAACATCTGTATGGAAAGTGGTTTGTTTTTATCCCTGGGATTTGTGCAAGTTGTTACAGAACTCAACAGATTTTTTCGGTTACAGTATTTAAATTCTTCAGAAATTGTGCAAATACCAGTTATTCTTTGATGACTAGAGAAAATTGTAACTTTTAAGCTTTTGTTAACTTAAAGGTAAACTCTACAGTAAAGGAGAAAAGGTGTAATATAAAGACTGTATAAAATAGCTTTGATGTGAACATGTCACAAAGCTACACAATTAGGTAAGCATATGATACAAAATATATTTAGTTGTTTCTGAGGTTATCTTCAGTGATAACTACTCATTAAAATGATCTGTTTATTCAGTAATAGAGGCAGCTGAATTGATATCAAATCTTGATCAAACTTAATCTGCCTGTATTTTTCTACCCTTTTTCACCAATAAACTAGTAAGACCCAGGAGCTATGTTCAAATCTCGAAAAGTCAAGATTTGTATGTAATTTGGGTTGGCTGTAACTAAGGCTATACTGTTTTGACCTTTGTTGTATGTAGAAACAGACCTCTGTATATATATTTTTTATATATATATATAATTAGTAATATTATTACTTCTCAGTTTAATATCCCATGTTTACTGTGAATCTAGTTCTAGTTCAGGAACCAAAGAAAACCAATTAAGCAGCAACTTCAGAAGGAGGTGAAATTGGCAACTTTCACATTTGTCCCAGGACAGGTTTTCTTTGCCATTTAGGAAATTTTCAGCATAAACGGGAAAGTAAAATACCCCTTTTTCTGCTTCCATGAATGCATCTTTCCTCATACTGATAGCAATGCTTTCATGTTTTTTTCTCTAGCTCAGAAATCTATGGTTTTTCACCTGAAAGCTACTCTGTCTAGATGTTGTTGGTAAAACTATATGACTATCAGGCTTATCACGGTCTTTAGGGTAGAAATAGATGGCTTTTTTTTCATTTTGGACAGAATGGTGAAGGAGTACAGCTTGGTGGAAGTCACAGTCTGCTCCAGATGGGACATTTTCTCACTTCCTGTGATCACAATGGCAAGATATAGTGTGAGATATCCCAAAAAACCTGTACAACTTGACAGAGGACCAAATCCATTTTTTGTGCTTACCAAAACAAATATATCTATATATATATACATATATATATATATATACATATATATGTTAGGGATGAGCGAGAATGCATCTGACATTCCCCGAATTTCCGATAGGTCCGCGAAATTTCGGCAAACCGATTTCATGACTTCAATTGAAGTGCAGGTTGCCATGCTCCCTGGGTTGATAAGTACAGCCCGAGGAGCGTGGAGCACCCAAGTGCTTCCAATCAGCTGTGACTGCAGACGAACTACAGATGAACTCTCAATGAAAATTCTCCATTGAGAGTTCACCTGAGTTCCGTTCCCACAGTCACCGAGCTGATAAGTTCCCATAGCCCAGGGAGCATAGGAACTTGAGGTCTCATCTGATTGGAGGCACACGAGTGCTTCCAATCAGCTGTGACTGCAGGCGAACTCTTAATGGAGTTTCTCCACAAGGCCATTCTCGCTTACATGTTCTGTAAGCGGGAAAGGCCTGATTCACCGCAAAATCAAAAATAATCCTTAAAAATATTGCTCGCTCATCCCTAGTATATATATATATATATATATATAAAATAAAACTATGTTTGGGCTGAAGTTGGGCTTAATGGAGTGACACATCCCACAAAGATGATTTAACAAGTTATTGTCAGCCGTAACGAATGTTTCCCAAGATTGGAAGTGGTTATTATTGCCCTAGATATCCTGGATGCCAAATCCTCAATCCATTATCACAAACAATGTTCAGATTGGGAAGATTGCTTGCAGGGATTAGATTGTTTATGACCATGCTGACTCCAGACCACAATTACATGTACGTGGCTACACTCTAAGCAATTTCGCTCCTGATAGGAATTCAATTGCCAAAGCACATAGATTTTACTGAAAATAACATGTTGAATCTTCCTTTATATACCAGTGAAATTCAAGATGAAAGCAATACCATGTTTAGTTTTAAAAAATAGGTACGTTGTTTCGTTGTAAGTGGACCCTGTCTTATTTAAATATCAGATATCTATTGTCTAATGTGTTCTCTTTGTTATTTATGTGTGGTGTGACATTGTCGTGCTAAGATCCAAAGCTCTTTTAGGTTGTTTTAAATATGTTTTTGGATGCCAATGAGTCTGGCAATAGAATTAAAAGGATTACCAATTTATTTGAACTTGGCTATTTTCCTGTAAGGAAAATAATGTACAAGTAGAATAGATTTTAAAAACCCTCTAAATTGTCCAGAACTGGTTAACCAAACAAATTCAGTCTATAAGCTAACTATTTTATGATTCAACAAATTTTTAGGAACCCCAAAACTTCATCAATAGATGTTCAAGTAGTTGGTGTCAACATACCTACACCCACAGTCAAAAAAGATTGCACCAAATAACCTTCATGGATGGCGTGTGCCAAAAAAAAAAAAAAAAAAGAATTCTCTCTAATACGAACATTTGATCAAGACCAAAGTTTTTCCATATACCATACAGCAAGGCCAAACAATGTCAAGTGACAAGATGTCAGGAAAAGAGCTTCTTCTTGCTTTGTTGCTCCAGAGGTTGCACTCATCAAATCAAATATGACTTCTGCATCGTATCAAGGTGTGAGGCCATTTGCTTAAAAGCTGAAGCTGAACTAGAAATCAATCCACAATAATGATCTGAAACACAAACCGACCAAGGAATGGCTTAAAATAAGAAATGGAGGCTTGTGAACTGGCCTAGACAAAGTCTTAATTTGAATACTATTGAGATGTTGTTGAAGGGTTGGAAATAGGCTGTCAATGCAAGCCAAAACACAAACATCTTCCAACTGAACAAATCTAGCTGTAACATGTTCATGTCTCGTTCAGTCTACTTCAAGTAACTTGTCTTCAGCCACAGCATTTTTGCAGTTTGTAACAATCTCCTGCAGCATGTCTGCAGTCTGCTATCTGCTGTAGACTAGTATTACAGTATTACATTTACTAAAGTATTGTGTGTGGCCCTTTCGTCATACGAGGGGCCACATTTAAGTGCCACCTATGTTAAGCTGACCAGCACTATCCTACAAAATTGTGCTTTTGATTTCTTTCAGTCCTCTCTTGGTAGCTCTATTGTCAATTTTTTATTGAGCAAGTCTCAAACTCTCTGGTTTGGGTTGTGTTGGACCAGAATAACACGGACCACCGGATATCATAGACTTGTGAAGCAGTGAGATGAGGTGTTAGATGTTTTTAGATTACATTTACCAACACCTTCTACATGTGGTGTTACTTTATCACATAAATTATTTAATGTGGCATTACCTTACCTCTTTACATAAATGTTTTCTTTGGAACAAAGAATTCCAGACTTGCAGAAAAATAACATTGTTCAGAAGAAAAACATCCTGTGCCTATTAACAGGCAACAATAAAATCTTTAGTGACATAATAAGAAATAAAACAGCTCAAACATTATTCTATTTCTGTTCTGCTGTCCTACAGTATAAAATTGTAATGGGTATACATTATTTTTATTGGTAATACTACTACAAGTACATATAAGGAAAAATATACAACATAAATAACTTGTCCATGGTTTTGTATAATTTATTTGTGTTCTTATATGAAAAATAATACCAAAATTCACAATTGCTTTTAAGACAACGTGTTTCCACCTAGCATCAATCACATATGCAATCATTTGTGAGAATGTATTTGAGAAAAAACATCACTCATAATGTATGAAAGTGTTGGATCTTGGAATCAAAACATTTAATATAGTGAGGTTTTGATGCAGGATCACTTGAATTAGGAGTTTCAAAATAATCCATACCTGTGCCCCTCCTAAACTACCACCATTACTATTCCTAGCTGTGTGGACTGGATACATTTTTGGCAACAACCAATGGAATTCTATTGGCAGGACTAAATCCTCAAATGAAGGTATGTAAAAATAAAACAAAAACAAAAAAAACTCCTAATACTAGCACTGACATTGGGTTAATGGCCTGGCTGTTGCAACTCATTTCTGATCAACATTTTTGAGTGGGTTTAATTTCCTCTATTTCTGAATTTATATATTACATTTGAACCTGTCATGGTAACCAAGATTTTAATGAACTACCCAACTAGAAAACCAGAGTCTCCATCACTAATATTGGAAATTGACTGTATTTTTCCCGTGGACAAAAAAAATAAAACACATATAATAATTTCTGTATCTATGTCTAATAAATGTATAAACATGTTTTTTTAGGTTTTTAAAAAATATTTCATATCTTTGTCATCATGGTTTCTATACCATAGGTATAGCTCATTGTATGTTATGGAAACCAGTTCTTGTACCCTGTGGCAAAATGTCGCCTTCTGCTACTCTGGTAATTCAAAAATAAGAGGTGGGTAGTTGTAACTAAGGAAACCAGGTCTCATTTTACCCCTCAGCCCATTTCCAACCTGTTACTAAATTACTAAGCACTGGAGCGATGCATCAAAGAGCTCATAGAGATGCTGTTAATGTAATGAAATTGAACACTCATCTGCTTAAAACATGTTGTGTCAGCTTGGAAATAAGAAGGGTGATTTTCCTCTAAGTTGGCACAATGTCAGCTACTTAAAGTTTCAAAGTTACAACAACAAGATTTAACTCTTTGTGACATCAAATGATATGATGCCCATATGTGTAATTGGTCCGTGCAATTTATCTTGACTGCTGACTCCTTTAAGGAGGCTTCTAGTAACTGCAGGAAATATTTATTTTAATAAAACGGTAGCTTTTTAATAGTAATAAGTCAGGCTTTTTTCAGTGCTTGGCTGCTTCCATCCCAGATGCAGCAAACTCTACAGCAGGTTAACATATTTGCATTTGTTGTTCTTGCATTAGCAGTGCTGCTCTTTCTCCAGAGGAGAAAAAGCAACCTCAAGCCCGGAAGCAACATATGATTTCCAGGAATTGCACTGCAACCGCGTGCAACTCCACTGTTGCCATTCAGTTGATGACTACCATATTTTTTTTTTTAATAACAATTCCAATTTCAGGTAATATACCAGTTGATCCTGCCTGTCTGCATCACCCTCTTCTTCTTTGTGGCTACCCAACGTAGGGCTATTCTCCCTCCTGAGCATTGCCAAACTTTCCATGCATGCTTCTTTCTCCAGGATTCCAGTCTCTGTGTGCTCCAATTACCTTGGCATGGTGGATCTATTCTTGGAGTGCACTTTTTAATGGACACCGACCCACATAAATGTCATTATGTGTTCAACTTGACACTTCTTGGTCTGCTTGTACTTGGATAATTGGGAAAAAACTGAGCGCATTAACAGTATAATGGAAAAAATTAGGAGCCATTGTATTGTCTGGGTGTGTAATACGTATGTCTTGTCCACAGATAACAGATATCTACCTATGGACTGTCATGTTAATAATTCTTCACATAGGTAAAGCTATTTTACTTCCAGCAGTATTTATATCTGCTAATACTCCACTAAGTGGTCCATTAAAGCTACAGTTTTGTTCATCTGAGGTTTCCAGATGTTGTACTCCTAAAACAAATGAGCAGCACTTGTGTATACACATCTACTATATTGTATAATTGTATTGTAGTTTTAAAGAAGGGTTTCATATCTAGTTTCATATGTATTACTTTTATGGCCCACAGGAGAAGATCAGTACTTCAAAATTTCAGATACTTTGCTGATGTGTTGTACATGCAAAACTGAAAATTTGGATTTCAGGTTACATATACATACAGCTTATAATGTTACATGAATGGAATAAGAGACACCCCTTGTTCCCCCCAAAAATTTCAGCAGAATAGAATAAGCTCAGATTTAGTGTCGTGCATGCGCTGCACACACTGAGATATGTTGTTGTAAAATATAGATCAATTTACAAATGATTTTGTAGTTAAAAAAAATATTTTCTGAAATCAAAATTGACCAACACAATAGGTGTCACAATGATATTCAGGGAGGTAGCATTGACACTCCTTATGGAACAATTTTTGAGGATACTATTGCCCATATGATTCTTAATTTGCATACACAGTTAAAAGCTTGGGAGTTTAGGAAACATAAAAAATGTCTTAAGGAACACGCATGTTGAGCAAAACCCAGTCAATAAAATCGTATATACAATTTAACATGTTGATGTGAATCCAAAGGTTTTTTCAACCCTTTAAATAATTATTTCATTAAAATCCTGTTCTTTGTTTAGACACTTCCTGTTAAGGGATGACAGTTGTTTCCCAATTCTGCTCCTGCATTGCCACCCTGTCACATGCGCCCCCTAGTGTGGACTCATAGCGGCTGCACTGACACACATTGGGGGTGATTTACTAAAGGGATTTAGACTGTTCACCAAGATGAATTCTCACTTTGCAAGGGTGAATGTGGGGACAGTTCAGTTGAAAAAAATACCCAATCACATGCCAGGAAATTAAAAAACAAATTTCTTTGCATATGGTTGAAGTAAACAAACTTCATCCTATTTTCTAAGCTAATTAAAATATCCCATGCAAGGTGATAATTCACTTTGCTATATGAACAGCCTAGATTCCTTTAGTAAATCAGCCTCATTGTGCAGTCATGGTCAACCATTATCACTATCTGAACATTGAATTAGTATAATAATGCATAGCCAAGGACATGAATAAAAGAACATGGAGAAACTTAGTACTGGTGAGATGCAAAATAGATGAAAAGGGTGAAATCGGTATTTTATTTTACAGTATATTAACAAGCTCAATGTCACCATTTACATTTTGGATCTGCATATAGTTATATAGTTTTGGATTTGTCCTTATAATTTAGAATTTAATATAAATTCATTTTACAGATCTGTTCAACATAAAATAGATACAAAAGGCCATTTACATGTATACAGTTTACAAACAATTGTATTGCTATCCTGTTTATATTTGTAATATTATGTGAGTGCCAGGCAGGAGGTGAATGATGCAGAATATTTATTCATCTTCCATCCATGCATGTTTACCATTAGCAGAGAAGGAATATAATGGTATTGCTGACTGTTGGAATAAGGGTTAAGAGGCATGTTAAAATAGGATTAGGAATGAGTTAGACAAGAGAAACGTCTGGGGTTTTGTTTGAAGTTTTCAGTCTCTAACAACATGACTGTGCAGCAATATAAAAGACATACTGAAAGTATTAGAATTTAATGCAGCTTTACCTCACACCATTCCTGACAGGTAACGGAAGAAAATAGAGTTTTGTGAGTCATTACATAGGAAAAATCTACAGTATAATAATCAGAACTATAATTCTCACTGCACAATCTCAAACATGGACTGCAATTGTACAGTTGCAAAAGGAAAGGTTTGTGAACTTTGTGGAATCTCCACTATTCCTACATCATTGGCTCCATACTTGTGGTCTAAAGTTTGGCTTAGTCAAAAAAGAGACAATACCAGACTAACAACATTGACAATAATCATATAAAAGGCAAATATTGAGCATATTCATTCACGCTCAACTCCAGGCAAACAGCTAAATACATGTGCCAAAGGGTTTTCATTTCTATTTATGAAGTTTTGAGATTTACACAGCTCTGTAGCACAGCACATACCTGTCTAGCCAAGCAGGGGACTGATCTTTCTCTGCTTCAGTTTATCTTTACTGACAGGTCTACTCACCACCCTCATCCTGTGACTGGTCAGTGAGGAGCAGGTGACTGGTGAGCTCATCTGTGCTCTCCTCCTATCAGAAATGCTCATTGCACTAGAGCAAATCTACTTTGCATATTTTGCTGCTTTTCCCTTTCCTGATTCTCCTGTACAGGATCTTTGACTGGCCAAACTTCAAGGGAAGAAGCTTGTACCTCAAGGAAAGCTCATTCTCATCCAAATAAAACTCACTCAATGAAATTGCAGCAAATATGGTGCAATAGGAAAGCATAGGGTGAAGAGTTGAAGACCTGCATAGTTTTTCAACAAACACCTACTAACTAAACACCTACAAACACCTACTAAACACCTACAAACACAAACTAATTCCTCCTTCGCCATGCTTCAAGGTTGGGATGAAGTTTTGGAACTGGCATAGAATTCTTTTCTCCTAGCATTGTAAAATAAATCATTGTCCCTCCAGAACACTTTCTTTAAAGCACTGTCTGACAAGAGAATTCATTTACTGTTATCCCAGGGTTATTTTTCTTACCTTCTTTACCCGTGCACTCTTGATAATACTTATAACTTTTCACTTTTTACACTTTACAAATCTTTTTACAGGTTTAACCTTAAACTTTGCCTTTTGGCGTCTAAGACAAAGATATGGTTGTTTCTCTTGTTGGCCTTACATTTTTCAGTTCTTACAACATGGCAGCCATTTCTATCAACTACAATATCCTATGCCTGATTAGAACCAAGAAAAATGAGGCAATAATCTTCCAAACATTGGTATTCCTAGTGGAGAGGTGTGTGCCTAAAGGGTCCAGTGTTGAAACTCAAGCACTATGCACACCCCTTTCCCTACTTCAGTACCAAAACTTTTTTTTTTAAATATTTCTGGTCTCATAGCTTACATCTTAACATTTTAGATGTTTTTCCTATGGTAGCAGAGTTAGTAGAAATTTAGTCAGTCTGCTTTTGCCAACTTCCTTCTAAAAGTGGGAGTTGCCTGGCTGCCCCATCCCTATACCTTCTGATTTACAGACCAGGAACATAAATGGAAAAAAAACTCAGGATCCTAATCTGTACATTGTACCATTGTACCGGTGAATGACTCAAGTTATTGCAGCTAGCATGTTTTCACAGTACAAGTTACAGCTACATGTTATCACAGTACAAATTTGTTTTAAAGTAATATTTATTATGATATTGTACAACATGCTACAATTCACATGTACAACAGCCAGGACAGATACATGCAATATTTTGACCCTGCTACTTTAAAGTGTATCTTAAAGTGTAACAAATCCTCCCATATGTTCCAATATTAGCAAGTGAATTATTCCAATATTTTCCCAAAATTATGTAGATTATTTGGGAGATGGAATAAAATAAACAAGTGTCACAAAGGGTAAAGTAATTTTTTGCAGTGTGCATTTAAAGTAGAAGTAATGACATTTTGGTGCGCTAAGCTGGTTGTAGATTTTTACATTTTTACCATAAAATGACAATGACAATGACCAATGTGATATGTAGGGACAAGCAAAACTGGGAGACAAGGTCAATTCATTCATTTTATAGAATTTTTTCAATTAAAATAACTTTGTTACGGCCACATTACACACACATGTCATAGTCCTAAAAATATATCAAGATAAATGCATGAACGATGATGCAAGGATTTAGTTTTCATCAATCATATATTAAACAAAGAAAGTCATTTGGATAGAATTTTAGGATTTTAGTGTGATCTAGGTATAACATTTTGGCTCCTACTTTGACCATCATCGCAAGAAAGGAAGAAAATAGGGAAATATTTTATGGAAAATTCATGCTTCTGTTTTTAGAAGCATTGCCAGTTTAAAAATCCTTAGAAAATGTATTTGTTAATATTTGCCTTTCAGACAGTGTTAGATTTCTGTTTCTGTCCTCCGATATCAAAGGTCTTGAGCAACTTCCTTCTGCTCCAGCTATATTTGGTATCACACTGGCAAGATCAGACAATCTAACTGAAGCTGGGGCCACAGAGGCTGACAGAAACAGTGTGCTTACTATCGGTAGACCTAAAGCCAACATCTAGAAGAACAGGGTACTGCTCTGTTACTTTGCCACCCGTTCAGTACTAAAGTGTAAAAGTATGTGAACTGTGTAAGAGCAGCAATGATAGGGAACTGGTAGAATGATCGGCACAACCTTTTATTATAGAATAGAATGTGCTATCTAAAGTCAAAAGCATGATGGACCTGGAGTACCCATGGCACGCCTGACCCTAACTATACCATGAAGGGTCATTATTGCACTATTCTTTGTGCTAATATAGGATAAAATGGCATTCACTGTATTTTACAGGTTCTAAAGTGACTTTACTCCCAGGAATATGGGATGATTTTGATGAGTCATACATAACAGAGAGCGTATACACATAACGTGCACAGTGCACAACACATACATAGCAACAATATACACAGCACAAGGACTAAAAGTAAAAAAAAATGAGAAAGTACTAAGTGTACAATGGATACCCAGATATTACGTTATTATTTGGGTTTATGTAGCACACCCAATGTTCATACCTGATATGTTCACATATTTGTAACAAGTAGTAAAATATCTCCAAATCGAGACATATCTGACCTTTCTAGCTGCATGTACTGTTACATTGTTGTTGTTTTTTTTTTCTATCTCAACAAGAATTTTTAAGTCAGGTTGTAGGGGTTCTGAATGCATACTAATAACAGCTGTACATTAAAAGGCTGGCCAAGATCTAATTTTCGTGGAAGATAGCTAAGATGTCACTGTTATGACTGTTGAAAAATGAATTTCTTCACAATTCCTAAAGATACAGAGGTGAATAGGAGCTAATTTCAAAGAGCTTTTATAGCTTTTGTACAATGTGGGAAATATTTTAGTCTTTAGCATCTGAGCACAGGTTCAGTCTAATGTGTATATATAAATATAAGGTTCACTTTTTAAAAAAAAAATATGTAAATGGGTGTGGCTGAAACTATTTTAATTACTTGTTTATTAATAATATTATTAAACTGTATCAATAAACCACCAACATTTTATTCAGTACTGTGCATTAAATAATTAGAAGTTAGATGTAGCAAGTATATCTCCAGACTGTCCAGTTGCCAAATACAAGAAGAACACATTACATCTACCTTCAGAAAGTCTTGGGACTCTTCTACATAGAGCCTTGTCCCCCTTCAGATCTGATGCTGATTTTATCTACACATAAAAGGAGGCTTGAAGGCAAAGATAGAAATAAAACTAAAATGTAAAATAAATCTGTATGTTATATTCCAGTGCTGCCTTCTCTTACCACACTAAGTGTTATACAATAAATGTAACCTTATATATATGCAGTGCAGAACTGTCCCAATAGAATAGCATTAACTAGCTGAAGATCAGAAATGTTATTTAGTACAGAAGCTAAAAACAACATTTCCAGACAATAATTAAATAAAGTTTAAAGTTGGTGCTAAGAAAGGTAACTAGCAGCCAATAGGCTTTACTGCGGGACTGTAGCATCTTGGTACATGGCTCAGTGTGGCAAAAGGCAAAGACAGTGTTCAGAAAACCCTTGGGATGATTTTTTTCTGAGACTTGCAATTAGGGTTATATAGAAAAAAAAGACAATATATTTTTCAGATTAATACCAGGATACAAAATATGGCCCATCAGCAAGACAGCTGTATTTCCTGAGTTAGTTTGACATAAGTACTTTGCTGTTTGACTAAAGTGTAACATTATTATTTAGGTGTCTCCTTCCATGCATATCACCAAGCCCTTTAGTGCCTTTATAGCATTCCTTTGAATAACATTTTTTTCATGCCTAATGTTTTTACCAGGTAACTAAACTCTTACCCATTTCAGACAGTAAAACCCACGCATGTGTATAACAAAGTGCAGTGCATGCCGAATACACTTTTTCATCATAGTTGTGCAGGGGTCATAGTTAAACATAACAACACTCCAGATGTAGGTTTCAAACACAGATATGTTTTGTTACATGTTTTACAAATGTGGGCTTATAATAAAATGTCTGAAGTTCTAAATGGCTTTGACAGTTTCACTGAAAGAGTACCATGCATGTGTTATGCCTGATCTTAAATCATCTGAGCCGAAGATTAGCATTAGAGTTTCCTCAGCTGGTCAGGGACCTAACAGAGAACAGAAAGCTTAGTTATGACCCTATAATTGAAGCAGTCTTGGGCTTCTGGACTATTTACTATATACTTAGGACAAGCACATGCTTTTCAGGAGAGACCATATATAAAATAATATTATGGATACTTAGATGAAAAAGATCAGGTCTAAAGAACATTCCATTTACAAGGGCTAGAATTGGACCCACACTGTGTTTTAACCTGTGGCTTTATCTTAGTATAATACATTCTTTAGTAAAACTAATTAAAACAAAAAAAGAATTATAATGACGAGCATTAGGTGAATTTGTTTAAGATAGTAATAAAAGCAGTACAAAGACAATACAGTCTACTATAATTCTACAATACAGTATATATAAAAAAAACTTTAATAAACGGATGAGCTAGGGAGTTGGCTTCAATAAAGTATATTAAAGGCATTGCATTTAATATGCTTGCAATTATAGTGTACTGTTTACAATTACACTGCACTGCCCTGCTGTTCACAAATTCCCCTTATATGTCTGCCTGTCCCGTAAACCAAGAAGAAATCTGCATTTATTAAAAAAATGTATATATATAATTTATAAATATATATATATATATATATATATATATATATAATATAAAATAGATTCTGTTTTTAGTAACTTAGTAATTACCAAATAATTTACCAGAAACCATTGCGAATATTTCAAAATACGGTAATGAGTGAGTACTTAAAATGTAAGGTTGTAAAATATGCATGCACATTTTTTTATTCACTCAGCCATTAGTAAGTTTAAGTGCCTGATTTTATAAAACACAAATTTTAGAGGTCAACATATAAAATTATACTAAAATAGATTTGATTATTTATACATTTATTCTAGACTACAAAGATTTGAGTAGTCTCCAAAAGCAATACTTATCTGTCAATATTATTTTTAATAACAATAAAGTTTATTGATAAAGTGCCAACAAACATATAACATAAATAGGGGTTGCAAATTACAATATGGTACACAATAGGAGAGGTATATGGAATTGTGGTTTCTTATTAGTAATAGGTTAAGAGACTGATGAAGAAACATAGGCGAGTTTGAGAAAATTAGTTTTGGGGCTCTTTTAAAAGTGCAGTAGGAGCAAGCTTAATAAAATGAGGAAGGGAGTCCCTTAGTGTAGGGGGCAGCTCTAGAGCTGTGCATGGAAAGAGGTGAGAAGAGTGAGAAAGTCTATGGTAGGTCTTTGGAGCAGCAGAGAGGGCAGTTTGGAGTATATTTGTCATCATGACATTAGGATCTGGGGTACCAGAGGATCCGTATTATTGATGAGCGTTAATGCCTTTGACATTCTTGTGAAAATTTCCTCGAAGTTCCAATGCGTCCGCCAAATTGTGGCGAACCGATTTCGCAGACCCATTGGATGATCGAGGGAAATCATTACAGTAGGAGTACCACGGCTGCAATGCAGCCGTGGAAATCCTCTTGTACGCGATCCCCGGGCACTAGAAGTTAAATGAGGGCAAGCGCACAGGAGGATTCTCACGGCTGCATTTATCAATGCAGCCTTGGTACTCCTCCAGATAGTGTGAGTCCCACGGCTGTGGTCATCATAAATGAAAGCAGCCGTGGGAATCATCTTGCGATGATTCTCACAGCTGCACTCATTGTTGAGCCACAGACTGACACTGTAAGTAATCAATCAGAAATCAGGGGAGCAGAGCCTGATTTGCTGCGAGATCGAATTTTAAAATTTTGCTTGATCATCCCTAATCTGTATGATGTGCTGACAAGATATGCAATTTTACACATTCTTTGTCTGGCAACACAAATATCAGCATAAGCTTAGACTCATATAGGGGGCACCCAATCAGAAGACTACACCTATGGTTATCACTGTAAATTAAAGTCATATGAGGATGTTTATATATTTACATATGAATACTTGTATTGCAAATTACTCTTCACTTTACAATATTACATTTGTTGTTAGCACATTGAACAATCGGAGTCTATACACAGCATTCAGATTCCTTTTTTCAAAGTATTTACTTGCAGTGCCAAAACCAATGTATTTTATTGGTTGATATTTTGAGCACAAACAGTTCTTGTTACAGATCATTAATTAAATGACACCCAGTGTACTTTTCACTTTCTTTCTAACAAATGAACAAACACATCTACCAATTTCTTCTATGTGAATTGGAAAACCAAGTAAAAAATGAAAGTAGTATATACTAGGCTACCTGTTTTCTCTGATATTTCAAAGCCAGCAGATTGTATTGATTGGATTATTGTTGAAACTTGGACAGCTTTATCTTTGCTTCTGTAACCCATTTCTTACCAGAGCCAATATTTTTCTCCCTGTTCTATTCTCTATATATTGATCCATACAGTTTGCCTTTGTTTCGCTGACATAGAATTTCACAACTATCTCCCTTTTCCTTGTGTCTTTTATGCTTTTGAAATAATAGATTGAAGGCTGCTCCCTTCTGCAATTACATCCTCTGCCTGACTTTTTTTCAATTCCTAGTCAACAGCATGAACGATATTTGTCACTGAATATACTAAAGTGACTTTGTGTTGGTATAAGAAATAACGCAGTGTGTTGGCCTGAAAATGGAACAACCATCTCATAAAATCTTTAGAGGAAAAGATCTGTATTTGTACAGTGTAAATATGAAATATAAACTCGCTAACTACTTTTTATGATATTATGTTTATTCCAGGAACTGATAAAACAAGGCTTTTTAAAAAACTAGGGATCCTGGATTGTGCGTAATATAGTTATATAGATGTATAGCAATGAAATACTGGTGCATTTCCCACCAACCAAAGCCTCTGCTTTAAAAAAGAAAACTTTATTGTGTGTACGGATAACAAATAATTATATGACTGCCTATTAGAAATTCCAGGCAAGGGAGGCAAAGTTGGCTCAATGGCACTCTCACCCTTGTTACATTGGGTTCTAGGTTCACATCCCAGCCAGAACACTAACTGCAAGGAGTTTGCATGTTCTGTGTTTGAGTGGGTTTACTCTGGGAACTCTAGTATCCCCTACATCTCCATTAAAATGTAGTTAGGCTAATTGGTTCTCCCCATAATTGTTCTTGGTATATGTGGAAAATAAGCAGCAGTGTAAAAAGTGCACTGTGAGTTGTTGTGTGCAGTTGAATTAAAGTGGTTGGCGTGTGGCTGAGCCTGAGCTAGAATGCTGTGGTTATCCAACATTTTGAAATAGCCTCAATTCTGTAGATTCAGTCCAAAGAAGTAGTCCTAACATACCGTAAAGCCAAGATCCTCTGCCCCTCTTTGCTTCCTTTACAAGACAAAAATTCCTACTGGGCTAAGAACAACTGGTTGCATTAGATGCTTCTAGTTTCTACATTTAAAGTGCTTGCAGCCAATGGCAAGTTCCATTGCCCCTCTTTCAATGACAAGAAGATACAAAGATAGGTATTTTGAAAAGTCAAAAGTCACATTCAGTTACAGCCAACACATTCTAGGTGTTCCCTAGCTACCAGAGCTAAGAGGAGAACTGAATGCTGGTTATGGAATCATTTAGCAGATTAATTGGATCTAGAGTACCACACTTTTCTCTTGTCAACTCTTTAAATATTAAAGTTTCCCCAAACTTTGGTAATAGTTTACTTTTACCTAGACCAATCCATCCAGAAATGTCATAAAGACCTTGGGCAAGGGAAGTAAAGAAATACTAACAAGTCATAAATTATCATTTTGGGGAAGGCATGATAACCAGATACATGATAATTAGGACATGATTGCTACATAGGTTTTACTGAACAGATTTCAGTATACGGTATATTCAGCTGCACTACTGTTCACACACAAGAATGTAATCTTAGTTCATCCTATAAAATGGTATAAAGATTTAAAGGCAATATTAGAGGAAAGCTATATGTTTGCCTTGTGCCAATCTATAATTCACCTGCTGATTGCTATAAAGCAAATGACAAAAGAGTGTCCTTTGACAAAAGAGAGGAAAGGCCCATAGGAGTGGCTGGTGCGGCGATATCATGTGCTTTGCAAATTGAGGAGCTGAGATGTACTGCAAAGATTGACAATGCCTACAAGCTTGACATACAACTACACACTGCATGGTGAATTTAGAGACTGCTGCTGTCTATCTCCCCATCCACCATTCACCCTTCCATTTGTTTTGTGGCTCCCAGCACAGGAGTAGCAGGCCAGCTGCATTTGTTTCTATCTGGACAGTGTAATGTAAATTTAATGGCAGATCACAGTGTTTTTATTCATTAAATTAAATAAGATTTGTGTCAAATGTTTTTCTTTTTTTTTTTAATTATAAATTATCTTGATCTAACTGAAATATTATTAAATGGCATCCAAAAAGGTCCTTTTTGTCCTGAAATAACCAATACTATATTTGACATTTTAATAATTTGCTAGTTTGTTAATCTATCTAAACAATCACTTGATAGAAATGTAAAAAGTAGTCTGGTATGGAATAGAGTTTAGTATGTCACAAATTAAATGAATGAAAAATGGGTCCTCCAAGACCTCTTTACCTCCAACATAATGAAGGGTGTTACAACAACACTACCTTCAAATGTTAAATGGATATAAAAAACAATTGGTGCTCACCATTTAAAATGTAGTCTCTTTAAGTCCCTTTAAGGCTAAATATCATCTTTAAACATATTTTTTTTATTTTGCATTATCGTGCATGATGCAACCTAATGCTTAGTGATCAAGAAATGATATTGGCATATTAGAATTGTACACATTTAAATCATATAAATATTTCTTCTGCCAGTTGAATCAAACTTTCTCTAACAGAAAAAATCAAGCAATTAACCATGCATGACAAATTTGTATTTGAATACTCTGCTAATTATTATGCTGCTCTTCATTTAACTTTCCATAAAAAACTTGTTAAATGCCAATTAAATATAATTAAACATACATACACACAGTGCCTTACGGGAGTGCTGGAGGATTGTTTTAGTGTGGGAAAAATCCTACTGAACCACCTTGGTCTAATGGTGGCTGTAAGATAACAGACAGAATGTATATTTTTTCCGGGTTAAAGTGGTATACACCAGCAGTATACCAAAAAATATATATATGTACATAGCCTATAAATATATGTACATATATATATATATTATATATATATATATATATATATATATATATTTAAATTTATTATCACATCATTTACCCTCTAGACCAGGGGTATCAAACTCTGGCCCGTCCTTTTTTTGGCCCCCAAAGGAATCCTAAGATTTAGCATGAGATAAGCAAAACCTCTTTGTTTCCATATGAAAAGGTTTTATATCTAATGAGAAGGAAAAACTTTCTCATTTTTAAATAAATTTCAAGGTTGGCCTGCGACTTCGTTTAAGTTTTTAATTTTGGCCCTCTGGGTATTTGAGTTTGACACCCCTGATCTCAAACACAACCACATTTCAGACCTTTCAGACCAGCATTTTGCACAGGCAAGTATGAAAAAGGCCTAAAGTATGTTTAAATATTAAATCAATAGCATATCATATTTTTATACAGTTTTATCCTTTATCTTTTTTTTTGTTTTAGCTTTTTAATCTTTTGTTGCATATCAGGACTGTTAAACCCCTATAGCCTATTTGCTGCCTCCTCCTGCCACACACATGCACTCCGGACCAGTAAAATGCTGCAAGCCATTTATTAGGTAACCTTTATTGAAAGTGAGTTTCATTTGATTCTCTATGGCTTCCATTTGGAAGGGGTGTGATAGAGTGATGAAAACTGCAGAAAGCTACTTCAGAATGTGAATTTGAATGTGAATGCATTGCAATATACTTTGTTTTAAATATCAATGTACATCATAGTGCAGGGGACTGCGTGTCTTGAAGTGTTTACATGCATCATGCTGCATGATGATACTGGTCCTCACACATGCATGATTTTAATGGAAAAACAAAATAAACAAAATTAATAAAAAGCCAAATGTATGCTGCATGGAGCTTCCATGCTCTTCCTGTGTTCACAGAGGTTTCCTCTGTGTTCTCTGTTTCCCCCCCACATCCCAAAATATTGCAGTTGGGCCGATTGACTTCCCAAGAACTGATCCTGATGTTGGTAAAAAATCAGCAGAGCAGTATCAATTGTCAGGTGCGTCATGGTCAGAAGACATTAATAAAAATACATAAACAAAATGTTTTATAAAATTTAACAACATAAATGAAGAGGAATCTGCAGGCCACCAGTGGAGTAAATGATAAGTTAAAGACTTCTTTTGTTTCCTCTAGATCCAAACAAACAGTGAATTTTAGGCCCTATCTCTGTCTTGCAGTTGAAAACTCTGTGGTTAGCCAATCCAAATGTGTGCCCAAAAGCAGTTTTTAAAGTCCAACAAGTTTCGTGCAGTTGAGATTGTGGTTCAGCGTGCATCTAAGAGGGGTCATATTTAGGTAAAGAATGGTTTCGTGTGTCATAATTTCACTAGTTTTGCTTTGTACACTTACCAGATGATTCTCGGCCAATACGAGCCACAGGGCTCGTCTCGGACGAGAGCCTGACGCGTACAGAGGCTGTCCGATGTCATTCATGTGTTCGTCCTGGTGGATCGAACGACAGAAGATGAATGACCGCAATGGAAGTGAAGGGAGGAGAGTGCAGTGGGGTGCCGCTGGCACATTCTCCCCCCTCCACTTTCCATTAAACAGAACTGTATGTTTTTTTTGTCGTTAAAGATCATTTTAAACAACAAAAATTTAGCGCACTTCTACGCTACCTAAGTCTTAAGGTGGATTATATCTGGAAAAATACTTTCAAACATGTATACAATAAACTAGTCTTTTTAGAATTGTAGGCTCACAAATATCTGTGGATAAAAGAAGCAAAGGTAATGATTTGCTAAATAGGCAGGAATTAGACTGCGTACACACGTGCAATTGTTGTTGGAAAGGATCTTTCATGAATCTTTTGAACGACAAAAAACTGCACGATGCATGAACAAGCACTATTCTGCACTATAGAGAGGACAGATGGAGAATGACCGATAGGCACCATCCCCGCGCTCTCTCCCCTTTACTTTGATTACGATTGTTCCTCATTCAACGTTCATGGATCTGCCAGGACGGACATGGAACAACGGACAACGAGCGATGTACACATGCCAGATTCTCGTCCGATATCAGTCCTGAGGCGAATATTGGACGAGAATCATCTGACATAAATACGTAGCCTTAGCATTTCACATACAGTATTTGGGTTTTTTATTGACAGAGATACTCAGCAAGCAGACTTTACTTCTGGTATCCATTGTTCTAAAGGCCAAAGGTAAATGCTATTATTTCCCTTTATTAAAAACACTTTTAACATAATGCCCTCCCTCCATACACACAAACATTTACTGAGACATGTGTGCTTTTCGTGTTGTTTTATGGATATATATGTAAATAACAGTAATTAGGGAGCCAGCATATATATCCTATGCATACGACAGATGTCTGGCAAGAGTTATTTAAAAAAAAAAATTCAAGATAAAACCTGTAAATGCACCAGTAGGTAATCTTTGTGATTTTAGCAGGAAATGAAGTCTGTTTTTAGTAAACCTACCCCACGTTCCACCTCCACCTAGATATCATTAAGTGCAATGCTGGGATTTTCGGATTAGCTCAAAGGAGGGTCTTGTTAATTGGTTTCCAGGTTGTTTTACTACTTCAAAGTTTAACAAATTGCTCATGACAGTACAGAGGCAGAATACTGAGATGAGATGTCTTTTACAGTCAGTAGGTATAAACAAGTATTTAAGTAAGGGCCATTAGCCATTGAATGGGAGTGACACACACCATCTGTGCCAAAATTGCACTATCTGTATTAAAACTTGTTTTTCTTTCAGAACATATCATTCGTACAATAAATCCTTAAGCAGTTTATTAAAGGTCTTAGCATGTAGAAGCTTGCAGGATACAAGCTCTCCGTTAAACACCTGTTGTAGCCGAGCTTCTCGCCTTTAATTTCTCGCTTATGGTGCAGGGCTTAGCTCAGGGGGACAGCCAGGTATTTTTCCTGTCATTGAAGACAGCTGACTGGGGAAGTCTGACCTTGTGACTAAATCAACAATTCAGTTCTCACAGCTTCATGTTTAGGAAGGGAATGGGCTCCACCTAGTAATGCAACCCGAATATTTCCTCCTCGCCTCTCCCTAGGCTTTGTTAATGAATTCCCTAGGTATCACACACATTTTATACATCCTAGAGCACTTTTCATACTTCTCAGCATCTCATGACTGTCAGCCTCCTAATTTAATACTTCCTATTAGGTGTATATATATTTGTCCTGGTGATTGCTTGTCCTGTATTTAATTTCAAATAAGTTAACAGCTGTAAGGTGAGTAAAGCAGATAATTTTTCCCATGCAAAATATTAAGTAATTAGAGAAAATGATGGAAAATGTGAATATTTATGTTTTTTTAAGTTAAACTAATGATTACCAATTCTGGGTTTTTTTCTGGATTCTGGAAAGTGATCTCTGGGATCCCCGGTCAGTGCGTCACTGTGTTTGTTAGGTTCAGGTTAATGTCCCCTCAGAATGAGGTCAGTACTCTCCCTAAAAGATTACATAAATGTGCATGCTCAATGTTTTTTGTCAAAATCTGAAAGAAGATTAGCATTTCTCTAATGTTTATGGCTGAGACCATAGTGAGACCACAGATCTATATACCAAGGGTATCATAAGCAGACACATAGAGGTGCATTACCACAATAAATTTTGCCATGTAAAGTGCATTGTGGTGCCCAGTAGAAGTTAACACACAATGAATGGCACTGCAACACAGTATACATAGAGCCATGGATTTCCATGTTTTTCTGTGAATGGGTCAGCACAGGTTGCTGTAATGCAACATAAAGTTTAAGTGTGATGTAACACCTATTGAGTCACCACAAGGAAACACTCCAACCCAAAAATGATTTTTTATGTAAAGCCATATAACCCATCAAAGGCCATGTATATCACAGGATTTTGTGGCAGTCACCCTACACCCTAATGTGCATAAACATATAAGTGATGGAGACTTCTACAAAGGAAAATAAGTAATTAGCAACATTAGTTTAAATATTTTTGTACATGACATGTATTCTTAAATACCTTAATTATTATGATTATTAATCAAGTTTTATTGAGATTTCAATTTGAGGGAAATTTGTCAAACAACGAAAGTGGACAATTACATTAGGATCTTTAAACAAGATAATGCAGTGTCTGTGACTTTCATTAAAAGAAAAAAAAAGTAAAGAATCTTCTTATTGTGAAATTCAAGGTTTCCATTGAGGATCAAGATAGCATCTGAGAATGCTTTTTTACATGAATAGACTCCATATAGTTAGTGCAATCAATACTGCAGACATGAAGAATAAATGCAAAGCGCTCACTTATCTTCTCAGTTCTTCTGAAATTATGGATTGCAGGGAAACACCTTTCTTTTCAGATCAAGTAAAAGAGGCACTTGGCACTGTATCTATCACAAATTTCATATCAGATTAAAATCAAAAGGCAGGTACACATTATTCACTTCTGGAAGGATGTAATAGAGAACAATTTCCCGTTCAGGTCTCACAATGAATTGTGCACACGTCGAAATACTCCAAACACTTGGAAGGCATGTTCACTCGCTAGCAACGGAATTACTAATCGCTTTTGTTTTCTGGCTTTTCTATAACACCGAAATATTGTAAAGTATGCAGGTTTCTGGTATAAGCAATATTTTGCTGTTAGCTGCCAGCATAAGGATTTCAGTGCTTAAAGTTAAAAATAAAGCGTGTCCCTAAATGCCCTAAACACTGACCTAATCCTAAACTCTAATAGGAAAAAAAAGAAATATTTATTTCGAGTTTCATTTGTTCTCCATAAGGTGAACCTGAGATTTTCATATTTTTTTTAAAGAAACATTTAATAAAAAGACTTCACCTCTTAAAAAAACATCACACTCCGCAGTATGCATATGATCCCCAGAGCACAAAGTTCACTCTTCAGTATTTACATTGCCAGTGAGATATGCAACCGTATTTCATGAACCCATGGATTAGGCAACCCAATGAAATAAAGAAAGAATATGCAGTGGTGTACTTATGTGCATAAACAGATCTAGAGTCTTCACACACACACAGAAACCTGGGCAAAAAGGTAAAACATTTTAAAATAGGTAACTGTTGATCATAGACTAAAGTAACTATTGGATATCAGTGAAAGCTTTTTTGCCATTTTTACCATTAAGTTAAGGAATATTATTTTTTTATTCTAGAAGATCCGCAAATTTATGTGTAACTGACAATATAGTGCAGTTCAATCAGAGCATTTATGTGTTATACAGCTGTCCAGGGTATGTACATGTGTTTGCTTTCTTCACTGTGATTTGTCTCCTGTCATTAGCTGTTCACTTTCAATGCATCCCAGCTCAGCATTCCACAGTCCTTACTTTTCTAATGACGGCACATTAAACACAGTTATAAAAATAAAAAAGATGATGTGATAGAAAAGTATCTTAATCCTAGCTGCTATAAAATAAGGTGCCACAGCTCTGGATCTAAGAGGTTTATGATGGTTGTTCTGCAGGCTTAACTGACAAAATATGAATATCTGAATAAAAAACAAGAATGGTAAGTTTTGTGAAAAAAAAATATAAGACCACAATAGATAGAGAAGTTCTGGAGTGTTCATGCATTATAGGTTAACCTGACATGATGCATACATGTTTGACTTGTTGGCCAAACCAAGAAAACAATAAAGCATGGCCAATGTGTAAACAACCTTTTTACCCATGAGGAACCCTTGAAATTTTTTTCAGGTTTTGTGAACCCCTGCAAAAACTATAGGAAAAACACACCCTACTTTATTAGGCAGTGGAAGGAATGCCCCCTTACAGAGGTGGTCAGAATGATACCCTCACAGATAAGAAAAGGCCAAAATGAGGTAACAATAGAATTGGAAGTTAATCGGCCAAAGTTCAGGGAACCCCTAGAACCTCTAGAGAAACCCTGGAGGTATGGTGGTTCAGTGGCTAGTATTCTGGCCTACAGCAATGGGGTTCCAGGTTTTAAATCTCACAAAGGACATTGCATACAGTTTGTGTGGGTTACTTTCCATACTGGAAGGTTAATTAGCTTCCCTCCCAATAAGCCTACTACATTAAGGACTTTAATTGTGATTTCCTCTGAGGGACAGTTAGTGGCATGATTATGCTCTGTAATATGTTGGCACTATATAAATTTATAATAATGTGTAAGCAATGGCTTAGAGTTTAAACAGTGGGTTATGTAATGTGTATATGTGGATTATTATGCACATGTGCAGAACCAACCAATGTAGGAGATTCTATACAATCGTTTTTATCATGCAGTTTCTATTGATAGATACCCAAACATGCCTTTTTGCCAATTCAGCTGAAAAGTCTTAAAGCTTTTCATCACTTTCACCTGTGCAACATTTCCAAAATCCGCCCTTACCTGTCCCCAGAGACCACCAAATTCTTTGTACATGCTCTTATTATCTCTCCTCTGAACTATTGTAACCTCCTCCTCTCTGGTATTCCATTAACCCGACTCTCGCCTCTACAATCAATTATAAATTCTGCAGCCAGACTCATCCATCCTTCCCACGGCTCCTCTTCCGCTGCATCTCTTTGTAGTTTGCTTTATTGGCTTCCATTTCACCCAAAAGCCAAATTGAAGCTCTTGTGCTTTGCCTTTAAATCCCTCCTTAGTTCTTGTCCCACTTACCTTTCTGACCTGGTAAAAAAAATACCCCCTAGCCACTCTCTTCGCTCCTCCAACGACCAACTAATGACTTCCTCACTCATTACCTCCTCACATGCACTTCTCTAAGACTTTTCTAGAGCTGCCTAAACTCTCTGGAATGGTCTCCCTCGTCCTATTCGGCTTGCTCCTACCTTCTGCTCATTTAAAAGAGCACTCAAAACCCATTCTGTCTACTAAAACCCTCACTACTTCCTATCACTGCAAATCTCCCCTCCTATTGTGTTAGACTTCCCCAACCTCCTAGATTGTAAGTTCTTCGGAGCAGGGTCCTCTCCTCTTCCTGTGTCACTGTCTGTAACTGTTTGTCATTTGCTACCCCTACTTAATGTTCAGTGCTGCGTAATATGTTGGCGCTATATAAATCCTGTATAGTAATAATAATAAAGTTTTCCCCCATTTTGCTTTATTGTTAAGTGAGCCTGGGCCAATCACACAACTTTCATCAGCATGCATTGGCCTACTAGGACCACACTGAAGATGAGTGTATGATCAACAAGATAGGTGCAGTGATCTTGGTCAAATGAATTTGAAACATCCATGCAAACCTGCAATCCAAGCCCCAACAATTTATTTTACCAATTCATTTTGTTAGTAAACCAGGGCTTCTATGTTTTATACACAACACCTATTCAATTTTCAGTGCAGTTTTCCAGCAAAAATGTTGTAAAGCAGATTTTTTTTAAAATGCATAAACATTTCTGTACTGCATTCTCCCCATGCATCTACTACTATCCCTTAGTTTTACATATAATTTGTACATAAATTATGTAATGAAATACACCTAAACTACTGTGTGCTGAATTTAAGAAAATATATTGCCAAAAATTATTGACCAGAAAAATAAATACATAAAAAATGGCAATTACAAATAATTCTACAGGTTGTTGGCAAGCTGGTTCAGCCAGGCACCGCAGTGTGTACTTTCCAACCGTTCAATAAAAGGAACATTTTCGACAGGTGCATTTTTAAAATGACATTTTTGATTGAAATTAGTTTGAACTCCTATTAGTTCCGAGTTGCTATTTATGTGGAAATATATATATATGTCAAAACAGTGGATCAGCTTTGCTGATTGGTTGCTTCTAAAGTCTGTTGCCAGGAACGGGAGAACAATTAGTCTTCCTCCACATGCATTGCTTTTTGTTTGTTATCCACCCAACATTTTCCAAAGTAAAAGAAATATTTTATTTAACTTTCTGAAACAACTGAGGACACTGTAATTGGCATTAATTTACACTGACGACAGACATTTATAAATCATAAGAATGGTCAATTATAGTCTAGATAAGTAAGGTAAAAATAAAGCTGTTGTTTGGAGGTAACCCTCCAAGAGCACCCATCTGCTGATGAAAAGCATTTTGGCTGGTATCATTTATTGCTATACATCCACTAAGCTCGGCTAAGCTGGATTTCAGTCAGTTTTTAGGCTGATTTAATACATTTTTAGAGAATTGCATCAATTTAGGGCAGTATTGTGAAGAAAGTAGTCTATCTATTAAGTCTATAAAGCCTCTTGTTGGTCTCCCAACAACTTTTACTAGTGGTAGCCAGTAGACTTTAGAAACACAGAGGGATTTAAACTGAACCTGGGAGGCTGAAATCCACAGATTTCTAAAAAGATTCTGGTCCTCTACCTGTGCAGGGCAGAATAAAAACATCTCTAAAAACCTTCGCTCCATCACAACCACCCCAAATCTCTACATCAATCATAGCCAGATTAAGGTAGGTATTTGTCCCCATACCGAGCACTTCTTTGTATGGGTGACCTGCACCACTGTAACATTGCTTAGACCTTGAAAACAGTTGTTAGAAAGTAATCAATCAACATGACTGAAGATCCCAAACTCAAAAGTTCGAAGATGTTTCTTGTGAAGATGTGAATATGTGAAGATGTTTCTGCTGACAAGAAGCTAGAACAGGTGAGTTTAGTTAAATAATTGCGACAGGTAAGTATTTTATTGCAGAAAAGACATATCTTTTCTGTCCCTTCCTCAATAAAAAAAAACATGTCCACTTGCTTATTTTTTTATTTTTAAGTTTAGTTCCACTTTAAATCAAAGTCTAGGGAGATGGTTTACTAAAGAAGTAGAGAATTTTCATGCAAAATTTAGTTAATCTGATGAAACTGCATACATTTTATTTACCGATTCCATGCAATGACAAAAATATATTATAAGTTAGTTTACTAAACAAACTTTCTCTACTGTTAGTAAATCAAGATCACAATGTTGAGCTGAAAATTGCTTTGATTTTGTCTGTTCATAGAAGGTAACATTTCCAATATCTTCTTGCTGATGGTGCTGAGGTATGCTAGATGACAAGTACAATTACTAAGCTAAGACTGATACGATACAGGCAATGACATTTTAAAATTACGCTATAAAAAGTAAGCACTAATATAAGGGGAAAGACAACAGATTGCTTTGCCAGAGTTGCCATATTAAAAAAATAATTTATTCTGGTAAAACTATAGTAAAAACATACATCAAAGTGAGGAGCTATGCTGATCTAGAAAGATTTCACTAATGAAGGGGTATCTGTATGTTTTCTTTGATACTAGCAGGGCTGCAACTCATCAATTCTACAACATCCCAAAAGGTTATTGTGTGCTTATTGACAAGAATGGAAATACATGTATGTGCTATATGTGCTATATCAGTCAGTCTTCTGTATAATGTAGAGAATGTAAGACCCGCAGTGTAAAGCAGAGAAGTTAAATATCACTAATTATATAACAAAAGATCAATATAGCAATGCGATCTTGTAAATCTTCAGAAATCATTTATTGTTTTGTAATTCTAATCATTTACAACCCAAATGGTAATGTAGAACGCACCCTTTAAAGTGTGTGTAAAGACAAAATTTTCTTTTTGATAGAATAATGATGGGGAGAGATTTCCCATCTCTACTACTACTGTTGACAGTGGGGCTGATTTACTATAAGACTGGAAAAAAATTACTTACATGGCAGGACCAGGGTGAATCTGCAAACATGGGAAAAAAATAATAAAAAAAAAATAAAAAATAATTTGCTATTAGGCAAATGTTTTCAGTCCTGGACCAAATCTATTCCAGGTTTGCTGCATAACCTAGGTTCACCCTAGAAAGTATTCCTCAGTCTCAGAGAGCTTTATATTAAATAAGGTCCATTGGTCCTGATTTATTAAAGCTCTCCAAGGTTGGAGAGAATACACTTTCATCAGTGAATCTCCATGATCCAGCAAACCTGGAATGAATTCCTTAACCTCCTGACCATTAAGCCCGACCTTGGTACGGGCTTCAAAAAGTTACAATTATCGATAAACCCGAACTTTGTTTATCGATCACTTACCTGGTCCCGCTGCGATCGTCCATCGGTCGTGTTCCAGCGTCGTCCTCCAGCGTCGGGTGTCCTCTCTGGGAAGAAGAAGCCGGCCAGCTTCTTCTTCTAAGCCGGCCGGCTTCTTCTCCCTCCGTGCGTGATGACGTCGGCGCGTGTGCGGGAAATTCAAACTGAAACTCATTCAAACACATTTTGTATTGGATTGAATACAAACTCCTGTATCCAATCCAATACAAAATAATTAAAAATAGATACAAAGTATGTAATTGGTAAATTCAAACTCTCATTTTGTATTGAATTGGATACAGGAGTTTGTATTCAATCCAATACAAAATGAGAGTTTGAATTTTTTTCTCATTTTATATTGGATTGAATACAAAGTCCTGTATCCAATCCAATACAAAATAATAGAAAATATATTTATGTGGTTTTGTCTATAGGTATGTGACGGACACTAGGGAGGTGTTTTAGAAAAATATATTACTATACAGTATACCGAATTATCGCATTTTCAGTATTTTTCATTTATTTATGTATTCTTGTTTAAGCTGATTTTTTGTGTCTTTTATTTAATTTTATTAAAAGTATTTTTTTTTTTTACATGATTGTGTGTTTCAAACATTTTTTATATTCATGATATCTACTAGACCCTTGTTCGGACATATTTCTGTAAGAAAACTGTAAAAAATTTCATGAAAAACAGTGTAACGCTTTTGGAACAGAAATCTAGACCTCAGTGTAACGCCCAGGAGGTTAAAATCATTTGCTATTTGTTAGCAAATGTTTTCAATCCTGGGCCAGATCCATTCCAGGTTTGCTGGATCACCCAGCTTCACTGATGAAAGTGTCTTGGAACAGGAAATGCAGGGAAATCTCCCCAGTTGGAAACAGGAGTTTTATATATATTCAGTTCATACTCTATCATTCAAATCAAATAATTCGGATTAGATTGGTTGTGAAAAAAAAATACTTAGCAATATTTTTTTTAAATACCTTAAAATAAAAGCTGCTGATTAGTAATGTAACAAAATGCAAACTTAAATAAAATGTCTTTATTGATTGCATGGAATTAAAGTACATTTTTCACAGGAGACATAGGCACTGTATTCATGTTTCCAGCATCAGTCTACCTTGCCATTCCTGGGCCCATAGAATTAGGATTATGAGTCAGTATTTATGTTACATCAACCTAAGGATAAAGAAACTAAACCTACAGAGAACAAACTTCTGCAAAAAGTATATTTTGAAAGCTGAATTCAAATAAACTAAATGTAACAATATCAATAAGGAAGTAAAGCAATGTTTTCATTTATTGGGATCAATGTATAGTAATGATAAAGAAGAAATGCTGTATGTCATCTGTCCTTTATAGTTTACTCTGTTCAAATACTGTTGTCCACCTGCTTCTGCAAATGTGTTCCCTATAATGTGTTGACTTTACTTCAGATGTTTTATGTATCTTGTATATATCTTGAAATAATGTCATGATGAAACAAAGCAGGTTATAGTTAGAAAGTCCTGGGTCATGTGACTATCATGACAGCTCGTACCCGTGCACACCAACTGGTGTCCCCTGAGATTTGAGTCATGTGGCTAAAACCTAACCTGGCTTGGGAGATTTTTTAGAGCACAGAAAGTACTTTGATCCTAGCTCAGATAACAGCAGTATTACCTGACAAGAGTTTATGTTAGGTATATTGTTCAGCTCAGGTAGGCCTCAGGTAGGCCTCAGGGGAGGTGTCTGGTTGACCTCAAAGCCCAACCAAGACATATGATCTCTCAGGGAGGGTCTTTAAGTGGGCAAAGAAGCCTGGCATCACATTTTATTATCCTGTCATTCTTATTCTTTTTTCACTCACACACAATAAAAAGATCTGCTGACATGATTGCCTCCTCACCTAGAAAAATGTTCATTTAAAATAAGGAAGTCGGCATTACAAGACAGATATTGTGGTGGTTTGTTGTATTTACTTACAATTCCTGGTCTTCTTCCATGCTGTTCTTTGTCCTGGTTGCTGGTAGAAATCTTCTACCTAGATACTTATAACGTATGAAAAGACTCATAGGTATGATGTTTACAATTGCCAGCAGATGTCTCCATTGTTAAAATGAATTTCTTAATTTATTAGTAGTTGAAATTAGTTTTTTCAAATCTAGTTTTTAGTCATTTAATAACTGGTCACTTTGCCTTTAAATTTGTTTAAAGTATGTTAAAATATTAATACATATATTGTATATATTTGTGGTTTAAAAATAGTTTAAAGTTTAAAGCAATACTACAGTAAATTCCCGACAAATGGCCAATATCGGTTCCCTCCAGCACTGTAACTCAATGTATGTACTTGAAATGTTTCCTTGGAAAAATAAAATATTTTTACAAAGTATACAATGAACACTCAGGTTCTTATATGTGTCACAGGAGCCCCAAAACCTGCAGGTCATGTGACTCCACCATTCTTTATTCTACCTATTCCCAACCGGGATTATTTGGAACCCCAGGGTTTTCCCCAAAAATGTCTTCACCTCATATGTGATAATGCCTGCATAATTCTATGGCCAAAGCCATGTAGAAGAGCCAGCTACATGATACTAATGATCTTTAAGGATGGAATTTTAGCCACAACTGTAAGAGGGAATTATTTCCACTAACCAGCAAAGTAAGAGGCTTTTTAAAACTGCCCCCAATTATTTAGCAGGGGTTCCCCGGAACCTGAAATATGTCCCTGTTACATATGTTTAGGAAGGAGGGGGTGAAGCCTTAGCAGATGCCTTTGTGTAGAGGAAACATCATTATTTTGGAAAATGATGTCCGGTTATGCTGCACATATTAGGAATCTTACACTAAGAACAATTAGCTACAGGCACCAGACCAGAAGATATATTACAGACCTAAAGGTATTGTCACCTCCACAACTTACAATTTTCAGCCCCCTGCCAGTCCTTCTCCTATTAAGGGGAGAAATTCTGAAGTGGCAACTCAAGCTGTTAACCCTTGGGGTGGGGAGGAGGACTTACTGCAAGGGGACAATTTTTCTCTCCAGGGATCAGCTTTAAAGCAAAACTCCTGCCTAGATTTATATTTATATATTTATTGTATATACATTATTTTATTTCTTTTTATTTCCATATAGGGGAATTACAGACTATTGCATGTCAAGATGCCAGCACCCTGGCATCTTGAACTAGTAGCTATCTTTTTTTATAAGGGATACCAAGGTGCAGTATTTTGCATTAGAAAACTGCAACTGATCCCATGGTTATAATATAGCTAGCACACTTTGCAACTTTTTGACAATAAGACAAAATAGAGACTGATAATTCCAGAAACAGACTAGATCTATATGAGTTTGTATGTGTGATGTACTCTAAAAAATAAGAGCAAGAAGTTTCCATATAAATAATTTTCTTTATGCCCACAACCAAAACAATATTTTAAATTGTTCCAGAGAACTGATATCCTGCCAAAATTTCTGTTATCATTGCTGTCTTCTTTACATTGTTTAGCAGCGCTCCATACAATTCCAGCAGGAGAAAAGGGGAAATGTTTGGTGATCATGTCTGGGTGAGTGTTGTGCTTCACACAAAAACAGCAATTATTTCCAGTATTTCCTTCTTTATTTTGCACCTATCTGGATAATGGGTGTTCTTTGATAACAGAGTTTTGACAACTGATTGGGAAAATAAATCTGGCCTGCTACTGGGAAAACCTATTGACCTTTTAAACTGTAAAGCAAAATATAAAGAAAAGCTAGTAAGATTGCTGCCCAGTTCAAGCCTTTGTTTTGCTGAGGCAGAACATTATTGTGATATAAACTACCAAGGTCTGATACTGAATTATTTAGAGGTATAAGTTAGCTCAAGGACAGGTGTTCTATTTATGCAGATGGCAAAATAAATTATTCAGAAATGGAGACAGGTAAAACAGACGGGAAAGGGAGCCAAAGCAAGACAGCCAGAGGGCGGCTCTTATACAATTACCAAACAGAATAAATGCCCCTCGCTGTGTGAGCTGAACGTGGAGGGAAGATGAAGCCATGTCTCAAACACATGTTGTTGGATCTCTACTAGGTGTCATCGTTTGACTTAAACCACACATTCAATCTGTTGCTGGGAACACTTACTGCTTTGGAACCAACTCTTAATAAAATACTATATAAAAAGGCTCCAACTGCTTATATACATGCAAGATATACATTTGAAAGGAATTACATGGATGCGACTTTATGTTTTCACTAAACAAAAACCCTGCTTGTTCTATTGAGATTTCTCCGTCTTGCTGTGGGCATAATAACCTGTTACTGGAACTTGCAGTTATAGAAGAGCACAATGTATTAGGTTTTAGCAAGCAAGAAGGTTAAAGCATTACAACATTCAGAAAAAAAGAAAGAAAAAGGAAATTATTCCCCTATTTCTGTAAAAATAAATGTTGATACAAATAAGATGAAGGTTAGATATATACAAACCAGCTACATACAAATAACTTTGCTTCCATTCCCATACAAATTCAGACTCAAGCCTTTGCTACAATGGATTTTTTCCAAGGCTGCCTATTGTGGCTTTATCCCTACATGCTCATCAATTATTGCCTAAAACATCTTATTATATTTTAAAAGTTCATCCAAAGTCTACCTAAGGAGTCTTAAAGGATATGGCAGACCTTGGATTTTTGATGTTTTGGGAACTTTAAAAGTGAGATCCACTTTGATCATTCTCAACTTTGTTCCAAGTATTTGGTGTCCTTGTCATATAGAAATAAATACAAATTTGAGCAAGGAGAGAAAGACCAGTACATATCGGTCACACCAGATCCAGAAAAGCAGATATGTCACCAACAGCATCCCTTAAAAATATAGGAAATGTTGGGGTATTTTACCTTTTCACTATGTACCTAATAGCTGAAATAATTTAAAATGAAACAACTCTTAGGCAGGCTTTCTTAATCTTTACCCCTCAGGAACCCCTAAAATTATTTTCAGTTGATGAGGTAACCATGCTAATCAGTTCATGGGAAAAACTGCCATTTGCATTAGTTGCCAGTGGGAAGAATGCCCTTCCTATTCATAAGTGGTCAGAATGTCACCCTATTATACAGATAAAAAGGTCCTTGGTTTCATACAGCTGACACTGCCAAGTGGTTTTGGACCCAGAACCTTGTAGGCATCATGCAATGGGAGGTCATACAGTCACATCCTAAGGAACCCCATAACATTATATGTTTATGCACATGTATGACTCTAATTCAGTTTCCAATTTTCAGCAATATATAGAATATTACATATATAAAATATACGGTATATATATATTTGATCTTGGGTTTGATATGCAGACACAGAAGTGTACCCTTCAAAGCCATACATCAAACATCTATAATAAACATGGCTTTGTGTCAGCTTGCAAAATGGCATTTGAAATATATACTGCTAATACTTTACTGTTAAAAGCAACGTGTTTCAGTGACCCTCCAGCAGTAACTGGGTTTAAAGAGGACTCTTCCGTCTTGATCACCAGTAACTGTGAAAATCACCTGCTGTCTTTTTGATGAATAACAACTTTGCCTCCAGTCAAAAGTGCTTCATGTCATTTTATCGTGCTTTGCCATCAGGTAAATTAGACAGATAACAAGTTTCATCTGTGATGCCCCAGGGAGGTATCAGCAAGAACAAGTAAAACTCTTCGTATAAGCTTACCATATGTGCTCAGCCGTGTCTGTGTTTCAGTAAAGCCATTCATCAAATAGCAGCTTGTGAAAATTGAAGAGCAGGAACATCTTACATATTTAAGTGAATATTTATATATAAGTATATATATGCAGAGAATATTCACACACACAAATACAAATAGACTGATGTTGATATTGGTTTATTCCATGGAAAAATGCTAGTTCCCTGGCTGCTATGTTGATCTGTTGGCTACAAAACTGCATCAATTACTGCCTGTGAACAAGTGTGCATATCAGAAGTTTTGGTTTACTTCTGATTTTACTCACTGCAAGCTTGTAAAAACTGCATTTTTTAAGTTAGCCAACAATGGCAGTCACCAAAAGGAAGCCCTGTTAGTTCCTCCTAGCTGCGTGCCTAATAATCACCTAACAATGTTTGTGTGTTTTATTTAAAGTGTTGATGGTATAATAGAGGTAGGTATAGCAATGAGGGAAACGTCATAATGAACATTTGATCATGGTAATATACAACCAGGTTTTCATTACATCTGCGCAGGCCCAACAAATGTAGTCTTTATTCTTGGGTGCCTTGACTGGTGTTGGTTTGCTTAGGTGTCATTTATACTCATTGGGTCTGATTTAATAAAGCTTCATGACTTTAGAAGATAGGCTATCATGGGACAATCTGGGTGATGCAGCAAACATAGAATGGATCTCATCCAAGATTGAAAACATAACTAATAGCAAATGATTTATAAGAAATCCATTCCAGTTAAAGCCCATTTTTTTAATATTCCATTTTTTAAGATACAGAACCTCTTTAAGGCTCATTTCAGATGTGCAGTTCAACATTATACTGCTTGTCTGCAGCTCCCCAGCCATGCTCCAAACTGCTCCCTTTCAACCAAATAGGAGTGGTTGGGAATGATTTTGTGCACAGGGTTGGGCACAGTTCCTGGACGCGATAGGTTGCTTTTGGCTGTCCAGTTACTTTTCCTTTTTTGTAGGAGGAACCGCACATGATTTTGTGCACAGGGTTGGGCACAGTTCCTGGACGCGATAGGTTGCTTTTGGCTGTCCAGTTACTTTTCCTTTTTTGTAGGAGGAACCGCACTGCATACGGAGGGACAATGTGCAAACTCTTTGTCAGGGTGTTAATACTGTCGGTGATCATATTTAACATTTCTCTTTATTTATTTCCAACCCTGCTGTTGAAGGCTTTTGGGGGACAGGAAGTAGACTGAAATCTCCCCAACAGGATCACAGCAATAAAAATTTGACAAAAGTATTTACTTTTTCTAAGTTTGCAGAGTGCATGAGATTTTGTAACTTCTGTGATAACTTTTTATACACTTATGGTCATGGGGAACTTGCCTTTAGCCAGAATGTCTCATTTAGTCCATGGCAATGGTAAGCTACTGGTTGCATAGCAGTCAGCTAACAACTTTAATTAACAGACTACTCATTATCCTACCCATGTATTAACTGTTCTGCACATAATGCAGAATCTCCAAATTTTCTGCCCAATAATTTGCACACTCTGCACAATTTAACTAAATCTTCCTAAGGGCAGATATTTCAATTAGAAATTAAACTTGCTTTAAGACGCAATCAGAAAAACAGTATGATACCAGTTTGGATTAGAAATGAGCTAGGGAGTCAATAAGTGTTTCAGTAAAAGATATGCAAGGTTATATTGGGTTATCCCACCAGCAAGCTGCTAATGTAATCCTCCAAAAACTTTTTCTGTATTATTTATACTATTAGTTATAATCTGAGTATTGCAAGTAGTTATGTGTGATTATAATCATATAATGAATCATGTAGCCTTATTCAATAATCACTCACAAAGTATTAAAGTAATCTTAACAGATCCCTAGCATTATGCTGTGCTGTTAACAAGTCACATGTCTCTTTGCATGCTTCTGCTGTGGTTAGTGGGTCGCACTGTGCAATAGCGAGATCTACTAGATATTTCACCGCTGGTAACAGCAGCTTGTAGGAGGCGTACATTCAAAATAAACTATAGATATAGAGGTGACTCACAGAGTCAGAGCTTAATTATAGTACTGAAAACCCAAATCCTCCAACTCAAATTTGCACGTGCTTTAAATTCCCACAGTTAATATATTATTACTAATATTAATGGCAAATAAAAAGCCATGACTCTAAAATAATGTAGTTTGCATATTCCATTGTGAAGATGTAATATATGTTCATTTATATTCAATTTTTAATAATATCTTTTTTATTATTTTAATTAGACAAGTGCAATATGTACATTTCAGAAACCTATTATTATTATTTAAAAACGGAGATGACTACATTAAACAGAAGTTCAATTGGTTTCTGGGGGTTACTGAATATTTTCATTGCTTTTGGTGCTATCTTAAAACAGAACTCCAGCTTGAACAAATCCACACTGGCTGCAGATGATCCAAATCTTTCAACTCATTTGCATTAAGCCTCTGCAACATTTATGTGCATCTAAAGCCAAATCACAGGGGTTTGAGAAACGTCCTGTTTGTATTTTTGACAACTGGAAAAGTAGGTATTTACAGGGAGCTATTCATAAAGAAGTAGCAGTCAGATTGCCACTTCTTTGTTTGTCTATTTTAATACCCACTTTTATAATGTATTATTTAAAAAAAGTTAATGAGATTTTGTATGATGGCGATCAGTCCAATTTGTCCTCCTATTAACAGTTTAGAAACACTTGCTGTGCATCTACGTTGGAAGGCTGCCAAGATTCTGCTGTAAAGCTGCGTACACACTTCCAATTATTATCGTTGGAAAACGAACGACGAACGATCCTGCACGATATATACGAACGATCGTATAGCACCGATCCTGCATATAGAGATAACGACACGATCGTTCGTAGATATTGTACACACAATAGATACGATCGTTTAAGCGATAGAGGAACTATGTGCACGACAGGAAAGTGAACGGACGTTCGTTCATCACGCATGCTCTGAACATGGACGATCAACGAACGACCGTACACACGAACGATGTTCAACGATCGTCGTCCAATCCGATCCGCCGGTCCGGTCGTTCGTTTCCAACGAGTTTCCTCGTTCGTCGGCGTCGTTGGTTACTTTTTTACGAACGATTTTTTGCCCAATCGATCGTTCGTCATTCGATTGGAACGATAAAAATTGGAAGTGTGTACGCACCTTAACAGAAGGTAATAGGGAAGGTTCTAAGATTTTACTGTTTCTGTGAGCATTGAAGCTGAATTTCTCCACAAAACTTTAGGTACAGAGGTGAAGGAGGGTTTCACTTAAAGACCTTTTATTGATTGTTTAGGATAAATATAGACTATAGTGTGCATAATCTGGCCACAAATTCACCTTAAAGATAACCAGCTTTATGGATTTGGACTTAAAGTGTTCATTGTAACACTTTTAAAAAGGCAGTGATAAAAGGAGCCATCTGCCATGATCCCCTGCTATGACTAACCAAATGCTATGGATTCCAGGAAATATACAATACATTTTCTCTTTAATGGTTTAGCTTTTGGTGTTTTAAATACAAGAAAAATGCATTTAAGAAAAATGAGCATGTTAATCTAAAATGAAATATGAATATGATTTGATATATGTCATTATGATTTCTATTCTTGGTGTAACTAAACAGTAACTAGTCATATAAGGAGGTCTTTCCATACAAAGCTGTCTCATGTAGAAGCCAGTGTGAACAGTATTGATGTGAATGAGTCTGCTGTAGGGTGCAGGCTGAAAGCATTTCATCAATTCTACATCTAGCTGAATACAGACTCCTTTGTGCATTCTGCATAAAGCTGCAATTATACAAGAAATAGAAGTCCACAATCAACAATGTTTAGAATTTTTCAAGTCACCCCATCTTATTCTTTAACTGCTTGTAGAAGAGACCTAATATTAGTAACAGGGTGTGCAGTGACAGGCCCATGCCATTATTGTATAATAAGCTGCTTGTATTGGCAAACACATGGGAATATGGGCTTATTTTGTCTTCAGAGCACACAGAATGGCTGTACTTATATAAGTTCAGCAAACTAAGTGCTTCACAAATCCAATCACTGCATTAACCCATTCTTTCATACTAATGGCCTTACTTTGAAAAGCAAAGTTTTATTTAATATACAGCATCACAGCAACCAATTACAAATTTCTTCAGTCGATATGTTCTTTGCACTGCTTTATTAACCAATTAACAATCACAGACTTTTGCTCCATTATGACCAAAGTTTTTTTTTGTTTTGTTTCAGAGATGTGTTCTCACTATGGGCCTGATTTACTAAAGCTCTCCAAGGCTGGAGAAGATACACTTTCATCAGTAAAACTGGGTGATCCAGCAAACCTGGAATGGATCTGGTCCAGGAATTAAATCATTTCCTAGCAAGTAGCAAATTGCTTTAAAGAAATCCATTCCCCGTTTCTTGGATCACCCAGCTTCACTGATGAAAGTGTATCCTCTCCAGCTTTGGAGAGCTTTAATAAATCAGGCCCCATGTTTTTATACCTATGTTATAAGAGTGCTGCATAACAATTATAGGGTAAACAACACGTACAATTTTTACATTATAAGGGTTTTTCTGTTTTTTGCCTTTCTTTGGAACAACTGAGCTTATAGGTTTCTATAATATACAGGTTTTCCAACATTTATGTTATGATGAAACCACAATGTGATGATACCACAAAAAACATTTTTGCAGCAAGATTTATACTTGATCAAGAAATTTCCAGAGCTCGGTTTTATTGTGTCACTAAATGTCCTCATGGCCTGCAGCTTTCAATTCACTTCCTTAATGTTGAATGGACAAAGAAAGGAGAAGCAGCACAGTGATGAACTCCTCATTCTTTCTTTCTATTTTTCCCTCTTTTTATTCTTCATATCAGTATGCTTCCAATCAATACATGAAATTTCTATCCCATTATACTGCTTCTTCATCTCTTGTTTCAGGTCTGCTACCCTGTTTCCCCGATGATAAGACACTCTTATTTTTTTTTGCTGTCTTATTTGATGGCCCTGCCTTATCATCGGGGAAACATGGTATGTAGGAAGTGCAAGAGGCTGATATGTACTCTCACTGCCTAATTTTCATACAATACATGTTATGTTGGTTATCCAAATACAGAGTTCAGTTTTCTGTCTGCATATCAAACAGTGAATTTCATGCTTTTCAAGGCTTACAAATTCCAATCTTTAGTTTCAGATGGTTTTCTAATACATGAGTCTACATGACAAACACCTTGTGATGTGAGAGACCTCCAGAGTTTCTAAATCTCATTTTCTGGTATAGTATTCTCTTTCGCTGTAACATAAGTCCCAGGCTGCACATGTACACAAATCGCTGATTTCCATGGACACAAGGCACTGTCCTTGTCATTCCTCCCAAGAGAAAGCTGCCTAATTCTGATGCAGGAATACCTGTAAATGCACCTGCACATAAAAATGACATCGGCAACGCTTCCTGCTCCATCAATCAGTGGAACCTAACAACAGCTCCGCTTGAAAGCAAAGGTGAAACAAAATCCGAAAATTGCAGAGAAGCAGAGAAGGAATCAGCTAACAGAGGGCTCCTGATGAAACCCCATCTTAAGTATAGAATTTCTGGTGTGTTTTTATGTTTTGATCAGCTGACCGCACATGTGCTCGATGATTGGCCCTTTGATTTAAAGACTAAGTAATGATGTAACTGGAGTGTGTGGGAACCAGAATGGTGTGACAGATACCATTTTCCCCAGTCATTTACTAGACATGCATTCTAATTCTACAGGCTAACCTGGTTCTGCTACTGGCTATCAGGAAATTCCAACTTCTGCCAAAGTACAGAATGTCTGGCTTCACTCCTAGATTTCCTGCTGTATAAAATCAACAACAGAAATCAACACCCAAAAGCAATGGCATGACAACACTTAGGAAACCGAATGATATAAAACAAAGGACGCCCAGAAGAAAATCTTTGTTTACATTTAGGCATGTACAATCAATCACGTATTAATTGCAGTACTACATTTGATTTGTCAGGATTCAGTATTCTGATATTCAATAATATTGGATATAGAGAGTTCCTGGAAACTGTGTTGTGACTCCTAAAAGCACTTTGATGACAGCTAAAATGAAATATTTACATAGGTCAGAATATTTAGTATTTGTTTCAACAAACAAAAAATAAATTTATAAAAAAGGTATAATATATATATTATAGGGCCAACATATTACAGCGCGCTTACAAAGTCATGTCGCTAGCTGTCCCTCAAAGGGGCTCACAATCTAATGTCCCTACTATAGTCCTTTGTCTTTATTATAGTTTACGGGCAATTTGGGGGGAAAGCCAATAAATCAATCTGCATGTTTTTTTGGAATGTGGGAGGAAACCCACACAAACACAGGGATGACCTGAAAACTCCTTGCAGATATTGTCCTAGCTGAGATTTGAACCTGGGACCCAGCGCTGCAAAGGCCAGAGCACTAACCACTGAGCCACCATACAAAAGCTCTGAAAAACTCCTAACCATTATCTGTAAGTGCTCCAGAAACCTTTCACATTCTTTTGAATGTGTCCTCTCTTCTATCTAGCTGCACTCAGTACACAAGGTGGATCCGGGGCTTAAATCCAAGGAAACAATTAAATACCCCCATGAAAAACATATATGGGACCATCTTTTACCTGCTAATCATCACCACGACAAGAGTGATGACACTGCTTACTAATATATGGATCTCCCCACCCTAAACTAAGTAATTGGATGGGGAAGGAGCAGCAGCTAACTGATTAGGTAGGCTCTTATTCAGAACATTTGGATCCAACTTATCTAACCAGCTTCTAGTGCTGCTCTACAGGAAATTTTATTTAAAATTCAGATATATAGACTATTTTATTTTTTTTTTGTAAATACAAGTAATGATTTTTCAAGTATTATCATTTGTGACGTATATTCATTTGTTATCTTCAATATCCACCTGGAGTTTAGCTGAAAAATGATAGATTTTGAAATTGCCTGAAAAATATAAATGAACCTTTAAAAACAAGGAATGGATATCACTATCTATTCTCTATTACGCACTACTGTGCTACACATACCACATATCAACATATTCAGAAAACTCATGTTGCACTTTATAGCCAGTAAAAGCCCATAGGGTTAGCCCTGTAAAATAAAGCAGAAGAAGCTCCATGACTGAAGAGAGTAAGTCATACATTTATTTTTTTATTATTAGACACTGTCATATAAATGCATTGCTCCCGGCCAGCTTTAGAATCCTGCATATTGCAGAACACATTTGTAAAGCGCATTGCCGTACTGTATAAATGTGCAATTTTTCTTTATATGAGCCCATAAGTGCCACTTATTTGAGGGTTACAGAACTTTCAAAATCTTTCACTTAACGAAGCAGAATTCTTACAAACCTTATAGTAATAAAGTAGGTATTTGAAATTATTTAAAGCTATATCTTGCATCACTTCTAAGGTTTTTACCTAATGAGCTCTCTATGCCAGGCTATTCTAGCCTTCCTTATTTTAAAACATTATAAACAAGTATGTACTGTTCAATGTATATAATCAAAAGCTGGGGTCACAAATGGCTGAACTGTATTGTATTAAGGATACCCAGGAAACATTGCAACTGTATTTAAGTCATGAAGTCTTTTCAGTTTCCTGTGCAGAAAATAGAATTTTGAATGTGGCACTCGTTGTAAACCAGGCATCTCTGGACCAAACTTTTAGATTCCTCCCCTAGGCTTTACTATTGGTCAGTATAGTCTTTTATTTGCATGCTGGTGAATTTATAGTAAAATACAAAATTTAAAACCAGGACAGTGAACTGTAATACAATTACTGGGTATTTTTGCCATGCATGCAAAAGGAGTGGCCTAATATATATACTAAGTGACACATTTTTAAATGTGGGTTTCCACCTAATTGTGAAATTGGTCGGTCTGCTTCCTGAAACCTGCGGTGAATTACTATTGTGTATTGCTATCCCACACTCTGGTCAATGAATCACCAATCACATTCAAACTAAACTTGACAGCTTTGATTGTGATTGGTCACTGTGATTAGGATACTCCTCTATGTGGCAACTCTAAGAAGTCAAATTTAGGTATGCATACAAAAACGTACATTTCAATATGTATTTGTGAATATAATGCTACATTAATTTTTATTC
This sequence comes from Pyxicephalus adspersus, assembly GCF_032062135.1. Lineage (NCBI taxonomy): Eukaryota > Metazoa > Chordata > Amphibia > Anura > Pyxicephalidae > Pyxicephalus > Pyxicephalus adspersus. The sequence continues at coordinate 52,676,291 of NC_092861.1, forward strand.
TTTATAACTGCCTTGAGTTCAGCTTCACCAAACAAATCAAAGCTAATAGGTGCTCCATGGCAAGCCATGCAATAAAATAGTACTAATGTGTAAAACACCTTATTTGTCATGTTCCAAAGCCAGAATGATTAAGCGCTGTTGTTTTTTCACTATGATTAATTTACCTACTTTCTCTATGTACACTTGTTCAGGTATTTCCTACGCTGGCACACTTCACTGCTTTTAAAAAGTTGTGTGCGTTCCTAGTGCATTTCACTAGGCAGAATATTGTATATTTCTTTTGTTTTGTGCACTTTCCCTTTGCACCTGTTACCTGTATTGACACTGTACAGATCACTCCAGACACTTTGCAAGACCATTGATCAGGTGAAGGTTTGACTTTGAACACGCTTTACAAAGAAGGCAACGGCTCTCCCATTAAGTGTTACATGTAGAGGGTTAAACGTATATGATTCCCAGTGTATCGGCAACAGATCTGTCTCCTGACAGCCATTCAAGCTCCTTTGAGACCATTTATCAAACATTAATGGGGATTAGTGTTAGAGCCGGTGTAAACATAACAAACAATCTACTGAAAGTGTATACTCATATTTCCATAGGTTATGAGGTAAGCAGATCCATTAGCGAGGAGAGTTACTGGAAGGCATTGTCTACTTAATTACTATTTGGACTGGAAAGAAGAAGACACAGGTTCATGCTTATTTCATAAGCATATGTTTCTTGATGGATAATTCAACCTTGTGTTTCTGATTAACATGGAGCTTGTAAAAGGACTTTTATTAGCGCACGTTCTAAGTTACATTATTGGTGTAGGCATCATGTAGGAATGCCAAGGGAGCTCCCTCATTATTTGACAATAGACATGTGGGTACTAACAGATATGGGGATTCCTGCAGATGTCATTTGAACACGTTCGTTTAGTGTCGTCAAACAATACGCAATGAAGTAGAACTCAAGTTTTGAATGGAGGACGATTGGAGCCTATGCTATGATTTTATTGCTTCTTTTTTTGCTAAAGATGGTTGTTATATAATGAGAAATCTAATCTTTAACATTTGTCCCTACAAGATTACACTGTATGATCATAGTATCATATATTGTTATAATGACCATTAAAGCAATAGGCTTTATTGCTTTCTGATCCAGCAACAGTGTCTTTTTGGAATAAATGATGCCCAGCATTTCTTGTCCCTACCTTTGCACATTTGTTGTACTTTTGAAGGACAGCCTACAGAGCATATCCTGGCAGTCTGCTAGAAATGCCCTGCATGCAAGAGCTGGCTAATGCAGAATGACCTCCTTGTGTGTTGTCCTCCTCACATTTACTATGATGCAAAGTTTTCCAAATCTACCACAACCTCACTCTTTTAGTTTTGTCCAATGGCCTATTGAATACCTTCCTAATAAATACACCTACTTTTTTAGTAAGCAAGTCTAATATTTAATCATTACTCTATGTTTCTAATAAATAAGTGGGTTCTATGCATACAATGAATCTTTAATTTTTAAGACATTAAGATTTTTTTTGTATAATTTCAGAAATGATGAGATGGGATCAGCAGTTCATAAATTGCTAAACTGATAAAAAAAATAATAATTTACCAAATTGTGAAAACAGTACTGAGATTTAAAGTTAATGCAAAGCAAAGAGATTTTTGGTATTCCAAAATGTTAACCCTTGTGGTACCTGCATTAAAATGTAAATGATTTCCTTTCTCCCTAACAAGCCTTGGTCATGTGGCACAATTTCAAATCTCTCTTCTTCTTTATCTGGAAGAGATGGGGTCTTTCTTTAAGTGTCACGGCGTGCATGATGTCAAGACTTATTATTGGTTGTCTAACAGCAGGACCGACCAAGTATCCTGAAGATGACCAGCAGCAGTGATGTCAGTGAAGGGCACCAGCCAGGGCAGGCAAGTCCGCAATACAAGATTAGCAGTCCCTTGCTCTTGGAAATGAATCAGATATTGGGAAATAAAAAATAACAAAAAGTACAGCAAATTTAGGTGAATATATCATGCTTCAAAAAAAACAAAAAAACATGCAAGTTGGGCATTATAATGGAAGTTAGTAGAATGGATGAACATAATGGAAGAACATTAGTTGGGCATTATCATTTTGGATGTTGAATTGATAATTATGGGGACAAATAAAAAGAATCTAGGCAGCAATGAAAACCTGATAGACATCTTAACACATTCCTAATCTATCCAAAACAAAATATGACTTTAGATATACGTACTTGAATATAAAAATCAAACCTTGAAAAAAAAAGTTTGTGTTTCTTTAACAACACACTGAAGCAAGCAGAAATGCCGAAGGTCTGTTAGACAATTTGCAAAGCAAATTGTTTTAACATAACACCTGTATTTATATGAAAGCGGTTTGTGATATGAAGAGGCAGTATATGGGAAGACTCTGCAGAACAAGCTCTGACTGAGCACGTTAACAGGTTTAGACCTTTGTGAGCCCTTGTCAAGTGATTGGTGCAGCTGTTTCTCTAATTCTTCCACAAGTTACAATGATTTAATGTCCACCTGCATGACTTTAGCACTTCCAGCTGTTGTCTGAAAGGTGTGGGATAGAACCTATCGCCTTTTTACGGAATACAAAGATGTATGTTTTTATACATATTGGATTAGTTTGCATTTAATTGACTTTTCCAAGTGTTGTAAAAATAAAATCAAGAGCTTGTGTAGAATATCCATATGTGATATACTATAAAAATACCCTAAAATACTTGCTAAAACTAATCTACACAGACAAGAAGACCAATTTTACAGTGCTATAAGAATATTATATGACCAGCACTGGGTACAGGTTTTCCAACTCAAAGATTTTGGTTCACAGAGTGTATCCATCAATAAGTGCAATCAACTATGCTATATGATCAAAAAAACACATACATATATATATAAATATACACAGACACAGGCCCTCGGGTGGTATCCCCCCCACCCAGGTGTTGGCACTGACGTATACACTCATAATTTAATACTGCTAAGCAATTGTGCAAAGCGACGCGCAAACACACTAGTGTTAAGTAGTACGTTGCTTTTCATAGAAATGTAAGGGGACCCACACTAGGAGCATAGCATAGAACAAAATTATACCTTGCTTTGTACAACCTGACAGCTGCTTTGACTTACAGGTTCACTAAACAAACAAGCAAAACTATGCAGGTGAAATGCATAGCAGTTCTCTATAGAAGCATTATGTTTATGTCATATAGAAGCATCTAAACGCATGATTGGGTAGATACTATTGTCTGAGCAAAACAAAAGTATTAACTCAGGAGGGATCCAGGCAATTCATTGTTACAATGATGTTAGTTAATCAGATGTTCTCTGTACATGTGAAATCTCTACTGTACATGGATTTTGGTTTATTACCTATTAGGTGGGTATTGTGTTGCTTTTTTTGTAAACCCAATCACAAATAATATCCCATGATTTTTAACATGTTAATGTCATTTTCAATCTTTTTAAATCTATAGCGGTTATAACTTTGTATTTCTGCAATAAGGATCCATGTTCTTCCTTTTCAATTAAGACTGTCTGTAACAAACACTTTCACAAGCATTCTTAATCTTTTGAAAGCGCTACAAATTCAAGTCTAAAGAAGTGGCTGTGGTCAAATGTTAACCATTTTTTTTAAGCAGTAAAACGGCTTTAAAAATATTTTTAAAAAAGTATTTGTCTAAACTTAGCTGTAAGGAGTAAAATATAGCTCAGATCATCAACCTTTTTTGTAGTCATGCATAACAACAGTGTCAAAGCAGAGTCATTTACATTCAGTCATTAGAACGTTAGGATTTGCAGTGTTTGTAGTAGCAATGTTTCCTATTTATAAGAAAGACACAAAACTACAATTGATTGCCTCGATTCTACAATTAGGCCTGTTCCCTATGATGATTCATTGCCAGTACCGCTACCGCCACATGATGGACTTGCTTCTGTAGAATGTGATGAGGAATGAGCTGGAGTTACAGCCAGTTACAACCCCCAATTATCTGATCCTGACTACTTGGCCGATGAAGATTCAGAACCAGAGACCTTTACACAAGCAGAGCTGAATGATCTCGTTCGTGATCTAAATCTCTTCGAAGAAAAAGCAGAACTTCTTGCTTTAAGGCCTAAACTGAAGCACTTGCTTGCAAAGGGTGTAACTGTAACTCACCACAGAAAACGAAATCATAACTTGACAAGGTTCTTCACTTGTGATGGCTCACTGTGCTACTGTCATGATATAAATTCACTCTTTAACAGTTTGTCACAAGAGCATGTTCCATCTGAATGGCGTATCTTCATTGATTCCTCTAAAAGAAGCTTGAAAGCAGTCTTACTGCATAATGGTAATTCCAAACCAAGGTTACCGATTGTCCATTCTGTTAACCTAAAGGAGTCATAAGACAACATGAAGTTACTACTTTGAAGCAATCCAGTATAAAAGACACCAGTGGGACATCTGTGGAGATCTAAAGGTCATTGGCTTGCTGATGGGAATGCAAGGAGGATTCACAAAATATTGCTGTTTCCTATGCCCGTGGGACAGCTGATCTACGGGAGATCATTATGTCAAGCGTGATTGGCTACCAAGAGATACCTATAAGCCCGGAACAAGCAGTGCCAAGTTTCTGCCTCTGGTTGATCCACATAAAATATTTCTGCCACCTCTACATATCAAGTTAATACATTTCTTGCACTCATATCTAGAATTCTTCCCAGAAAATCTTGGCATGGTGAGTGACGAACAAGGAGAATGTTTTCACCAGGACATTCAGTTAATGGAGCATCGCTACCAAGGTTTCTGAAATGAAATACCACAGTGTGCCTTATTTTACTTCACACTGAAGATGTATTAACATTCACTTCAATGGTGCTTATGTTTTAGTACAAAATACATGCACGTACAATGTTAGGTAAATTAGTACTCATAACTCAGGAACTGTAGTTTGGGTTACATAGCAGACCAGTTAGTAAGGAGGAAGGTAGTAGACCTCCAGGATGCAACTGATGTAGGTTAGCAAGATCCATATCCAGCAAGTTTCACCTTCCAAGAAACTAAAGGAAAAGCAAAAAAGCCATACGTTGCTTGACTTCCTGTGGACTCAACACTATCCCATGCAGCACTGCTGGGATTCTTATAATAGTGAATAAATTACTTATATTCCAACAAAAGAGACTTAGATGCTTGACACTGTTGTAGAAATGTAGCCAGTTATACCTTGTTGGTTTATTTTAAGTAAAGTAGTGGTCACCACACTGCAAGAGTCATGCAGGGATGTAATTTTCCTGTATTTATAACGTCTGTACAAATGCAAACATGCATTTTCACAGAACAGCTGTTAGTTCATCACTCCTGGGTTGTAAAAGCGTTGTTGGATCCAGGAAGATGATGGAAGCTTTTGTCAAAAGCTTTGCCTCCAGTGGAGGTATTGTACTAGCGTCACTTGTAAACACAACTGCCTGTCACATAGCCAGAGACCTAATGCAAAAGAGCTCTTAAACATCTATATTTCTGATAAGTGCTTCCAACTTCTACAATTTCAACATTACCAGTACCAATAGGGTTGGATTGTTGGTCCTTTCACTAGTGATATTTTTCTGGAGAAATGAAATGTCTATATATATATAAATGTACAAACATATTAAAATATTCACAATATTTAGTGTACTGCATCTAGATGCAATCTAACCACTTTTTACTGCTTAATTTTGAACAAAAACAAACTTATTCTAGTACAAGAAATATCATCATAGCCAAGCATCTGTTTTGTTAGAATACATATATATATATATATATATATATATATATATATATACTATATTAATCCTTTTCCTTCCTACCCTACCCCTTTTTCCCTCTATCCTATCCTTCAATTTTTGCTTCCTTTCTCCCACTGTTTCCTCTTTTTTTTCCAGTATCCCACTATTTTTTCTTACCTTTCTTCCACTATACTTTTACATTTCCCATTTCTCCTACTATGCTTTCACTCCCTTGCTTGCTTCCCTACCCTTCTTGCCTTTCTCCAACTATAATACCTTACCAATTTTTCCTTCTGTCTCCCACTATCCTTGTCTATCCTTTCTTTAAATTGTTTTCCTTTATTCTATCATATCCTACCCTACCTTTTCCTTCTTCCACTAGTCTATTCAACCCTTCCTTTCTTTCCTTTCTTCCTTTCTCCTTCTCTTTATTCATTAACTCCTCATTGACCTTGCATGTGCGCTTTTTTTAATTTTTTTTCTGAAATAATGTAATATCCTCATTAAACCCCACCAGTCCTACCTAATATTTGTTCCACATTATCTCGAGATTCCACTAGGCATATGCAGAAAGATTTATTCAAGGATTTTCTGTCTGATTTTTTTTTGAACTGACAGTGACATCACTAATGTGTCTGAACAGCCGTGTATTATGTGAACAAAACATCTGACCTGATTTTTTCTGGGTGATGGAGCAATGTACATGGAGGTCAAGCCAGGTCCTCCATCAATGTGAGAATTATTATGGGTGAGCAACACAAAATGTGCCTAGGGAAGAAAAATACATTTCAAGATCACAACTAATTATTTATTTCTAAATGACTGCTGTTGTCTGACAACATGATATTGAAAGTGGAAGAAAAAGGTTTGCCATAAGTGCAACAATTCAGTTATTTAAATGGATTTGTTTTTTTGTTGTGTGTATTGGGTTGAGATATCTGGATGAATGTATAGCTATTCACTGGCTAGGACAGGGAGAACTGAGGAACTACAACTTACTTTCTGTTTACCATATAACCATACCATACATGTTTATATACTTATTATGCTATTTAGTTAAACTATTTTTTTTCTTTTTGTTGTAAGTCATGTGGTGTGCATTAATGTTACACAAAATGTGATTTCTTGTTATAAAGGTACCAACAAAATGTATGTGTCTGCAGGTATTCTTCTGGCATTTCTCATTGCATGGCTGTCTATGGACACCAGGAAGTTCACATTTAGGAAGGTGATGAGCAGTAGCAGACCTAAGAGTTTCTTTAAGTGATAAAGATGACAGATCCTCCAGTATATACATTCAGTATGATTACCTTCACCGTATTACCTCCTAACTTTATGCAAAGTTTTTACAACTGATTTATATAGCAATAAAACATGTTTACATATTTTGTCTTTAAGCCTGACTCCAGATCAAACTTCTTTTTTTAATAGTCAGGAATATGTTCCTATTTGGAAGATTTGCTCTCACTTCTGGTCAAGATAGGCTAAACAATGGGGACACAGACAAAAACTCTTTTGTTAGTGTAGTAAGGATTAGTTACAACTTCGATATGCCCCCCCCCCCCCCCCATGTCTTTTGTTGGTGTCATTATGTCACTAGAAGAGAAAATTAAGGACAGAAATGAAAACTTGGCATACATTTTACATTTTCTTCAATATATCCAAAATAAAACATGTATGCTTGGCATTGATGTTTAATTTTTAAAGAGAATCATGAATTAGGTATATATATAACTATATATATATTACCCCAGCCAGGAGTATATACCCCAGTATATATACTGCCCCAGATGGGAGTAGATACCCCTGTAAATATATTACTACCCCAGACAGGAGTAAATACCCCTGTCTATATCACCCCAGCCAGGAGTATATACCCCTGTAAATATATTACTAATCCAGATAGGAGTATATACCCCTGTATATATCACCTCAGCCAGGAGTATAAATCTCTGTATATATACTATCCCAGATAGGAGTATATACCCCTGTCCATATCACCCCAGCCAGGAGTATATACCTCTGTATATATACTACCCCACATAGGAGTATATACCCCTGTATATATACTACCCCAGATAGGAGTATATACCCCTGTCTAAATCACCCCAGCCAGGAGTATACACATCTGTATTTATAATACCCCAGATAGGAGTATATACCCCTGTACATATACTACCCCAGATAGGAGTATATACCGCTGTCTAAATCACCCCAGCCAGGAGTATATACCCCTGTATATATACTACCCCAGATAGGAGTATATACCCCTGTCCATATCACCCCAGCCAGGAGTATATACCCCTGTAATTATACTACCCCAGATAGAAGTATATATCCCCCCGTATATATCAACCCAGCCAGGAGTATATACCTCTGTGCCATACAGCTAGGAGTGCTGAGAATATTGATTTTCAGTGGGAAACCAGGCACATTGTACAGGTAAGCACAATGTTCAGTACATAGTTGTAGCGTGACAAATGAAATGTAATTATGAGCTTGAAGCTGACAAACTCTAAATGAAATACAATCCCTAAGTTACCTCACACAGAGCAAGTAGTTAAGAGAACCTGTCAAAAAATAAATAGGACATCTGCTATTGTGTGCTTGCTTTTATACCGGAAAACTCAGAGGCTCAAATTTGTGCCTTCTGTCCTTATCGTTTGAGTTACCTCATCTGTATTAAGCATGCAGCAAGTGTTAGAATTCTTGGCCTGGATTTTTATTACCTTAAATAGTAAAGCAAGAATGAAAATGACAAACACAAGATATTGAAAAGACATAGTAAATGGCGAATTCCTTATATTTAGTAGCTCATCAACTGCTTGCAGACTTTACTGTGCAACATACATTCTAAAAACATTAACTTCACCCTACCATTCTTGCCAGCAAATCTCAGCTGTCAAAATTACAGCCAGGCCTCCTTTATTTTTTTTTATAACTTTATTTATAACCATAGAAAGGCAATGTACAAGTACAATACAGTAATAAAACAGTTGGATATTATTCAGAGTAAAAAGAACAATGTTCTTTTTACATAGGGCAAAACAGTATTGATATATTCATCTTACAGAGTTCGTATCAAAGGACAATGTATAAAGCCAATATTGTGGTATGCCATTCATCTGCCCATTTATTATTATAATAAAAACATGTATCCTCAATTTTCTGTAATTTTCCGCAACATGGCTCAATAAACGTAGGCATAAACAAAATTCAGGATAAGGGGTGGGGTGGGGGGGTAAACATTTCTAATCCTGTATAGTGTCCAAATATAAACCAGTATCACCTCTATACTATAGTTACCATGCCACCTGGGGCAGAAAATGGGATGGGGCCAGTTATTGCAAGAAAAGGGAAGGAGAAATGGTTCCGAACAAGACAAGGTTATCTCGGGCTCATGAGAAATTTAAATTATGCCAGGAGGAGTAGCGGTGGCGGTATAATACTTGGCCTAATTCCGGTGACCTCCTTTATTTTAAAGCCATGGAAGCAGCAACGGCTGGAAATGCAGAATTATTCAGCAATATAATAGGCATGTTTTATCGAAAGTTCCCTAAGACTGGAGAAGATAGACTACCATACTAGAACCTGGAATGGAGCTTGTCCAGGATTTTGGAAATAATAGTAAATGATTTTAAGAAATCCATTCTATGTTTGCTGGATCGCCCAGGTTCTCCCATGACAGTCTATCTTCTCCAGTCTTGGAGAGCTTAAATAAATGAGACCCAATGCACAATGTAATTGCTCACACTGTTGCATTTTTCTGTGGATCTAAGTCTATGTGATTTTTGCAGATTTTCCCTCACTTCAGACCTGATTCATTAAAGCTCTCCAAAGCTGGAGAGCATCGGTGAACCTGGGTGATCCAGCAAACCTGGAATGGATCTGGTCCAGGATTGGAAACATTTGCTAACAACTAGCATAGAACTTTTTAAAAATCCATTCCAGTTTTGCAGGATCACCCAGCTTCACTTGAAAGTGTATCCTGTCCAGCTTTGGAGAGCTCTATTACATTGGGCTATTTCTGACTAGAAGGCTTAGAAGGCTTTTTGTAAATGCCAACCTAAAGTAGACAAGTAAAGTATAGGGGGGGTGAGAAATGTCTTCCAATTGTACTTCCACATTGTCCCGCTGCCACTCACACATGGCGTTGAATACAAGTTGGCCATGTTGACCCACAGTGTACAGGCAAGATTTACTGTTTTCCATGTCAGGAGCGGTTATTTGCAGCTAATGATGAAGCATGTGTATGTAGATAGGAAGTTATTGAGGAAACTGGAGTAAATCATAAGTACTGTAATGAAAAAAATAAAATTTCAAAATGCATTAGGATATTTCTTTGCAAGACAATGTTATTTTTTAAACTAAGTGTAATCCATTTCAACACTTTGCAGTGAGCTGTGAGATTTAATTTAACCAATCCATGCTTTTCCTCGCATTTTTACCTAAACAATAATATCAAGCTTGAACTTTATATTTCCTACAAAGTTTAACAGGGAATATACAGAGTTCAGCCAAGACAGACGATGTTTCCCTGCATAATAAGGAGGCAGATGTTATGTTGGAGGTAAACATAGTGAACACACAACACCTGCTAATTGATTTATTTGTAGTCCCAGCTCTGTCCTCTCTTCTACAGAGGCTCTCAGATGAAGGGCAGTGGGGTAGAACATGAACGGGAAAATAAGAGCTTCCTAAGTGAGTAGATCCATAATTACACCGTCTTAAGAAGCTCTTCTTTAAGCAATTAGGTAGCCCTGATGACCTCACCGCTCTGCCAGAGTTTTTTTAATTGCTTGCAGCCTTTCCTAGTTATAGCTCCCTAAAGTATTTTTCAGTTTATAATGTTGGTTCAGATGAGTTTATTGTACACATTTATATTGGTAAATAAAATATAAGTGACAGGCTCTTAGATGTTGTACTGTATGGGTGACTGAAGAATAAGGTTTCTTTCTCCTTCCTAATGATAAATAATACTAAGGGACCAACTTATAGTTTTCTGGTCAGTCTAACAGGTAACGTTTCTTTTACCTGTTAGAGTGACAGGTCAAAGCATTGATATTTATATACAAATTGAGGAATGCACTGAATGCATAAATAGCAAATCCCTAACACGATATGACACAATAGATGTAAATACAATCATTCATTCTTTCTGGTGAATACAAAGTGCAATCACCAAAACTAGCATATCTTCTATACTCTAGCTAAGGGGATAGAAAGAGGCATTGTACATATAAGCAGCTATGAATAAATATTTGCCATTCATCTATGCAACCAGCATACTGTTACAATTTCAATAGCTCAAGCTATAACCTACACACATAAGTATAAAAATAAGTGCAGTGATTGATTCCCTTCTCCTTCCATTATATGGATTTCTGTGGTGCATTCTATGGTGACCTATGAAACTCTGGGAATGCTTTATGATGTTTTTTTTTTTGGAAAACAAAGACATGATACAGTAAAACAGAAGATTAATAATAACAGTTTAAAGGGTTATAACCTTAAAATGTAATACAATTGTCACAAAACCTTTACAGTTTTCCCATTAGTTTCTTCACTGGTAAATACTAGAATAAGAATCTGTTACCCACCCTTATGTATCTATGGAAGAATGGAAACGCTAAAACTAAATATATGTAACATACATAAAAATGAAAACTCAACTAAATAAAAAGCTAAATAAAATAAAAAAAAACAAATGGCACTGTTTTCACAAGGAATAAAGCAAAAGCAAAAGTACCGAAGCATAAACATTTCCGAATTTTTAGGTTACATAGTTTTGTGCAAATAATTACAATTATTCAGAGGAATGGCATGTTTTGCAATTCTTGTCTCAAGGTATTGTGGGAGAGTACACGTTACAAGCATAAAATTAATCTCCTCTAATGCTGCTTTGGAACATGCTTTGATTTCTTCGTTGAGTTTTATTTGTCTGGTTGCTAAGCATTCGCCAATACAAAATGTTAGGGAAGCAGTTCAAAGGCTGGCAAACTTTGTAGACCATATTACTGTTATCTTCCAAGACCCACTTCAAGATCCTGTTAAGTGAAGCATTTATTATAAATAACAAGTGCTAAAAAGATTGTTATCTTGTACTTTCCTGTTCAGGAATGATATATTTGTCGAGTATACTATGTTTCAGCTGGAGTACTGAGAACACCTTCCTGAGAATATTCTTAATAAAACAATCTACATTATGCCATTCAGACCGATAGTTCTAATTACACATTCACTTCTATTTCTGCCCAGATTCTCCTGGTTAGAAATGTTGTATGCTTATGACTAAATATGCCCAATGCTCATTTAAAATTAGGTAAGTCATATTGCAACGTCTGTTGCATGCCTTGCAGCATTTGGACTATACAGGGATTAATCCCCATACATTAACCATTAATCACACAAGATTTTATGCTGAAAAATATCTTTGGTGTCTTATTAAAGTGTATAAAAAATGAAAAAAATTTTGTAGCTCTGGAATGAATGTGGAAAGGTAAGAACCTCAGTTGAGATGTGCATGGATGCATTGGGTCTAATTTTTTCAAGCTCTCCAAGACAGATAGACTATCATAGATGAACCTGGACAATCCAGCAAACTTGAAATTGAAAAACATTTGCCAAAAATGAAATGATTTTTAGGAAATGCATCTAGGTTTGTTGGATCTCCCAGGTTCACCCATGAAAGTCTACCCTCCCCGGTCTTGAAGAGCCCTAATAAATCAGGCCCATTGCATCTTCCAAATAAATTCCCAAAAGTGCATGGTCTACAAAGTATTTATCTTTGTTTTTGGTATAATCCAGAGCTGTATATCAAATAATAGCGGAATTTAGAAGATGGCTGTTCGTACATATGTTTTAAAGTCTTAAATTGTATATGAGTAATGTTTAAAATATACTAATGGTATGGTAAATCTCCTGAAATGTAAAGGAGGCCGTAATTGCCCTAATGTTGTGTACAACTTGGCATTCTTGAGTGGGCACACACTTCAATGTACTCTACATACAAAATTGATAATTAATTGTCTGAATCCAGGAATCTATCAGCTGCTTTCCATAATAAGCTTTACAGATTGCCTACTCATATAAAAAGCAACCTCTTATTCAGAGACACTGACATAGCCTGGCCATATTTTAAACACTGTGGACACACTGATCTAGCAGAAAACATATTCTGGTTTATCTGTATATCGACTCATCCACACATAATCTGCCAAACCTCTGGAAGAATCTAACTTTCAACACTGGAACAACAACAAAAAAACAAATCTGGTGGCTGCTGAGCTGATTTATAAAGCTGGTTATAAAGGAATCGGGGAATTGTTGATGAAACCTGAAGGTAATTCACTACAAATATTTTCATAGAGCCTATACCCAGTATTTGACTCAGTGTCATGGCTCAGTGCCTTGGCTTTGTCCCTTTATCTCCTTTTTTGAGACTGTACATTACAATATATTCAAATTGTCACAACCTATTGCTTACTAAAAGATTATCTTTGTCATCTAAACCTGTTATGCACTAAAAATTGGGGTTTAGTCCCACCTGTGCCTACAGGTTCATCATGAGTAACTGGTATTCTTCCGCTCCCTAATTTCCTACTCTTCCCTTTACTTTTTGTTTGAGAAGATCACAATTGCTGGTCCCGCGGACAATTATCTAGCATGTGTACTTAGCTTAAATCATTATAATGTTGGTTATAAAGAAGCAGATTTCCTTAGGCTTCCCAAGAATAGCAAACTGGAAGATATCTCTAAAACCTCACACAACTCATTCCAGGATCTGCTAGGATTCTCACCTAATGCTAAAGCTTTAAATAAAAATGTCTGCAAGGTTGTCAAATCTCCCTGGGTGATAACGAGCACCTCTGATTGCCTGCGGCCATCATTATGGCCTACTAACACACAGAGGTAATTGCAGCAATTCCCCGGTAGCATTTATGGTCAGCCCTAGATGGTAGCCTATACATGACATTTATTTTACTTGTAAGGGCCTAAACTGCATATACAGCAATTGAATTTTATCAAGACAGAGTATATTAGAGAGGTGAGACATATTGTTCCATTTTGTTATTGGGCCCAATAGATGTATGAAAATGGAAATAATTACATCAATTAACATAGCTACAATGTACTACATTCACAATAAGATTACATCTACATTGCATATAGCATGCACAAATTCACATGGATTCTTTGTACAGGATAATTTAGGCAAATGAAGAGTATAACATTGTTGAGAAGAAAGTGATCTAGAGAGTTCTGTGGGACGGTGAGGTCAGCATTAGGACTACACAAAACAATAGGAGATAGAAGGAGACCATGAGTAATATATTCAAGGTCACAAAGAGAATGGACAAGGTTAGAAAGGTCACTCAAAATGTCAGCCTCTTAGTGAGCGTGAACTTGAGTTTTTATTTTAGTAACTTATGCCAGACTGCCTCCTGCCAGGGCTGTGAAATCTTCTGTAATCTTCCATATGCTATGCCGTTTATAACCTCATATGCATTGGTTTGTTTTCTTGCTTTTTGTCTGAAATATTAATGATGTTTATCAGTTTTAAAAAACATATCCATAGAATAATTAATGTTTAAACTGGGCCAGCCAATTAAAAAGGCAGTCTAATGCAGCATTTCTATATATTAAGCACATTGGCCTTGTTATTGCAACTAGTGATTTATAAAATTTTTTCATATATTTACATTTAGGTTATGGGGGCCCATTCACCCCAGAGCGATCAGTTGCACTGCATCTGGATCTAGATCATGTCTAGATCATTACAGCAGTGCATTGCATTACCATACTCTGAAAATGTGTTATGGAGGTGATTTGTGGTACCATTCAAAACGTCCATTACTACAATGTGAAAAGAAAAGTTAGATTGTGTACAGAGATTACAAAGATAGTTTGGTATTTAAAAGGTCATCCCTGCCAAATGTTGGTCTTGGTTAAATTTCACTTGCAATCCAATAAAACATCTGAAACAAACCTAAAACAAAATTAGCAACTGACTGATTGTAATGTACTGACTTTTAGGATAAAAGATAACACTTGTTGGCAAACATCAATTAAAAACACAGCAAGTAAGTTACCTACAGTGAACTTATGTTCATCTTTGGAACCTCCTACCAACTAATTACAGAAAATTGCTTGGATTAGATGGCCGCTTGAAAAATTAGCTGCAGATCTGCTTATGTGTAGTAGACTTTATATTTCCAGAAATCTCCAGCAGCAAAAACTCCCCAAGGAGTTTCCATCAATGTCCCTAACAGAACAGTTTTTGTGCTTGTGAAAAACTTGTAAAATCAAACAGGTTACGTAAGATGCAAAAAATCACTATGATTGTTTTAAGCAAAATGTATTATTTTCTCTCACTGGCAGTGGCAGCTACCAATATTTAATTTCCTTAGGCACATCATATTCACAAGGGTACATTTAAACATACTTATTATATATATATATATATATATATATATATGTATACACACCCCCTACGTAATGATGTACAGCTCTGTGTAATATGTTGGTGCTATATAAATACCATTTATTAAATAAAAATACATTACTAAACCCTTTTGGGTATGATATATAGTGTGGTACTTAGCAGTTGTACAGAATAAACCTTCCTAAAAGCTCTGTTAGCAACCAAAACTATAAATGTAATAAACCATACTGACTGTCAAGCTTTGAATGCAAGCATCACAGCATTTAATCTCTTTATATTAAAAATGTTGAACAAGTGAGATTTTATTCTATTGCAGTAGTTTGCTGCCCTAGATAAAATGACAAAATCACAGAGATGAGCCCGAAAAAGGCATTTAGAGAAGGAGGTGAGAGGGGCTGCTACTTTAATTAATGGATGATCCACTAGAATCACAAGGAAAGGTCTGAGTTGTAGATAGTGGCCTCCCTCTGAGCCTCTCTGGGATATAATGAGAGAGCTGTGTTCATTACTGGCAGCTGAGGGCTAGGGTCACTGGGAATGGATTTGCAAGGCCCTCATTGAGGGATCACTACATGCTGAGAGGAGCTGGCCATGCTCAGGGACACCTGGTCATTAACATTGCTAATTAGCAGCCATTAATCAGGACTCTGGGTTCTTTCTCTCTGTATGTGTGTGCATGTTTCGCTGGCTCAGGCCAACCAGCTGAATAGGAAGATTGTTTCCGTACCTCGGAAAGAGGTGGAATAAAAGTAGTTCCCATCCACTGGAGATGAAATGGATTAAGGAAAAAGGTTAGACAACAGTTTAAGATGAGCTGGAGAGAGACTGCCATGTAAGGAGACCTGAGCAGGACAGAATCAATCACCTATAATTAGCAGCATATTCTATAAGCCATTGCTAATCAGTGTGCGAGCTTCCGTGTAACCTCCGCACTTGTTTAATAAGGCGTGTCTTCACCTTGCAGTTTTTGTGTGCCGTTATCTGGCAAATTGTAGATGTTGGCAAATGTTTCTGGTTATTTCCTGAGACACAGAAAAATAAGCAAATAGCCAACTTCTCAACACGATAGTTTTTATTCCAGCAGTGAGTAACGTAATAATTATACAACTCGCAGTTATGATTTCATTTCAGCAGACTTAAAGATAGAAGAAAGAAAAAGCTGCTGTGGGTTGAATGTCCATTTCTTTGATTGTTGTTTGCAGGAATAATACAGTGAAATAATTTTTAAAACCCAAAGCAAAAGAAAAACAGTCATTGTGCTTGTATCAACTACTTACAACCCAGCATTGGATGTATAGCCTTCAGGAAAATAGCGATGACTATCTATAGAATTTATAAAGTAGTGTGAAATCATTTTGGTACACCTGTACAGTGTTTTAATTTAGGTTTATAATGTTATTAGTTAATAATTTTGTATAGATTGCATTAAATAGAAATGTAATAAAATTTTTGTTACCGGTGGGGAAATTTTTACTATTTTCATTGCAGTACAGACAGCCACCATGAACCCCAGAACAGAAGGGTACCCAGGAAAAGATTCTCCACCCCTCCACTTCATGACTAAAGTAAACCAGCAGACTACTAATTAAAGTACCCACGGTACCAGTTAAAGCCATTCTGAAGTTTCACTATAAAACAAATAGTTGGTCAGTCTTCGGCGGCCCTATATTGTGTGAATGAGAGGCATTGCTGTAATGCTCATATTACCACAATGCAGGTTACCGTCATTAACTGCACCCCAGTGTATTAACCCAATAGACTTCCAATGAACATGCGTTGTAGTGCATCACAACAGATGGTAATGCACAAAGTTTTCGTCTTGACATTTTTTTTTAAAGTCCAGTCCACCCAAAAGTGATGTTTTAGTAAATGGTAGGGCATGGTGGGCTGATTTAGCTCCTAGATTTTTATATAATTTAGAAATTCCAAAGGAAAACCCCTCTGGCCCTCATTTGTGCTTGTTCCTATACACCTGTAACATTTGGGTAACTCCACCCACCTTCAGATGTTCAATTACCTCCTGAGAATACAAAAACAAAGAAATTAAAGGTCTTTAACAGCAGTGAGTATCATAAAAATATGGTAATTTTTTTATTTCCTTCATTAAAAGTGACAATTAAAATTTGCATGCCTCTTCCCATATACCAAATGTCAGGAAGAGTCTAACTGACATTCTAATATACATAGGCTAAATACATTGTACACATTACATATGTTGAGATCATCCAACGCGTTTCACAGACTATGTCCGCTTCCTCAGGGATGTAATTGATATGTACAGATAGTAAGTGTATCAGCACAAAAAGTTGTTAAAGTTACCGGTATGCTTATTCCCTTGGTATGGAGGCAGGCAGTAGGTGGGATTAAAATCACAACATACAGAGATGGCGGTGTCCCATATATATTCTGCACAGTAATATTCAGTCCTTCTCCAATTATTATTGGTAATGCTCACTCCATTATGGAGTTTCAGCAAGCTATTGTCTTCAAAAACTAGATTTATTCAAATAATTCCATCCATACACAGATTTGTATTTAAGTTATAAAGAGAACCGCCATCCTCTGTGACGCACCAAGTGCAAGTTCAATTACCTCCTTACAATCTCTATACAATGCAATATGAATAATCAGACAAAGCAGAGCGGAAACCCTCCATAATGAAGGTCTAATAACCTATGTCTCAAACAACATAAAAACCCTTATTGTTTTCTATAAATCAAAAGTAAATATAGCCAGGAAAACATGATTTTAAAGGCGTTCAGTGATGTGTCATGTTAAATGCAAAGCCTTCAACATCATATTGTTTCAAAAATTGTTGAGGGTAATAAAGATGGCTAAAGATCCGGAATCAAGAAGAAGATAAAGATGGCAGCACCCGCAACAGAGCAAGGAGAGGGGAGCGTTAATAAAAAATTGCAATCTAGCAGGTAAGTTTATTTAATTGCAGAAGGGCCATTGTCTGCCTCTGTGCAATTAAAGTATCCCGTGCATACTTGGGAATTATGGAGAAGATCACCATCCACCATTGCGTACAGTTCTGCTTTAACATCCCCAGTGCTCAGAAGCAATTTTTGTTCACCCTTCCCACCTTTTGTTTTATTTAAACTAAGGGAAAAAACCTTGGTTAAGGCTGGGTTTTTTTTTTCTTTCATCAAAATTATCTTAGCTGGGCTACTGGAGAGGATTAGGAACTTTCTTTAGGAGAGCATTCACAACCAAATCAACCGTTAATGGAAAGAACCTTCAGCTTCCTATGGGCAATAGTTAATCAGGGTGCTGCAGTGATTAGTGGGCAGAAGTCAATTAGAATGGACTAGTATTAAATATACTGGATTGATAAAAAAAAATACAACCACATATTGGGTATATAATGGGTTTGCTGGTTACTCTATTACTATAGCAGCAAACTATTACACAGCAAGTCTAAAATCATGTCACTAAATGTCCTTCTGAGAAGGTTACAATCTAATGTCCTACCAGAGTCGTATGTTCTTAACGTAGTTATATGCAAATTTTGGGTTGGAGCCAATGGGCCTGACTTATTAAAATTTGAAGAGGCTGAAGAGGATACCCTTTCATCAATGAACCTGGGCGATCCAACAAACCTGGAATGGATTTCTAAAAAGTAATTTGCTATTTGTTAGTAAATGTTTTCAGTCCTGAACCAGATCCATTCCAGGTTTGCTGGGTCACCCCAGTTCACTGATGAAGGTGTATCTTCTCCAGCCATGGAGAGCTTTAATAAATCAAGCTCAATATATCTATCAGTACTTTTTTTGGGATGTGGAAAAAAACCCACACAAACACACAGACCAAGGACCCTAGTACTGCTTGCCAATGAGCCACTGTCCAGCTACTCAGTCTAGTCTGTCTCTATCAATTTACATTTTTTTAGAATTAATTTGCTATATGTGATTATTAATAAAATTGATAAAAAGTTAAAATGAAAAAAATACAGAAGTTGCTTGTAAAACACTTTTATGCGGATTATCTTTGATAACATTGTATAGATCCTTTTCCACAATAAAATTTGATGCACAGGATACACATTTGATGCATTTTGCTTTACCAGTTTCACAATCTAGCTACTGTACATCTATTTTCACATATATATTCACTTAACTATGGCTATAAAGAATATTTATGTAATACACAAAAGTTGGTGTGAAACTTGACTCCTAGTTAAACTCTTCCATGTCCTGGCTATAGGTCAAGGTTCCTTAGAAAAGAGTGTGAGGAAAATACTTTGGTTTATATTTCACACTATTCCATTGCAGAAAATCACTTTTATCAGTACCCATCAAGGCAACAAACATTTTCATCCAATTGTTAATAAATCTCTTTCAAGTGTACTCTCAAGCAACACTTGACTTACAATTGGGACAAATAATTAGAAAGAGCAAAATTAACTTAAGATGGTCTAAAGATTCATTTGGACTAAGTGTTCAAAAAGGTATTCTGCAGAGACAATACACATCCTTGTAAGACAAATGTGCAATTTTCTTCAACAGCTGCTACTGCCTACCTATTACAATACAGACCAAAAAACTACAAGTTGCTTTACGTGTACACAAAGTTTGCACCGGTGAGGCTTAAATAGCAGACAAACCCCCAGCTATAGTGAAATTCTACTGAGCTGTAAAATCTATAATATGATTTCAGCACTTCATGGGAAAGTTTAATGTTGAAGGGAAAAGTGCACAATGAGCAGCTGAGAAAAAGTTGCATTCTGGCACAGAATCATGCAAATGGGGCACATTCTTCAGTATTCTCATGACGGATTGCCTCTGAACCCACTGAGCCAGGCCGCTGAAATGCTAATGAGGGGAGATGCATCAATGATCTGTGTCATCTCAGAGGCTTGGGAAGGGGGCTGCACAGAAGGGGAATGGGGCAACAGACTTTTTATAAGAATGATGACTGAAAGCACATCTTAAAAATATACCTTGTATTACCATAAAGAATAGAGTCTGAAACTACAGACATTAGACACAATACACAGCACATCGAAGTATCTGAAGTAACTTAACTCTTGACCATTGTGTTTTAATGATGTTTGCCATTTTTATGTGACTAGAATTGACAATATTTATATAACACGGTAACACATGCTTGGTGGTCACCAATGTAATAAAAATCATTTAGACACTAACTTCATCCCAAATTCTCAACATTTACTTACTATTGGGTATATTCATTAATAATTTGCTGTGTTAATGTTTCACTATTCACAAAAAGGTATTAATGATAGCCTTAGGAATGTATTTTTTAATGTGCAAAATGGTATTTTTTAAACTGTCGTTCCTGGGTGAACATGAGCAAAGACAACAAAAAAATTATTGTACCCAAAAAATATTAACTAGGAATGGGTGTACGTACCTAGTAACTATAGATGGGCGATAAAAGACACCAGTTAAGGGTTTATGCTGCGAACATGTTAATGGTATATACTACAAAATACCATTCAAAACATACAAGGGGATTCCCATAGTACTATAAGACTTTACCTAAGATACAACATAACAAGAGGTATCACCTGTCTGGCAGAAACACTAATATTAAAACCTAAGACAAGCCAAATTCTTTGACTTATTTATATGTGTACATGTATTTGTGCTTTGACATGAAAAGGAACCTAAAGCTCCATTTGCTAGCTAAAATGTGGAATGCTAAATTTTAATATCCAATATTCCATATGCTTAAAGAAATTTTTTTAAAACATATCTTTTAGTTTAGACAATAAATACAGAAACATACTATGCACCCCAACAATAGACCAATGTGTAGTCACCCCAGGCATCTACCAGGAAATGTAGTGACCTGATTGTAGTCATTGGCTGCTGTAGGCAACTTCCTGATGCTCTGCAATATTTCATTTAACAGCACAAATCACCTGTTGACTTTTGCATTTATAGTAGTAGTATAGTAGTAGTAGAAGTATATGCCATGTATATTGATACATTTTCTATCCCATACCCTATTTAAACAGAAGGTGTTTACATGCATTTGCTTTCAGAGCATATCCAAAAACATAAGGTAGTCATTTAAATGGTCAGTCCTAATAATACTGACAGTTCAGTTTTGGGTTGATGCTATCAGTTCAGCCAGGTCCTTGTGTTTTTTTTCTGCTGGGCTTTGTTTAGTAAACCTGGCTAGCCAAGAAGAGAGCTGGAGGACTGATGTTTGGGATTTACAAAAGTATAATTTGTCTGACAGCAGCCAACTGATTTATTAAGCCTGACTTGAGGGTTGTCATACAAAGTACAATTTTTATTTTTTGCAGCATGGAAATGACTGAAGACTTGATAGTGAGGGGATGTTTCCAAGATAGTAAGCTCTTTGGGGCAGGGTCCTCTCCTCCTGTGTTACTGTCTATATTTGTCTGTCATTTGCAACCCCTATTTAATGTACAGCGCTGTGTAATATGTTGGCGCTATATACATTCTTTTTAATATTAATTATGTTTTGAAGCTGGCTTCACAACTACATGTTGTGCTAATGTATTTAATCTCACATTATACTGCTTTATCTCACTTTACAGCAATGCATGGTAGTGCACGGCCAGCAGTATATTTAGGAGCGGTTCATTTTAAATAACACCCTTATGTACATAGAAAACACACTAGAATGTACAGATATGAACCACCCTAAAACAACAACCAATGTAGATGTAAACCAACCAATGGACAGAAACAAGCACATGTCCAGTTGGTGCTGCATTAGCTAGCCTAATGCACTTTATGGTAATGTATGGAATATTGCATGTTTCCAGCAGCACACATGAAGGGATCTTGTTGTAGCAGAGCAGTTTATTTGAAGATGAAGACCCCTAAGGAACCAATGAAACCCACAAATGTTTTTACCCAATTCATGGAGGAAATTCTGCATGTTCAGGAATTTCATATGAACAAATTTTCTTTCTATGTGTTATGATTTTACATTCCATTCTATCATTGATGGAAAAGCAGTAGATAAAGTTTAAATGAGTTATAATGCATAAAATCATATCTAGTTTATCTATAGTCAGCTAGCTGTCCAATAGATCCTTTACACTTATTGAGTGATACATTTTAATATGTTTTCCTAATCTTCCCCATCTTCATAAAGCAAGACAGGTAAAAGGTGTGTGCCAAAATTATGTTTGAAAACACAATTAGGGGAGGTCTCCAATTAGAAAGTACCCAAAGTAATCAATTAAGTGCCTATTTTTTTTCTCCCAAATAATACTAGAAAAAAATCCATTCTGATAGCAGTGAAGCAATAGACAAAGAATACATAAAGTTATCATCTCTTGATTCCTGCAGGTTCAACAACTATTGTTTGCACTCATCTATCAGATAACAAAACACTTTTAATAAGATATTTAACATATCAAAGGATGCAAATATGTCCATTTTTAAAGTTTTTTTTCTCCCATGTTCCCATGTACTCCATCCACAGTAATAAATAACACATGAAAAATTATGGCTCTTCAGTTTAGAAGAGAATGGAAGAGAGGTGATAGCTTGATAATGGTTGCAAAGGTTTTGTAAGTATTGGCCAAAGTATTCACGTTTCATTTATTTAGTAAACTTCATGTAGCATCACTAATAGTTATGTGCTCCTGTACAAGAGTATAGTTCATTACTAGTATCTAAACATATTTTTTGTGTGCACTATTTCAGCAGGTTGCGTATTTCATACATGTGTATATATGAGTAAAGATGCCACTGTCCAAGGTTCTGGACAGCCTTTAGAATTTCAAGCTATGTCTACTACTGGGCCTTTCAATGTCATATACTGGTCAAGAATCTGTACTGAGTTTAACTGGGACCACTGATGTCCTCTATTTTCCAAATCATAAATTGTGGCGGCATCCGATAAAATTATTGGGGTCCTGTTATTTTAGCAGATAGCAAGCATTTAATATTAGCACTATATTGTAATACTTGGTTTGGCATGGGTCCATAGGTTACTTCTGTACCACGATGATATAATGTCAGGTAATTGGCAACTGAAAAAGGAACCGTTTTCTATAAAACAAGGGTACACCAGATTCCATACATTATTTTTATGAAATATTTACACACAGGTAAAGAAAAAAAAACCATCATTGTAGGATACCATTGCCACACTTTATCTATATTAACAACAAAATGCATTCTATTCATTTGTTTTCATCTGTCATCTGTGTTCCCCATCTCCAAATGATTCACAACTTCTGGCTATAGCAGCTTGAAGCATCACATTTAAAGTGTTACTCTTTATCTAAGCCAGGTTTTGCATTTATATTATAACATAATTCAGATACTCCTCTAAGTGTGAACAGTAGACATATGAGGCACTTCATAGTGCCCACACTACAGTCCTGCCTCATCCTTGTAATTACCATGTAACTAGCACAGCCTTGAGAAGACAAACTGGTCCTCAACAGAATAATCTCTCCTGCCAGTGTCTATCCACCAGGCTTCATCTTAAGAAGTGTTTGAGTCAAGGCAATGAAAAGGACCTATGCAAGCGAAAAGTTCCACATGTGCTGTTCACTGAGTGGTCTTCAAGAGGACCCAGGGAGGGGGGGGGGGCGATTTCAGGAATGGAAAATTCGCTGAACAAAAAGTCTTGATAAGGCTAGAGCAGCCTGGCTCCATAAGACTAATTAATATGACTAGTCCCTGTTTGCAGAAGATCTTGTTAGTAAAACTAATAAATTGAGCCCTAGCAGTCTGGATCTGTGCAATTACAGTGTGAATTGCATGAGAGGATTATGTGAAGTGCTCTTGGCACAGAGGGGGGAACCAAGACGCTTCAACTCAAGTACAGCAAGCAGCTGGTTAGGGGTTCTGCACCTGCTGGCTAGCAGGCTGCTTTCACCTTTAGACTAAAACAAGACCCTTATTTCCAGTCCTACTCTAAAGAAAAAGGATAGATAACAATAAATCTGGAAGAAGATCATATAAAGTCATGAATCAACAATATTTTTTCAGTCTAAGGGATTGAAAAAAGGTTTGGTGGTGTCAAGGCAAAGAACAAGATTGGTGGGTACCGGGAAGAGGAAGGAATGAGCTTCATCTTGATGTCACAGAAAGACTTAGGGCAATGTGGTATTGGCAGAGGTTCAATGTGGATGTGAAAAAAAGAACTGGAGATGTGGGGAAGAAAGACTTCTTTTTACAGCTTCATGCCTCTGCGTCTTACTGATCAGCATAATCTGGACTCTACATTCTAGGAATAGCAATGAGGCACACATTACAGTTTACACTCCAAACTGTTTGATCATTCTGCCTCCTCCTAATACAGTTGTGCCGACAAAGCACCGCTTGACATGAAAGCCTTGTACTTTTGTTACTAATAATGGGCATTTTGTAAACTTGGAAATTTTGGATGCATGTGGTTTGCTTGCCTGTTTGTTTTAATTAAGTTTTTGATCAAAGTTAACTGTTTTGAAAGACAAGAGAAATTAAATGTTTTTTTTAAATAAATCCTCAACACATACCTAAATAAACCTGCATATAAGAATAAATTAGATTATGATCATTTAAAAACTTTAACATTTTTTTCATGTATGTTTATTGTTTTCAAACAACATACTTCCTTTATCTTTTCACACACAAGCCATTTTGTGACGACTATTGTCTACAATGCTGCCCTATCCTGAAAAACGCTTAGTAACAAATAGCTTATATGGTTTGCTAAATTGCTTGTGGGGTTTTATAGTCATTACAAAAGATAATGCAGTGCCACAAGTGTTTGCTGCATTATTGTAGCAGTGGTGGAAAAAGTAACCAAAGTGTCCCTGCATAATAGCAACTTTTGAGCTCTCCATTCATCTACTGCTTGACAGCATTTGAATGCTACAAAATAGGATAATGCTTAGAATATCATGAACAATTACATTTGTTTCTTATCTACTCTGGAAGTGAGCTCAACAGCAATAAACCAGCATTTGTGCACTGGTCCCAAAACACCTGTACAGTCCACACAAATGGTATGTTGTCCCTTGTATGATGGGTTTATAAAAACCAAAAAGCAGGTCTGATTCACTGCCATTTGATATGAAATGTATAAGTTGCAGCATTGCACAATTGTATCTTTCTACCAAAGTGCTTTATTTTAAATCCCAGAGGACTCCTGTGCAAGTACACAGTCTGAATCTAAAAAAAAAGTGCCAAATACCTATATTATTAAGGGGTCAGTAGCATTCAAGATCTGATGTAGCTCTCCAATATTCACATTTTAATCTCAGCTATTTGATATCCAAGAAGACATTTTTATGCCTCACAAATTAAACAAAGCAACTCAGAAAAGCTCTACCTTTATTTTCTCTGCAGATTATCTACATGTGAATGGATCCCCTTAGCATTTGAGTGGTCAGCATTTTGGCAGAATATGCAAAGCGATAGTTTTTTTCTTTGATATTCTGCAGTTGGACAGATTCACAGAAAGTAAAAAATAAAAGTCTCTGCATTACTCATGATACCCCATCATATCTCTTGTTTCCCCCATGCCTTTCTACAACCCAGATTCCAAAATACTCTGCAGAATTGTTTCTCTTTGTAAACCAAAACAACATTTGTTACACAGATTGAGTACACATAGCATACTAGAATAAAGTATCAGGAAGACAAATGGCACATATGAGTTTATAAATAGTGTAGTAACCCATAGAAAAGGCTGGTATTGCTATGAATGTTGTACTATTAGGCATAAGGAATTTGGGTTCAGCGGCCTAAAGTCTTAGGGTATTTACTGATTTATTTGATTTGTAAAAAAAAGTCTATAAGTCTTTTAAATAAAGCAAATAAAATGGTGAATAGAATTTGGTTTATTTACAAAAAAAATAACTGTTGACAAAGTGTTTAAATCATAGTGTGTGTGTGTGGGGGGGGTGGTGTTAGCAAAGGGGCTTAGACTGGGTTTTGCTCATAACAATTAGATTTTGGGTGGTTGCTTCAAACATATATTATAACATATATTTAAACATATTTAAACATATATTATACATTAAAAATATATATTTATATATATATATTTAGATATATTGATATTAGCCATTGCATAGTATACATTTAAAAATTCAACTGGGCATTTATTAAGCAAACTATAAAAGGAATTGATCTACCTAATTAATCTGCCAGGCTATTAAAGAAAAATTGCATAAATAAAATCCATTCCAAGATTTATATTTAGCTTGATCAGAATTAAAAGCAGACACTTTCTGCTTTACAGCACAGTGGCCATACTAATGCCTTTGCCCTGTATTATCTTTGTTTTAATACAACTTTTTATACCACAAAAAAAATAGACATTGATTGTCATTTTATAAAGCAACGATTAAAAAATAGCCAATGTGATCATCATTTCTACAGTTTAAATTGCTAATAGATTCCAATTATTTTACAGCAATCACATTCAGCCTTTTTTTAAGTAAGTCATTCTACCCCCTGGGGTAATCTTACTTTCCCAAATTAGTTAACTGTGGTGGAATAACTAATACAGCATTAATGGTGCCAGAGTGGACAGTATTCTTCTTAGTTAGTCATTAATCTGTTTTGGTAATCCCTTGTTCATACTGAGAGACTAATCCATATCGAGCTCTGGATTAGAAGCAGAATGCCTAGAGAGAGAAGATCAGCAGTGACAGAATGCAGGCCTGGATTTTGGAGCACTTGTTGTGAAGTATTAGGACACAGAGCAAGGAGTTTAAAAACAGAAACACAAGCTTGGGAATGTTTCAACATAAAAAAGAGAATGTTTAATAAAAAAAACCCTTCTACTAATTAAACCATCCTAATATTCACATGATAAGGTTCAATTAATATTTTTGATGAACAGTAAGGGTAAAATTAAGGTACCATTTTCCTATCAGCACATATTTCAAGGCCGGAGTCATTAAAAATAAATGATATATAAACTATTTTGTGGTCCAATATGCTTTTTTATCAATGATAATTCTTTGGAACAGATTAGTGGCACAAATTGCAAGTTGCAGAGCTGTATAAAAACAGTCATTTACCTCATACAGTCTTTTTCAGAAAATTGCCAACACTAAATATAACTGTAACTTTAATTTTTTTTCTTGCAGTGGCTGAGAGAAATATTCAAACAAAAGCCATCATTTATGAACTGAAAGTAAATGTATTTGTTTTAATCTTATGTAGCAAATTCCACAGCATTTTAATTAGAACACAGAACCAGACAAATGATTTTTTGTGTGTCCCTAGAGGAGATTAAAAATGAACATTGCACCTACAGTCAAACAATCATAGTTGTGCCAACTGCGAGAGCCACGTAAACGGGAGCCAAATAAATTGTCAATATTCCTTTAGAGTGTTGGTGTTTTAAAGGTACAGCAGACATCACTCCTACTGGGTCAAATTGTTGCTGGACCCATAGTTTATTCCTTTTTGTTCTTTTGTAACAAATAGGAAAACATTATCAGGAAAATACATTATAACCATGAAGAATAATACAAGCATTCATCACAACACTACTGTTTAGTGGCACAACTACTAATCACAATGCTATACAAGAGAATAGTTGTATTGTTAGCATTGGAAAGAAACTAGAAACTTTAAGGAAGCCCATGCAAATGTACAGAAGATATACAATTTTTATGAGGATACTGTGTACACAAAGAGTATCACTAAGACATCATGATTCAGGGTCCGAGCTGTAATCTGATCTGTGGTCAAAATAAAATAAGCTTTCTCCTTCCACTCCTACCTCCTGACCATCTAATTCAAAAAAGGCATAAAAAATCATCTCATTCTTCTCTCTTCCACTGCTTAAAACAGACAAGGACCTCTAGGTATCCAGGTCATTGCATGCGTGGTGTGGAGATTTCCCATTTGCTGTCCAGTGGCAGCGTCTTGTCAATTCCAAAGGTGGAGCAAAAGCAGTGCCATCATGGCCAGATGACAGGGGAACAGATTGCACAGGATGATAGATTTCCTTGATTATATCTTCATCCACAAGTTAAGGAAAAGTAAAAAGAATGTGGAGTGAGTTAGAAAGAATGGGAGGTGTGGGTGGAGGGTAGTTTTTGCCCAAAGATAGGCTTTTAGGCTCAGCTCCAGCTTAAATTTAATATTAAGGTATTTTACATACTATGCAGAAGGGTTAGAACATCTCTCTGGTGTGATTTTTCCCGTTTCTTATCAGGACATTTAGCTGATCTCTGCAAAAGAGAAAAAAAAATAACATTTGGGTAAGAATCAGGGTATGTGGCTCCAATTGAATGGTAGAATCTGATTAGCATCTATTTTTCTTTTCATACATTTGGGTAAGGGTCAAAATATGTAACTAAGTTTTTATTATTGTTGATCTCCTCTTCCTCCAGTAACATCTACACTGATGTTTAGAAAAAAGTATTACAAAATTAGTCAGTACTGCCAATTAATTATTAGATTTTAAAATATTATTTATCTTTATATACCCAGTAAATCCACATCAATCACATTGTCTATTCATCCATCAATGAAAATCCATGTCAATCATAATGAACCAACAATTTTAACCCAACACACTCCTGACGTTAAATGACAGATCCCAAATTCTGCAGTAATAGTTATAGAACTCTATAAAATATCACAAGGAATCCACGCTAATATCACAACATAGGAAATCTGTTTTTTGACAACTGAGATGTCATGGAGTTATATTGATGGTCCTCATGATTTACATGGTTTTATATTGTTAGACAATGTGATTGAAGAGGATTTATTTATGGGGACATAAAAACATTTTTAGTAGGTTTGTATTTGTTGTTATTTAAATAAAGGGCTTTTTACAATACCAGTGTGTTTATTTCATTCTAGCTTTTTTGGTAAATGGGTATAGGGTACTAATATAGTTTTGTAGTCATTCCCCTGGGCTGCAGCAGATGTTTCTTAAAGGGGGCTACATTATAACACCAACAACAAACCCACAAATCTTTATGGGGGAGTATATGTGGTTACTAGGCCCTGACATAGAATCTATCAATGTTAACAGTAAGTGTGTGGCCTGTTTTAGAACAGAAAGGAAGAGGCATACATCTTTTCTTGGTCACCTAAGCTGCATGTCTTAACAGAAAAAGGAAAAAAACAGCACTGTGTTCCACTTGATATTTATACCAGAGTCTTATCTTGACGCTTGGGAGGCCAGTAAAAGGAAAGAATTGGGTGGTCCCAAGGAACTAGGCCTTTTCTCCCCATTCACTCCACAAAACATTAGATGTTTGTTATGGCGGTTTAATGTGGAATCCAGAACCTACCTTTATTAAGCAATGTCCGGGTATTACCCATCTCCCACAAAAATTAGTGGTACATTAGTTATACTAACCCACGTCTACAAAATGTTAAAAATAAACATTATTAGTACACACAGACAGTAAAAAAAGGTTTTGTTTTTTTAAATAAAATGCAACATATACCAACCTAAATAATAAAGTTCAACTAGGTACCTAGAAGTAAATCTTTTGCCAGTCATGTCGTCCAGTTATGTAAATTCACCCAAAGAACAATAATGTTAGCCTGTCATATACCCTTCGCTTTATGACAGATCCCCTTTGCTGAAGTAATATTGAAAAAAATTACAGGTGAAGTAATGTCACCCGGGATTCCTGGCACATTTTCATAGCAATGGTAACCTGCTGACTATAATTGAAGGGTTAAGCAATGCATTTTGTATAAAAGAAGTGCTGGTCAAATTAATCAAATTTCCCTGGGTCTGATGAACCTGAAACTTGTTGAATTCGGTTCTAACCTAATGTAAACTTCAATTCAATCTCAGTTTACATCAGAACTCTGATTAAAGTAATCAAAGTCAGCTTTGTTTCTTCATTTTTGCCTGGAATTTACTAGGTATTTATGTAATGCCTATATGCAGTTTATAAGTATATGTAATGTAACAAACCTGATAAATAATGAAGCACAATGTAATATTAATGGAAAAATAGCATTGTTGTATTATCCTTGTTTCCTCTAATAAATGTAATATTTGTTTCCATATTTGTTTATATAATCCACTAAATAGTTATATACAAAGTAATTTATTAAATTACATGTTTGGCCTTCTTTGCTTGCAGCTCATATGAATCTTATGGAAACATGATGTGTCCAACAAAACAAGCAGGATGCAAAGCAGGTCAGTGCAGCCTCTGAACTTCCATTAACACAACTAGTAAATCTTAAGAAGGTCAGCAGCAAAAACCATTCAGTAACAACATACAGTATAGACAAGATAAATCTCTGATAAAGTCCATAAGTCTGCTTTTCCCATACAGGGCTTATCAGAACCCGGGAATTCCTCCAGTTTCTTGGCTGTTTTCTTAGCAGTGAGCCTGATGGTGACTGCTAAGTTAGGGGATGATGTTCCTCAGCCAGCATCATGGAACCAATGGAGCATACCATTGACATATCTTCCTATTAAACACCAATGTAAACTCACACTACACTAACCAGAAATGTAAAAAGCAATCCCTTTTCCTGTAAAAATACATGTAATAAATTCTCTAAATACTTGTTCAATGTGCTTCTATTTCCAGATCCTTTAGGAAAGTCCCACTGTTTTACCATCTCGGCTGCAGTGAAGATTTTGCTGCTAATGGAAATAAAGGAGTTGTCTTGGTAGCTACTCAGCTCCCCAGAGTTAAGAAATGGAGGGGTTATGGTATTAGGAGGTGCAGGTTTTACCCAGGAAATAGGTGCAGGGATCAAGGTGTATAGTGTTGGAGGATTTGTGGTACTGATTAGAAATACTGTAGCTATCCTGACAAAAGGAACAAGGATTCTGGATAGGGAACAGGAATATTGGAGGTTATGAGGAAGTGCTGATGGGAGGTGTATATACCTAGTTGGAAGGTTTTGTTTCTAATTCTGTGTTAACTAAAGGAAGCTAATGAATGGGCTTTGGAGGTCATGACTCCTTAGAACATAAGTACCCCTCCACAAACACACACTGACCCCTCCGGTCTAGTACTTATGGAGATTCATTCACCATGTTCACAGATGGTGTATGTTCCTTGCCCCTCTGCTATCCTCACCTGCACATTATAGCTCAATTCACTTCTAGTGGGTTAGTTTTGATCAGTGTAGGAGGGACAAGGATTAGGTTTATTTCATTTAAAGGCGTGGGACTGGGGATCAGGTCCGAAAAGGTTGGTGTCAGTAGCAACTACTTCCTGTGTAGTTGTGCTGACCAGGGGGAGGCAGTGAAATTCATCACGATTGAAGACAAAAAACATAAATGTGTAACCTATAGTAATCAATTAGAAATCTAATAAAATCTTATAATAATACACATATGATTCAATTCGTTTTTAATTGGAGACATTTTATCTCTGTCTCTATTGGGAACATTTTCCTAATTCAGGTAGCACCAGTGCCTGGGACTGTGGGTAAAAAGATATCTCCGCGTGGAAACAAAAATGGCATAACTTCCCAACCTGGCTCTAGTCACAAGGACAAAAAATTAGGAAAAGAACCCAGGCTTGGACAATAACAGTAAAATTCTTATGTCAGATGTTAGCTTTGATTCCTACTGACATGCCAGCATCTTTCTCTGATTCCATCATTAACAGATTTAATGTAGATTAACTGGTTTATGTAAATAAAAAGGAGAATTAACATGAGGACAAAGTCACTTATTGCATGAGAGAAAACTAGTGATCAGGTCTGGATTGTTGGATCAATGTTTACCCAAAGTTCTTTGGTCTACAGGTATCTGTCTACCACCTGGGATGTGTTTGTTAGGCTAATCAAAACAGCTTCTTAGGGCAACCCTGTTCTCCTATGTATCAGGTGCTTAATTGGAGCATACCTAGTGGATCACCCATCAGTAGCATTGGCGTGGAACATCTATTTTTTTGCAAGAATGTCATTGGGGTGAACAATAAATAAATAATAGTCAAACACAGTGGAGTAGGATACGATGGAGGTAGCTATGATGAATCTAATTCTAATAACTACAGCAAACTGCTGAGGTCATAAAGAAGTTAAATTAGAATTTTTGACAAGTATATAAAGTCAGTATGGGATACATACTGAGCCAGAATAGTATTTTTATCAAAATCTTTTAATGTTTATTCACAGCAATTTTTGGCAAAACAGACTTTGTATTTGAGAAAGAGTGTGTGTTTAGCAATGTATTGTGCTTATTTTATTTTTTTGCCCTGTTCTGTAATCTTAGCTCCAAAAATCCCCACTAACTGTGAATCCTTCAATGGTTGGATTAGAATGTAACCAATTAAAACTGTGCAATGGCCAGATCTGTGGAGACATCAAACATCTACAATCTAGACAAATGCATGATTCTGTTTGCTCCAAGAAACAAGTATTAATTGCCTTCTTTTTAAACATGATGAATAAGACTGTTAAAGAGCTTATTTCTAGCAACAGGTGGGAGAAAGACATAAACATCATGCAGTAATGAAAATGAAGAGGTATCTGTTATTATCTTCGGATTGCCTACTTAGCAAAAAGAAATAATTGTGTTGTGTAGCTATAAGAAAGATGCTATGGTATCTATCATACTGTTAACATCATTATGGATTATGCTTAAAGTAATAATAGGCTAATTCAGTACTGTTGTATAAATTATTGGTATATTTAAACATAATAGGGGGAGTTTAATGTGGTCCACTGGGAAACACAGGTGTTTAGATCAGCTTTAAAATAATAACCTCCACCCCCACTGTGGGCTTTCTTTTCACAACAAGCTTGGCTTTTATTCTTAGCAATAAAGACTATCTCCGACAGGAAATTATCCACCTGATTGGCCTTTACAAGGCCTGGAGAGCTGGGGATCTGAGCTACAGAGGTCATTAGTGGACAGCCATGTGATTAACCTTAGCTGGCCTGTCTCTTTTCACACTTGGTTAACAGCTTCCATTGTAGCTTCTCAGTGTGCCAAGGAAACAGTTTATAGAAGTTATTACCATATGTGACATAAAGTGCAACCCTGGTATATTTTATTTATTTATGGAGGTTATTATTATTATTGCCTCTTTGTGCCTTCTAGGAAAGCATCTGACCAGTGATTTAGTGTTCAAACAGTTCTATTGCTTACAGTACCAGCAGGCTGCTTTTGGGACAAAAGCAATAGGCACCCCATTTCTCCAGTCCCTTATATCAATTGGCATAACTATAAACCGAGCCACGTTTACACTTTTAAAACTTCTCATCAATATCCAACTATTTAAAAGAGTAAATTTCTGACCCAACATAGATCTACTCAAAGTATACGAAGCGTACCAAATATATGATTTTGAAGCAGTTTGTCTTTCTTGATGATGGAAACCAGGAGATCACAATACATATATGCTGTAAATGTTCAAAAGGTATTCATACAGCTAGGGTATGTATGTTAGCCAAAAAACAAAAACAAATCCAAGTCATTTTAAATTATTTCCTGTGTATGTTCATATCTGGTAAAAAATGGTAACCCAGAATGTTACGGTGAGATGGTTTAAAAGAACCGAAAAATCCCTAAGCAATGTACCAGTGTCTAGCACAGTTGAACCATTCTTTTTTCATCACATAACTCAAAAATAGGTTTCATTTCAAAACACTGGACAGAAATATGAAGGCCAACCAGCCTAGGAATGCTGCATGCAGTTTGAAATGAATGGTTCTACTATATTAGGCTCTAGATGTTTTATATACCAGGGGGACACTAGGTTTTGGAAAGTAAGCTGAATAGACAATCAGCTGTGGGACACTGCAAATAGGATCCAAGAACATGGGATGAAAAGCATAGACTAGCAGTGGATCAGTGGCTGGCAGGTGATGTATTGGTACTGGAACCACTGCAAAAATGTGAACTATGTGAAGTCTTTATTTCGTCAAGTCATAGGTGTATTAGCATTTCCCCAGTTTTAATTAGGAAGATTCCCTTTGAATCAATTGTATTTATAGCCAAGATGTTTTTCAAATATCTAGAAAGAGTACCGAAGGGGTAAATACAGAATGGTTAAACCTCCTAAGTTTCCTTTTTTTTGCAGGTATTGGATGCTTTATGTTCACCTCTTGATTTGATGACAACTTTAAAACTGTGGAGTTTTCCTCATTTTCTATTTTGCTGATAGTGGTCACCAAAAAAAAATGAATAGGAAATCTAACTTATTTCCACATTAAAAAAAAGTGTTGTCTTTACATACACATTCAGCTTATAGTAATTCCACTACTGGGCTACAGACACATGGTTATCTCTAGTATGCAGACAGGAGGTGTCCTATACATTACCAAGTAAGCCGAAAAAATACTAATACGACCAAACACAAGACAAATAATGTGACCAATTCATCAAAGGACCAGTGGGCTGCAACATATTGCATTTTTGTTTTGGGGTTTATAAATAAGCTAATTAGACACACAAAACTGTAGGACATTTACTGTAAATCTTTTAATGGGTGTCACTAGAAGCAAAAGAAAGGCCTTTTATTAATGTTAGTGAGAGCATTTTGAACCCAGTACTGGTGTTCTGTGGGAGCAAAACTGAAACCCAGCATTGGCGAATAATGGCAGCAATAATACACTTTAGCACTAATGCTAAAATTAAACTCTAGCACTGATGTCTGGTGGGGGGTGATATTAAACCCCAATATTGGTGTGGTGTTCAATGGAAGCATACCTAAATGCCACAATTGAGTTAAATAGCAGCAACAATAAATCTTTGGTGTTTAGTGGGACCAGTATTAAACTTCAGCACTGGTGCTTGGTGGTTACTTATCTTTGGTTCCAAAATAATTCCATTGCTTAGTATTCTGGATCCTGTGGGCAGCCAGTAGGACATGGATACTGTGGGATAGTGTCCAAAATCTCAAGACTATCCCACAAGGTCTGGGAGTGGGACTGTTAGCAACTATGAAACTTGACACTATGTTGTGTACATAGAGAGAAATAACTGATTATTTAAAAATCTAAATGGTCATTGCCTCCTTATTTTTTATAATTATTATTATTATTATTATTATTATTATTATTATTAATAATAATAATAATAAACAGGATTTATATATTGGCAACATATTGCGCAGCTCTGATCATCAAATAGGGACATATTTTGCTTTGTTTAACTTGTCTGAAGCTATGCTTTCAGCCTAATAATCGAAGATCTTCTAAATCCAATAGGTATTGCCCTGTGGATTTCCAGATTTCACGTCTTCCGAATCCTAAGATGAAGAACAGTGCCAAAGCACATATTCTTGAAGTTAAGACGAATGTGAATCCCGAATTTACACTGCTATACCAAGAAAATGAAAAACACTGTGGACTAAGGAAGCTGGCAGGATGGAAAGTGTCAAAGTTAGGGACCAATAAAACCTGCCTATTTAACTAAAGAGCAAGACTAAGGTAAGAAATCAAGGGAATAAAAAGGGGAAAAAAATGAGAAAATTAGGAAAAAAGGAAGCAGTTACAATGCCACCCAAAGCCATGGGGTAACAGTGTATCGTTAAACAGATGTCCTATAATAAGTCACCCCTACCCCTGAATGCTACCCACTAGGTCAAATACTTACTTTGAGACCCTAAACAGTGATCTTCAGTGCATGACTCACACCTGTTCAACCTTTCTTCCAAAAAAGGCCCGTCCACCTTAAATAACCCATAATACTTGAAATGAACACTTAAATTGTGAAAAAAATGTCTAAGTAAAGTGCAGTGCTGTGTAATATGTTGGCACTATATAAATGCTGTTTAATAATAACAATAATAAGTAATATAAGT
The DNA here is from genome assembly GCF_032062135.1 of Pyxicephalus adspersus. NCBI lineage: Eukaryota > Metazoa > Chordata > Amphibia > Anura > Pyxicephalidae > Pyxicephalus > Pyxicephalus adspersus. The sequence goes on from NC_092861.1 coordinate 52,712,190, forward strand.
TCTTGTGATAAATATCCTGTACCATACATATACAACATGTCTTTTATATATCATCATATATATCATGTCATATCCAAAGTATTTTATATGTTCTAAGAGTAGAAAAGTAATATTAGCTGGGATAAGGAATATCCAGCCATCTTAAGCACAAACTTTGAAATATTTTCAAAATTGTTATGACTAGCAAGCGAAACTAAAACACTGTTGCTGCCCTAAAAAGTTTTCTCATTACAAAACTTTCTGATTTTTGTAAATTAATTGTATCTTTACCCTAATGTATGGCACTTTTTGCTAAAAATGTTCTCTGGAAAAAATGACATTCATGTTGTAACTGGTTCATTTTTCTTTCTGTACTGGTTCTCTGGAACAAGCATCAAAGAGAAAGTAATCTTGATAGTTTTTCTTGCCATAATTTCCTTCCAAAATCGCCAATAACTCCCTCCTAAAAGCTTAAGACAGTGGTTTGGAAAAATAAACTAGAGATTCAGATTTGAAAGATTGGTATGGAAACAAGATACACTGGAATACTGCTTTAAGAACCAGTATCTATAGTTTATTTGGGGCCGATATTTAGATATATTTTTTATGTTCGGTATTGTAGAAGTGTAAATCCTACAGTTATTTTGTTAACCACAGTGCAATGCTGTTTTTTCCTTTATCCCCGGCACCATTTGTAGCCACTACCCAATAGTATCTGCTACCTGGACTAAGATTCTGGCTTAAACATATAAATAGGTGCATTTGGCATGACATTACATTTTTGGAATGAAAAGGTCAAAAATCATCAAATGCTTTTTTTTACAACTAGGCTTTATTAGCTTTTTGAAATACATAACTGAATCAGTTATTCATTTTAAGGCCAAAAAAAGAGTTTAGTGCAAAATACCACTCTTTTATTGTAACATCATAGATTTTTATAGAGGCATATATGGGCACCCTAAAAGTCAGGAGGAAAGAAGAATTTGGATATGATAGACTGAAAGTCTCTACAAATCAGGAACAGTTGGGAGGTAAGTTACAATCTAAATTAACAATCTCATTTTATCAATTGCATTACCTTATAATTTATACTTGTGTTTTGTGGGGGAGAGGGGAGTCTTTTGTTTCCCGCTAGCAGCCTGCCTATTACATGTTACAAACGCGCAATACATATTAAAAAAAACAAAACAGTACAAACATTTCTTGATTAAATGTTACATACTCTACATAAAAAAAAATTAGTAGAAAAACTTGCACCTTTTCTATTCACAGTAACTCTCAGGGTTGATGTCATACAGTGACTGGTCCAGGTGTAGGACATTTCTTTGGCCTTAAGATTACTGTTTATCCCCAGGGGGAAGAAAATTGAATTTAGGCTTCTTAAGATTAATAGCTTCTTTTCACCTAAGTTGCAAAGCCTGATTAATGAACAGTGTTATCCAACTTCTCTTGCTGAGTTTCAGTTCTGTATGCATTTAACTGTCTGTGCGAACTCTCCCTTTTTTAAGGATTACCTGACTGCAATTAGATGTATGAACAACTCTCTTTAAGAAGCATTACCAGAGGTTGATTGTGCCAGTAGCATATGGGTTTGTTTTATCTGATGTTCTTATATTCTTATTTTTTCTTAAGCTGTCTTTATGTTGTTTGCCTATGTAGTTATGACCATGTTGTTTTTTTTATCTAGAACATAATTGTTAATACAATATAACTTTATGTTCTAAAAGTATTTCACCACTTTTAAAATGGGATTTTTTAAAGAACAAACTGTTAGGGCCAAGATAGGAGATTGGTCAAATGTACCATAGGTCTTTTATGGCTACTAAGGTGCCAGTCTACTCAAAACCAAAGTTAACCCTGGAGGAGGGAATGGCTAATAGGAATAGGAGGAATAGTCACAAAAGGTTGAATGTGTTAGGTGGGAATAACAAAAAAAGAGGAATTACCTGATTGCAGGTGGATAGTTAGCTGAGAGGTGCTGCAGGGCAGAACTGAAATTCAGGAAGATCATTTCAGACAGGTTGGCTGGAAAGTGAAGTTGTACAAAGTTTCTGGATATGGATATTCTCTTGTCAATTTGATTGACATTTTTACATTTGTTTTATTATTGGTTACTGTTAAAGAACTTAAATGTTTGTTTAATAAAGGACTGCTAAGGCCAATTCAAACCCACGGTCACACTATCTGTGTGTTTATTTGGGAATAATGTTTAGGTATAGGTATGGGTTTCGACTTATTGATTAGTCATGTTTTCCTTTTTGGTATGATGAGAGTAAAACCACAGAGTTTGATTTTTTTTCTACCTTTTGATCATAGGTGAAACAATGACTCTCACTGGAAGACCAGTATTTGCTTAGATGGCATGGACAGCACAGTGGCTAGCAGCACTAGGGTGTCAGATTTAAATTTTTGCCTGGACACATTATGCATAAACTTTAAAATGCTTTCCCTGTGTTTGTATGGGTTTCCTCCCACATCTCTCATACTGGTTGGTAATTGACTTCCTCTCTAATCTGAGGCTTAGACTTTGTAAGGCACATTTGACAATGACTGTAGTGGGGGAATTTAAACTTTAAAGGCAACAGTTAATTACATGACTATGGACTCTGCAAAGCTCTATGTAATATGTTGCCACTATACAAATACATATTAAAATCAGATATTAAAAAGCAACTGAAACCAGAACACAGGGTAGTATTTCACCTATCAGAACACCCATTTAAGAATTCCCTCTATTTTAAAGTGCAGCTGTGACAAGTCAGATTTTCAACTCAGCTACCACTGAAGTGCTATCCAGGGCCATTAATTCTGATCCAGTTTGGTACTAAACCCCAACCACTGCGGAATTACGCCCATCACCTAAAAGTTCATTCTTGACGATGAAGTTAAAGATTGGTTAAACTTAATTGATATCTGGCTTTATTAACAAGAATGTGACCAGTGGAGGCTTTGATACTGGGCCAGAAAATAAAAGGTTGGGGTTCAGATCAGGGTGGTCAGGGCACCATATATAGTACCATATAGGTCAGATGTCAAGGGCCCATGCATATTGTCCATGATGCAGCCTACATTTTGTAGTGCTGATAGTCACCCCAAAACCAGAAGCTCAATTACTAGCAGGTCTGTGGAACCTAAGGTTCCTTGAACGTTTTCTAGAGTTTTAATGATTGCCATAACGAATAAATGTCACTGCAACACACAAAAAGCATGTTTTCATACATCGCTAAAATGCATCTGCAATAGCAACAATAATAAAGCATTAAAACAGTGTGAACCCAACCACAAGGAGAACTGAAAAAAAAGTAAAAAGTAAGTAAAAAAATAGTATTCAATTTTTTTTTTTTGGATGTTTTGTTTGGCACAAAAACTAACAATGAGAAATGAACAAATCACTCTGCTGTGTTCACAGAGACACACGCCTTCCATAATTACAAAGTGGTGGCAGGTTTTTGAGGTAGAAAACCATCAGAGCTTCCAACAAATTCAGACTGAAATTAAACACATGATTTACACGCTTGGCCAGGTCAGTGACTCAATTTTAAAGCTATTGGGCCAGTATGATAGCCAAAATACCAACATTTTCAGAGGAAAACCAGCTAAAGTATTTTTAGCTTTCCTTGGTATTAGACCTAATTTCCTTTTTGTGGGAAAACACATATCTCACAGTGTATTATTGTAATGTATTATGTTGCAGTGCATATCATTTTAAATATCAGTTCAACACACTTTGCAAACACACATGCATTGCTGCAAACCAAAATGAAGACAATGGATCCATCAAAAATATTATTTACCTTTTTGGGTTAATTTACTTTTAACTTATAATTGATTGCTGATGTTTTGCTATGGATTATTGCCCATGGTAATTGTAATCCACAATGAGATTTTGTATAACACCAAATGATCCATAGAGGAGGTAGTGAACCTCGGCAAGTGTCATAAACAAACAGCTTTTCCCAGCAGTAGTTAAAAGTTTGTGAAACATCCGCTGCAGAGATCAGCTGCCAGCCAGCACACCATTACTTCCAGGCATGGCCCCAGTACACAGACTTCCCTAATGTCATGCCAAGCGTTTGTTGCTAAGCAATGATTTGGAAAACTTAGCAATTCCTGCTGAGAGATTTAAAAATGTGCACACAACAGCCTTCACAAAACCCCATACACAACTAGCTTGTTGTCTTTTTTAACCTTTCCTTTTTATTTTTATCACATAGTAAAAAAAAAACTCAGGTCTTTAGGAATTTTACTACTGTATATATAGTGTTAAGTCCACTAAACATCTTTCCCTGAGAGATGTTATATGAGTTAAGTTTATGTATGTTTACAGGATATTCTGAAAATTGCAGAGCCTTGGGCAATGAAAAGGTTTTGAAAGTTTTACTGGGGGCGCAGAGGAACTCTTTAGTTTCAGTATGAGAACAACCTAGAGCTATCCTTTACCTGGGCTCCATTTCAGGAGCCCTTGGCCCTGAATCTATCTCCTGCCTAACAGCAGGAGACCCTGGGAAAGCCTCTAGGCTTGTCTGCGGCCTCCAATCATGTCAGTGATTAATGATGAAAAGTCTCAGAGGTGACACACTGTGAAATTAGAATGCATCACAAAGAGTTAATCCTTGGGCTATATCCAAAACCATCATGCTTGGGATAAAAAATATATTTATTCAGCCTATTGTTAATTTTGTATCTGAGAAGGCTTTTGATATTTTACTGGGCAATTCGCCAGCATGGATAACCCCAATGAACTTTGCTAGGTAGGGGCAGAAACTTACCCTTACACTCACGCTAATTTATTCAGGTTTTGTTGAATAACGTAGCAAAGAAATCCGGCAGACACTTTTCAGGATTATCTACCCGGCATCAAAAAAAAGTAAATGAAATGGTAAGTGGGCAGATCATTTTAAAAACTTGTCAGACCAGCACAATGAGTTTAAGATAAGCTTTATATCTAGTATAGTGGAAGTTTTTGCCGGTGAAATTCCTAGTAAAAGTTTTACTGCTGACAATGCTTTAAAAGAGTTAACCATTGTGTTACAAGCGTTATAAAACCTTGCCTTGGGATTGTTTCATGAAAATGTGCATTGTAATCATTGTCTTTGTTATAAGTATTATTTTTGATGTATTTATTGTTAATGTTTGTTAACATATGTTAACATATCCTGCAGAACTGTCTTAAGTAGGCAACAAAACATCAGAACAATGGTGGGGTCACAATGTATTATTAAGTATAACTAAAATAATAATACGAATGTAAATAGAACTATAAAAAGTGTATCATTTTTTTTTATCGAATCTCACATAACGTGATCAAAACGTAATATCAGATTATCGTGATATATAAATCATAACGTGATAAAAAGTATATCATTATTTCATGTAACCATGTATGGAGGGACATAGGCAGTCAGGTGCTGTGGGTGACAATTAGATTTTTTTATCCTGTAGGTGATGTAGTTGATGGTATTTTTTTGGCATTTCAATTACTGAAGATCAGTCATAGATATTTTCCAGCAATCTAAAATGATTATTAAAATTGAGAAAATACAAGACCAAAATGTCTATATTAATAATATTAGTATACAGTATGCATTATATAAGCAAAATTCATGACATTGATTTTAAGCAGCATGGATAGTGGATGTACATGTATAGAGCTAAGGTTTATTTTGCAAAACAGGTTCCCCATCCTATTCTTCATGAGAACAACTTATAAAGCTGTGTCTACTGCTTTTGGAACTCCTGACAGCAGCAGTCTGCCACATGCTCAACCGCTCCAATTTTGTGCAGGTGGTTGTAGGTGGTTGCGATGTCAGTGGATTCCCCAGCCTTGAGCAGCCAGCCACTTGAATGCAACCACCTTCAACCAGCATCCCAACCAGCTGCAATCACTTCTTTTTAAACATCATCTTACTCAAAACACGGAACCACAGTCACTTCTTTTTAAACATAATCTTACTCAAAACACGGAACCACAGTAAACCGAAACCGCAATCAGCCACATGACACAGAGTGTGGTTGAGGTTGGACTGCAGTGGGGACAATAAAGACAAGGTTAAACTGTACAACACTGAAGAGGGACAGCTAGGAGCAGCTAATTGCTGTGGGTTTCAACCTTATAGGCCTTAGTGATCTTAGCCTGGCATATTCCTGGTAATAATGTAATATTTACATGACTGCTGATTTTGTAGTAGCACATTGTGTGTCTGAATAAGTCCATAAATAAAGTTAATACATCTGCATCAGGTTTTATTGTTTATACTTTTGTGTTGAAATTTTTTAAGTACAATAATGAATGCTGAATGCTGATTTCAATATGAATAATTTAGTTTATATCTGGCCACACCAAGTTTTATATGTTATTAGAATTAAACAACAATAAACATTTTTTTCTTTACATTTCAGTTAAGAGAGATGTTCATGAGCTTTACCAGGCATTACCAAGAGTTTTCAGGATTATTATTTTTCACTCCTAATACTTCAGGCTCCAGTTTAGGTTTCATGACCTGTAAGGTTGTCAGAGACTAGGGTGGGTATAACAGGCTGGGATATCTTGGATTCACAAGATTATACCAGTGGGGTCTGGTTTGGTGCCAAGCCTCTGAAGTCCAATAATAGACTATTATGTTCTTAATGATTATAGTGTGGGTCTATCGGCCTCAAACAAATCCCCTGAGGAAGCCTCTTCAGGCGAAACGCGTCGAGATGAGACCCGTTATGTGACCCTCTGCACCCACACAAGTTTGTCAATTCTAAGCTTATGTTTAGTACTATGTCAAAAACCTGAATATGCATATTTTTTACACTTTGGTCTACCGATGTACCATTTTTATACTACTTTTAAGTTCAATTAATAATGCAATTATGGTTTTTATATATTAACTGTTTCTATGTGCCTTTAAAATCCTGCTCCTCTTTCTTCTTCTCTTTTCCTTGTTTCAGGTTGTGTTATTTAAAGTAAACCTGACACAAAATTTGAATATGTTGCATACATGATGAATAAACACTTAAGCAAATGAATGCCAGTAAAACAAATAATCAGTATATCCACAAGGACAAAGGTTAATTTTTATGTCGGTATGCCTATTAGTTTTTACCCCAGTCCTACCAAGAGAGAAGAGCCCATCAAGAGCCTTCCTGGAAATCGATATATGTTTGTGTTGGAATGTCCAACCTTGAAAAAAAGTCCTCCTATTTTGATTTATTAGAAATGTATGACTCCAATTATCATTATAATTTAAAATGTAATATAAAAGTATAATGACTGGAATACCAGGTCTTCTAAAGACAAAAAATGAGCAAATATTTTAGTGTGGTATGCCAATTTGGGAAAAAAGAGGGAGGCATGTGTGTTCTGCAGCACTGACACCCAATTTTAATAAATAGGCTACTGTAATGCAACACACCGGAGCAAAACAATATGAGCTGTAAAGTAGTGAATAGAGCTGTAGGGGAACAAGATCATGCATACTACAGTATTTACATATTATCTAAAAGAAGACCTCACCTGTTTAAGTATGTGTAAGCATTGTACAGAACAAACAAATTTAAAGTTTACAACACATTCGTAAGAGCAGGAGTCTGCAAGTCCCTAAATGTAAACAACCAGCAGATGTTTCTAAGCTGTTAGAAACTGTCTGAAACCCAAATCTTTTAGTCTAGTCTTTGTCGTGATATTTAGAGATGTTTAGGAATGCACTAAGGAGAGGTCAATGTTAGATTTTTTTAAAGTTCTTGTACTCCTTATTAAGAATAGGCATGTAGTTTAATGAGTATAGTCTAGACATAGAACTTTGTAAGTCATGTAAGTCATGACTAGTTCTTTTTAAGCTATCAGTTAAGCAATCAGGAGCCTTGTATGCTACACCAGGTCTCAAAATTGCTAGAATACCAATACCTCTCAACCTGTTGGAGCCTTCCAACTCCAACATACAGTTTTTTATTGAGTAAGACTCATCAAGAGCCCCTTTTGTGACCTGAATGCTGTCACACAAAGTAACTGATCCAGCCCCCTGACAGCATGCAAAGACAACAAGGATCACCCATTATGACCAACTTAATGTATCTGCTTACACTTTAGCCATGGACTTTGCATCTGAGAAACTAATATTTACATTTTTATGAGGTAGCAACCTCGCCAGCCTTTGATGTCAGGTGTTTATAGTTTCTCTCAAACCAACGGAAAAAAAAGGAGAATATTTAAAACAAGAACCTTCTCCTTTATGCCTGCATTAGTGTGCAAAACTGAGGTTTTAAGAAGACTTTGTTGCGCGTTCTGTTTAAACTAGCAGAATTTCCGTTTCGAGTGGTGAGGGATTACAGCCTTTTCTGAGAGGGAAGTTCACTGTAAGTTGAAAAGCAAACAAATAACAAAAGAATTTCCACCTACAAAGCAGATGGGTGAGCTGGGTTCTCTCTATGCAGTCACGCATCTCTCTAACCACAGCTTGTTTGTATCAGGGATCAATCTGCACTGCTGATTGTTACTGTACACCTGTATGCTATTTCTCGGCTTCACCCACTTCTACCTACATGTAAAAAAAAACACACACACTGCTGATCAAAAAAAAAGTCCAAGGGTAGGGATTTCCTAGCTCTGAAATACAAATGTGCACAGTTCACTTACTAAGTAAACAGAAAACATGGGCAGCTGAGAAATCAATTTAGCTGAACAAACAAGGTTCCATGTAATGAACTACTAATTATCCTTTTATGCCATGTCAGTCTGAGTGATTACAGAGCTGTGCGCTTTAATTTGACATTTGGGCACTGACTTGCTCCATTACCCCCAAATAAAGCAATAATGTGATCAAAATTGTGGTCTCTTTATATGCTGCTAAATGTTTCAGAGACACTTTGCTTTAATATCTCATTCAGGTAGCTAAGGGTTAATAATGGAATTAAAATAGCATAGCAGTGTGGAATTTCATAAAAAAAATCATCAACACAAACCGCTATTGTAAAAGATTTAATCCTACACCAGGTCTGCGTATGTATTAAAACACCCAATCTTTAAACAAGCTACTGAAAATCAGCATGGTTTACTAGAAAGTCGCTAGGTAACTGTTTTCTGAGATTTAATACATAGGGGCAGGGTTTTCTTTGGTGAACTATTTAGGTGTGTTTTCTCACTACTTTCTAATAGTGTAAAATACAAAAATCCTCTGCAGTAAGTTTGCTATATAGCCAGTCACCCAAGTGAAACCAATTTCTAGCAATTGAAGCTAAAGTTTATTCTGCTGATATTTTTTTCTTTGCTGCTAACTCCTTTCTAAATCAAAATGATTACATCAAACCTTTCCAATTTCATTACATAGTTGATTTAAGATCCAATGATAACATCACTAGGTCCCTGCAATGCTGGCAGTTCATGGATGGTGGGAGGGACCAACAGCGTGCTGTACATAGCGACCTGAAAATAGGAAGCTATGGTAAAGCTTACGTGTGATGCAGAATCTGCATGACTGAAATCCAGCAAATGAAAGTGGGTTGCAGTAGGAAAGGGCTAGATAATGCTGGATGTTCACCAACCAGAAAATAAGATATGCTCTCTCTGCTGCAGCTTCTAATGCATATTTCAAAAAGTTTACTGTGTGCAGCGAAATTAAGTAATCTATTTCAATACAGGAAAGCCGCCTGCACATCTGTGCAAGACTTAGGATAAGGCTGGAGTTCAGCTTTAATGATTAAAAAAGTATTGATAGAAGCCATAAAGTTCACTCCTACTGTAATTTAGAGTACTACAAACACTAAGGGTGAATTCCCACCATTGCATTGTAGTAGTGCATGGTATTACCACAATTTATGGTAACACAGGAACAGAAGTGCAGTGACCCAATTTTCCACAAATGACTTGCAGCAGAATACCTAAATGCTGCACTGGAAAAAAAGGTGCAAATGTTTTAAAATATCTCTTGGGGTGCATTGGCACCAAATTAAATGGGCTGACTTACCACAATGCACTTTTACAAATTATATAGTGCTACCTGTGTTTCCAGTATAGTGACAGCCTTCCTTATCTCTTTCTATGTCTTTGTGTCACATGGACAGAAAATAAGGAAAAAAAACCCAATTGTAACATAAACACCAATAAAACCTGCCGGTTCTTACCTGTTTTCGAATTTAATAGGTTAATAATACACTGTAAAAAAAAAGTTTGTTTGTAGCTGTTACCTCTCCAACAACCCGATCCACTTAGCTTCCTCCTATTCTGGTAGTTTCAACTGAGTAATGAAAGAATAACATGACTCTGTGGACCTCAATACTGAAATCCCCGATATGCCCCTAAAATTTGGAGCTTATCATTGAAGTTATGATATTTGACTATGATCGGCCGAGGTAGAGCTTTATTCTGCTGAAGAGGGCCTAACCTATGCGCCCTTTCTATTTTCATAGGGTGTTTCAACCCCAGAGCTTTAGGAAGTGTGTTTGAGCAGAGTTTATGGAGATCTGGTGCTTGATATGACTCCAGATAATTCGCAGGTTACTACGGCGGTCTATATCCCCAGGTTACTACGGCGGTCTATATCCTCCAGATCTATCATCTTATCTAGCAACAGCTGGTATTGATCCCCCAGTTGCTGTTGTTTAGTACGGGTACTGATCAGGCCATCTTCTAGGTCACTAATGTGCTGTTGCATAGCTTGTATTTCTGCCCAATGGTTCTATACCAGCTCTGTAATGGGCTGTAAATGTATTGCTAAAGCTTCCTTAATATTCAAAAGCAGTGCTGGTTGAAGGTGCTGAGACACCTCAGAAGCAAGTTGTTTGTAATCAATAGAGGGGCAGAAATGAGCAGGGCTGTCAATCCTACCTGGACTGTGTGCTTCAGCCTCGTGGTCTGATATGGCGTCTGCCATCTTGGCTTGTGCAGCCTTTCGTGCAGTCAGCTTCTGCTGACTGCGTTTTGAGGACTGGCAGCCGGCTATGAAGTGATCCATCTGTACCCCGGGAGCAGGAGTGTGTGATCGCGGTGCGTGACTCACCGCTGCGTGAAGTCAGATGAGCGCTCCTCACATCGGGCGCCGAAACCGGAAGTCGGTTCCTCCTATTCTAGTGCTGTAAATTTAGGAAGATTTTTCAGTTTTTGACATTCACAGAGTGTTGGTTGTCTGTCCCCTATAGTGTGCCATGGTTTTATCCTCCAACCCCAGTGTCACTGATGTGTCCTGTAGTGTGCAGGACAGAACCATATCACATGAAAATGCTAAAAAAAGCTTACATAAAGTGACATTTTTAGACAAAATGAGGCCCTGGGCAAATATATGGTGGGATCCCCAAATTCAAAGCATTGCAACTTCCTGCAACTCCTGCCATTCTTTTAACTGGGGCCCTGGAGGGCACTAGGCAATTACCTAGTTTGCCCCCCGAAAAATCATCCCTGCTTTCAGAGGCTGCTAAAATCCTGGGAATTTAGCACAACATTGCAGCTTTTCGCAATACCTGCCCTTCTTTAAATTGGGGCTCCTGGGAAGGTGGAAAGGCTTCTGGAATGCTGTGGATTTTGCATAGCAGCCAGAAGTTTGATACATACAGACAAGGTCACTTTATCTGATTGTTCTCACATGCTTTATATATCAAAAGCTTTGTGATGGTTCATGCCTGTCATATTTTAGGTATCTAGGAAATATTTTTTCATATACAAAAACCTAAAAAGTTATTAAAAATTAATAAATTGATATAGTAGAAAATTAAACGATGCCATTAGCTGTGAGAAAAAATAGGACTAATTTGTCATGCAATAAATCTGAGCTCGCCAATGTCATTGAAATAACAATAAAATGTTAATGCCATGATTACCCCCTGCCCACAGTCATTACAGAATTGAAACAACTGTCAGGACTTATCCTTTATAAGCAATTTCTGTAACTAGTCACAGTCATTCTTCCCCCCTTTATATTGTATTGTATCATTTCATTGTACAATGTAGTCAAAGCAAAAAAGTGTTATTGTCATATCTTTTATTACATGACTTTACTTAAGTGTTAATAATAAAGCCACAGTCTGGCGTGGGAGCAAAATATAAAAACTGTGTCAAAATATGATTCGACAAGATACATCTCAAAGTCATAACAGGCAGTGAAAGGAAAATAGCTGGTTGCCACCATTGTATTCAGGATAAACACGCTGCACAATGAGGTGGACAGCTAAGGACCTCTAAACACATATATTTGCTTGCAGAATCTCAATACTTTTATATAGATGTAAGTATTTGTTTTTCCTGTAAAAGTGAAATTGTTGGCTAGGTGATTTGTCTATATGTCTTTTCAAGCTAGGGTTCTGGATTCAATCCCCAGTAGCACCACAACCACATTTTCACCATAGGGGTTTATGTGGTATTCACATTATTGTGCATTGCGCTAAGATGAATGAATGTATGCATTACAGGTGCACAAATGGGTGAATGAGGTGAGAGATGTAAATAGATGTAAACCCTAGGTAAATGACATAGTTTGCTAGAGTACTGTGTTTTATAAATGTCATACAATAATTTGAACACCTGGGTGGAGACTTCCACAGTATTGTCCTATGGGGGAGAGCACAGTGCCACTTTGCTCATCCTCCCCCTTTCTCTTGCCGCAGAATGGTGCTGTTAGTTCTCCTGTCATTTGAAACAGTCACAAGGCTTTTTCAATCAAAATGTCAGATACCTTGGGTATGCAAAAAAAGGCATCTAAAACAACTGCATTCATGACCTTACAATAATTATTAGACCACCTATTCAGCAAAGACATGCAAATGCATGCATGATGATATCACAGCTTGTGACTCACATTTGTTTGTAGGTGAGGTTTTCTTTATTCAAGTTACAAATAATGTATTTAGAATCCAGAGCCCGGCTCATACTGGCAAAGTCTTTTGCAAAGTTTGCCCTCTCTACTTGCTGTATGACCAATCACATTCAAGCTTTCAGGACAGTTCAAGATGATTGGTGGCTGGAATTGCTTTACTAACGGCATTTTTGTGATGGGTAACTTTTAACACACTGCACTCAGAAATGTATTCACTTTTTTGTATTACAAGCTTCAAGCTTCACACAAGTTTTATTCAATCAAAAAATCAGCAGAGTCCCATTAAATATATGATTTTATCCTATCAAGCCATAATTAAATATTCTGTGTCTATAAAGCACACATTCTAGCAATGTGAAGCCAGCAGCGCAATCTAACAAAGGTTTTCCTTGTACGTTGGGGACATCAGCAGAAAAACATTTCAGTTGTAGTCAGATATCCTAAAACAAATCTTTCCTCTGATCTATCTCTCACAATATTTATGTTCAGTATTATTACCTAATATCTTGTGCCTCATTAGCCTAAAATAAAAGCAATCAAACCTTTTTAGGGTTTTATCAGCTAAGTTCTAACACATTGTTAGAATATTTTTCTCTGCACAACAGCGCTACACCCATTGTCAGTTACATAAGGCTGCTATAAAAGAAACTGTAAAAGCCTTATTCAGTTAAGCAATGCTAAGAAAAAGAAAACTGTGCAAAGTGCCAGAGGTTGGAACTTGAGTCGTGCAACATGGACTTGAGTCTGACTTACGTCACCTAATACCTTACTTACGATTCCACTTGAGGGTTTTGTCCAGCAACTTGCGACTTGACTTGGGGGTTTTGTACAGCGACTTGCAACTTGACTTGCAGTGATTCTTCTGTAACACCGCCTTCCTTGCATTTTAAGTCCATGGCTTTCTCCTCTGACAGCTAAAGGGGGCGGGGAGGAATGAGGTGTTACAGAAACCTCACTGCCTTCTCCCCCATTCCCTTCAACTGTCAGCGGAGAAAGCCGAACTTAGTGGGCTTAGAATGCAGGGAATGTGGGGAGAAAGGCATTATAACAGACTAAGTACGGCTTGCAAACGACTTGATAAATGAAGTGACTTGATTTGGGACTCGATTTGGAAGAATTCTTGGTGACTTGAGACATGACTTGGGACTTGGTTTCAATGACTTGGGACTCGACTTGAACTTGAAGGGTGACAACATAGTCCAACCTCTGCAAAGTACTGTAACCTTTGCTGAGAATTACCTAGTACATTGAATAAAAGGTATGTAAACTCTAACAATGGGATTTTCTTGTCTGCTCCCTTTCAGTCTAAGTATTAAAGTTTCAGTATTAAACATACTATGAAAATGTTTTGTTATATCTCTTTCATAAGCGCAAAACACAAACTGATCCTGCCAGAAATTATGTGAGCTGGTAATGTCCTCTGCTCTTCACTTGAGTTGCACTCTTATCAGTTCAGTTTGTTTTCTAATGGACCACAGAACAACCTCCCACTATGTTATGAAATAAAAGAGAAGGGGCTTCTGTATTCCAGCCAAGGCCAACAACACAGCTCATCCATAGATACATTTTAGCAATTTATTGTCAAAATATGATAGATTTAAAACACTGGTTTATGTCAATAGGTAGTACAAAGGTCTCTAAACCACACTGGCAAATCAAAATGCATCTCGTGGCTACATCATATGTAAATTTGACTGGCTGCACTGCTTTATTGAATCAGACCTTTAATCTGTAAAATAGATATCTGCTTTCAGGAGACAATCAAACTTTTTCCTGTTTGTGCAGCTGTTTCTTTCATACAGCATGTCAGCTGCGATCTCAACTTTCACTCTTGTATATTGGATAGCCATTGTAATAGATGATGAAATTGTACAATCTGCTATTGATTGACTGTCTGTATTACAGATGTTTATGTGTTTGTGTCTTACTAACAATTTGGAATTGGCTAGACTGGTGTAAAAAATCACAATCCTAGAAAGAGTCTAAATCTCATATGCGTTGTTGTGTATTTTTGGAGCAATAAAGTAATGTCCAGGTAAGCTATTTTGAAATAATTTTTTTCAGGTATCATTGTTGGAGCAGGAATCATACTATGCAAGTGTATGCGAGTATGTGTGATTTCCTGAAACCAATGCTTTTTTCAAAATTTCTTTATTAAAAAAGTTTTTTTAAAGCCCAATGACTTGTTGCTTTAGGAAGCTAATGCAGTGGTCTTCTGCAGCCACGTGAAAAAAATGTTTCCCAACCTTTCCCATTAACATGAAAGGGGCAGTGGGGACTGAGGTTCAGCCTGCGACAGAAAGCTGTAGTACTAAGATTCTGAAATGACCCTAAGATCTGTGAAGAGCTGGGCCAATGCTTGGTATAAGAGAGCCTTGGTTCAATTCTTATGTGATAGCAATGCAAACTATTACTACCCATGCTGCAGAACAAATCGGTGTAAAAAAGTTAAAGAGCTTGCTTGCATTACTGTGTTAAAAAGGGGGGTTTAGGGAGGGTCCTATTGATAAATTATTTTTGCTTGATACCACAAAATCTTTTTAGCCCTCCCTACTGTACTACCTTCGTTAGAAAGTAAAAAAAAATATTTTCCCCACATATCAACACATAAGCTTTACAGCCTAAGCCACAAGAAATATTACTGTCCTGTAATATGTTTGTGTCTAAATCTTTGTACAGACTCTAGCTTATAATTCCTGACATGATAGTTTATAATATTCAAGTTGACAATCTGAAGAAATTTTAATAGTTACTATTGGCTCTTCATATAACCAAAAAGCAAATGATTTATTAATGACTTGCCTACTGCTAAATGATTATATCAATAAACAATTTTAAAAATAAAAGTTATTCAATGTGATACTTGGAAACACTTATAATCCTTCTTTATCTGGAATATTCATCACATTGCACACCAGTTGATATCACACTGACAACAGGAGTTGTGTTTGGCTGCTAAAATAAGGGAAAAGAAAGTGAGTGGGAGCATGTGACAAGAAAAACTCCCATCTGTGTCTAGATGTTTCAGAACCTGAGAGTAGGTGCTAAAGAAATTTAGTGAACTACTTGGAATTTTGGATGGTGGAGTTGTAGCACAGAAATATTTTAGCTCAAAAATGGCAATCACCTAATACTGAGATGGCTTTGCACCAAGAACCCAAGAAAATTAAGTAGAGTCTACAGAAAAAACATACAAGAGAAAAACAAAGAATATATGATATACATTTACTTACTGGGCACTTTAATTAAACCTGCTCAAAAGAAATTGCTAATCTGCTGGGATTTTAATGCAAAGTCATCTCATCTCAAGGTTTTATAGAGATCGGCCCAAAAAAGATCCATTGAGCAGAAGTTCTCTGGACAAAAATGCTTTATTATTGCCAGAGGTCAGAGGAGAATGGGCTGACTGGTTCACGTTGACAGTAATTCAAATGACCACTTATTACAACTAAAGTAGGCAGAAGAGCATTTCTGAATGCACAACACATTGAAACTTGAAGCAGATGGGCTTCGTCAGCAGGAGACCACACCAAGTTCCACTCCTGTCAGCTAAGATCAGGCATCTGAGGCTAAAATGGTCACAAGTTCCCTAAATTTGGACAAGAGAAGATTGGAAAATAATGCCTGGTCTGATGAGCCGCAGCTTCTGCTGTATTTGGAATTTGGCATCAACACCATGAGGCAGGGATCTATCCTGCCTTGTACCAACTTTATTGACCCCCAGTACAGATATCAGTGACAGACATCCCCCATCTCCATGACCAGAAAACCAGTGCAGACCTTATTGACAAACCCTAGTAACAGACATCTGGTGCAGATCCCATTGTCAGGCCCCTACAAACCATCAAAGTCAACCTCAGCAGCAGTCCTCCATTAGCAGACCTAGTACAGACCCCCATTTCAGACCTTATTTACAGTCACCCATTGCAGTCACCCATGACACCTGAGTCATCCCCACTTCAGTCCTTAATCAGAGGCTCACATTTCAGACCAAAGATTTCCAATGCACACCTCAGTCACAGACTCCCGTTTCAGACCTCCCAGTGACAAACCTCTATTGCAGACCTCATTAAAATATCCCTAGCCAGGCCATGATTTACTTCCCCATACTTTGGTTGGGCACAGTACAGTAGTACTGGTTGTTCCTGATAGCAGCCCTGGGTGAGTGTATACATAATATCTACTTTGCATTGGCACCCATACCCCAACAGTCCTAATCAGCATGTAATACATTACATACAATACAAAGAAGTAAAGTCATGCATCATACATTTCGAGGGCCAGACACTACTACATGTAGTTCTCAAGTTTGCAACCTTCACATCATGGCATTTTTTAACAAAAGATTTTCTCAAGGATAATTTCACTCAATTCATTTGTGGATAGACATTTGTGAGTGTTATTGCCTGCTTTCTTATAAAATTCGGGGATCCCAGCAGTATGATCACTCTGTTTCTTTCCCTACTACTGCCAGCACAGAAGCAAACCTATGAACTGACATCCCTACTGAAAACAGGGATATACCTGAAGGTCATATGAGGGCAGTATATATTACACACTACAATACCACAGAAAGGAGAGCAGGATTTAGGGATGTTCTGCAAATATATAGTATTAAAAGTTGGACGGCTTTTCAGATTTTGCAAAAAAGTGTAACTCTTTTGCTGAATTAGAACTGGTTGCTGTGATGCATGCCTAATGATATAAACAAATCTGTGTTAACGTATTATTTTCTTCTTGTAGGATCTCACTCCTGCTAAATAATATGTTATTTTAAGGGTTATGCATTCCATTAAAGGATGGTGTTGCAGGAGCTCGACAGGTGTTGGTGTTGCAGTATCTTTTCATTAGAGTCCTGCTTGCCATTTTGAAGCCTTGTTTACAATGTTACACCATAGCATCTGGGGAGAACTTGATGGTGTAAGTGTTGCAGCTTGTGGCTGGACAAGAAGTAAAGCGGAGCCATTATCACCTGGATTAGAAGACACACAGGCGGTAATAATAATACATATTAATACTATAATAGTACTATTATAATACTATAATAATACATAATAATACTATCATCCTACACAAATTCTGTAAAAACATTGATTCTAACATAAATCTATCAAAAACTGGAGGATTCCCAATCAATGTTTGACATATATATGGGGCTGACCATGGTGGACAGTCTCATATATTCTGTTGCATTATGTAACTGAATATGCATCAAAGAAAAACCTATAAATTCAGGGACCTTTTGGGGAATTACTCATTTTGGATGAACTTCCTTTTTGTAATGATAACAAAGTTCTGTGGAAGAAAGTCTAATGTGATGGCACAATTCAATTTATTCTTTTAAAAATTTAACTCCACCTTGTGTACCTTGTGTACCTTGTGTACCTTGTGTCCAACCCCTATACTTACAGATAACTAACCTGAATAATGTCTGGTGCTATATGGAAGTGGGGCATGGGCATAGCTGTGATCATGGTTAACTCTTGTCCTCAACCTCCAATTATTTAACTACAGCCCTGATGACATGTTTTATTTTGTGTAATCTGTGTACTGAAGACTTATATGGTAGCCTATTATAGAGAGGACAATCTTCCAGTTGCAATATTCTAAAATGGTAACAGCACCAAACAGGTTAATACAGTTTGCATCCCTCACTTTCTGCAGAATTGCCATTTTGTTCAATATTTGTATGTGCCGCAAAAGCAGCATTTTAATGATTTTCCATTTCAATAAAAATACAGACTGATGGCTGCAAGAGAATGACATGTAATAATAAGGGATTACATAATGGGTTCCTTCACTGTTCAAGAGCAGAAAAAATACACACTTTCACCCCTCAGTGGTCGTCTGCTTCCAGTAATAGGCCAAGTATTACATTACAGCATTACATGATGGGATAAGGTATTGATGGGCAGTTCAAGTACCAATATAATCAGTTTTCTTTGCCGCAGACAGTTTCATTTTTATACTGTTCCTAAAGGGAGTTTTTGTCCCTGATAGTGCAGGCTATTTACCAACCTTGTCTTTAGAGGCAAATTTATTCTAAATTAGCTAAAACTAGCTACAGTATTTCACTCAACCAGTATGTCCTTAATAAGGCATACAATTGGTTCACTAGCTGTTTTACCCAAATCATGTTTTTTCAAGCCGCTACTGCGACACAGTTACAGAAAATATGATTCATGTAGGAAATGTTGCAGCAAATCCAAACTAACTAAGGGGCAGTTTTTGTTTTAATGTATACCAGAACTGAGCTGGATCACTATTTCCTAAAGTCCTTGTAGTAGAGATTACATTTTCCCAATTTTGGGCACTCGACCCCATGAAAAAAGGTAGAGAGTCTGCAAATGTAATAGAACCCCTCCATTTGATTCCCCAAGGGCTAAAAGTCATCGGTTGATGCAAACTACCAAAACCTACCCATAACTGAAATATATTTGATGTGTCAACTGACCCAATAACCCTGCAAATAGCAAGTAAAACTTTTGTTCTCATATAATAAGCCACATATGCTATGATGAGGCACGTGCTTATCAGCAACTTGACAGTAAATGTCAACAGCTAAGTGACAACTAATTTCATAAACAACTATTTGAGTGTTCAATGCATTTACAGTGTATTCTCTGACAATTATCTTCCTAGCAGGTGACTAATAAGCAATCCATTTAATTAAATCATCTTGTGATTCATTAAATCATTTGTAATTGAATGGAATGCCAAGCAAGGCATTTACTTAAGTCAGGATATATGACAGCAATGTTACTCAAAAAGCATATTGCCCATTTCTACTTCACATATTAGAACAAAACCATACACAGGACTATTTATTAAAACAGTGCAAGAAGTGCTAAGTGCAAAGAACAATATACCATACCAATCCATCAGAATCAGGCAACATGGCTTTACCAAAATTAATTCTGATTGGTTGCTGTAGGTTGTTGCATATATTGTTGACATATTGTAAAAGTTTTACAATGTAAAATGTTCACATTTTGTTCCTTTTTTATGGAATCACCATTTGTAACTATTATAAAACAATAAGGATGAGCTACCATGTCCCAAAATTCAGAAGGGCCACATTTTAGAAAACCCTGTTCTATCCACTAATATGTTTTAATACAGGAAAAATCTGTAAAAAACAGAATTAAACAAACAAAGTTTTTGTAATCATAGGGCCCAACAATAAGACATTTTTTAGGATTCATTTAGTTGCAAGCTAGAATCTGAAACCAAAATAATTGCTTGCTCTTGGCAAAACTGATAGTTCTTACTTGGTGTATTCCTTACACAATACACAAATATTTTTGTATTATTTTTATGTTACTTTTATATTTTGAAAGTGTCATACTGTTAATCTGGTACCAATAATACCCCATCAGTTTAGGCTATGGGGTGGTCCTGTATGAAAGACTGCCAGTCACATAGTTGATAGATATCTTGGATTTTGCAAGACAGTCCCCACGATTTAGAGTGCCGTCTGATTTCTATGGACTGCCTCACAAAATCTAGGATCTGGACAGTCTCCTGCTAGGTGCCCTGGGAGTTAGACATTTTCCTGCCCCTGTGGCAGGTGACATGTTTACTGATGATACCCCTGTCACTTTTACAAAGTATACTCTATATAACAGACACCATTTCCTACAGTGTATGTAATGCAAAGCCTACTTGTAGTTTGCTGTCTACGACCATTAATTATTATTTGGGATCCATAAATGGGAGCTCTGGCACGGTAGTCAAAATGACTGAATGGAAAACCCAGGAGATTCTGCAATGCATTGCCCCCCCTCCCCCCCATGCAACCACAAAAGTGCCACACACCCATGCTCCCTCAGCAGTGGGGTGACACCATAGTTTAGGGACACGGCCTCACTTCCACAACCTGTCCCTAAAATGCCAGGGTCGGCAGATAGGGAATTATTGGAATCAAGAAGCATATTTCAGTTGGAAGGCCCCTAGATAGCTACCTTCTACATCAGAAACATCAGGTCTACCATCGGTGTACTTCCTTTCCTGGCCAATTTTTAAAAATGGGCTGTGATAATAGTGAAGAGTTTGTGTGTCCTTGCCTTGCTTAGTTTCTGTTTGGATGTTTGTAAAAATGTTTGAATTTTTGGCATTAAGTCTAAATTTTTCTTTTTCTTTACATATATTATTCAGATGTTGTATATATTGTGTTTTTATGCAGTTCTTTAATAAATAACAGAATCTACAATGGTGTTTATTTGCATTCTTAAAACCAATATATTCCACGTTAATGTGCAGTGTGTTAGGACAGCCTTTTGATTTGAATGATTTACCCACCAGAGCAGACAATTTAGGACACCTGCGTCTTTTTTCCTAAGCAGAACACCATACATATACACCATAAATAGCTGATTGAGCATTTTCTCTTACTTACGGAAAGAATGAATCAAATAGAGAAAATCAACCAACCTGCTCTGATGACCAGAGATCACATGATCGGACACCTTAGCCCAGCCCTGGAGGGAGCCTGGAATAGAATTTTCATAAGAAAAAAAAATCCCTTCTTATTTATTTTTTACAGAAGCAAAACATGAAATCATTCTTTCCCAGCCAGTTTCTGCATTAGAATTTCTCAATGTACTTTTACACACTGTATTAAAATAAAAGTATAAAATGTTTGGACATTCTATATAATATTCTAAATTTGACTAATGCCAGCTACAGTCTCTTTAATAAAGCTTTATTGTCATGTTTAGGAATAGGTCCGCTTTAATAATTATTTTCACATGTGCATGACTGATATCTGACAATCATTTTTTAATATTCTGTCCGTCTACTAAATGTACAATACATTGTTACCAAATTATTGTGTTCACTTATAATTATCAGTAGCTAAACATTCAGTCAGCAAAATATTCAACATTAAAAATGGTAATAAATGTGATCATGACATTTAAATCAGGAGTGTTGTTTTTTTTTTTTTTTTTTTTTTTTTGGTTTTTGTATTCCCAATAGTAATTTTCCATATTTGACACAAGACCTTTTTTCTTTATATTCTTTTTTTTTTTTTTACATGTTGACAAAGCTATATGATTTAATGTAATGCTGTTATACACAACATTGAAATCTTTGTTTCTGTATGATCAGAATTATGAAGATTTGTTCCTAGAAGACTAGAACATTGCCCTACCTGCAATATAAAAACATCAATTTCCTGTAAAGTTATAAAACACTTCCTAATATTATTATTAGTTAGAAATAAATAATATTTGTGTCATTTATACTTGTGATGCATTTTACATGAACATATGAGGTATATTTGATAAAAGATTTATCAAGGTGATTTGTTTTTACAATTCATCCTATATTATAAGAAAAGTACACCCCATCTGTGAGTATCCCTACCTTGCTCAAGTCCTTCTTGACTTTGTGACATCATAAATGCATTTTGCTTTGATGAGGTTTAAAGTGAACCTGTCAGATGCCTGGGGAACTTAAACTGAAAAGACACAAGTAAAGGTTATCTTTCTTGAAAAAGGAATGTTCTGATGATCAATAGATCCAAAAATATAGACATCTATATATAAAAAAATATAAAAAAAAATCTAACCCTTTCCTTCAGAATCTGAGCTTGATCCCCATCTCTCCAACCTCCTAAACTTCTTTACTGCTCAGTGAGGATCTTTATCACAATGGACCACTATGAAGAGCCAAGAGGATAAGGGGGGAAATTTAACATTTTACAGTAAAACCATTCTCTGCATCTACAGGCCGTTGGTAACCTCTGTGAATTTTATGCTTTATTCCATTAGCTGAAGTTTTCATAATTTCACCAAAAAGCAATTTACAATAACGCAGTTTAAATGGTTAAAAATGTTTGACAAATGAAATGCGATTGCCGGTTGGTTGCTATTAGCAATACCTGATTATGTTTTGTTTTATTAGGGCAGTTGTGTGTGTATGATGTAATTCTGTATCAGGAAATATGTACTGTTTGGAGAAGTGCAGCACGATAACAATCTATTTCTGTAGGCCAGCAACTATTTCAATGAGTCATTCATTATTGGCAGTATTGACTGTGTTAAACCGGCATCAGACATCTCCAGTACTTTGCAGGTTATTTTCTAGTTCAGCAGCAATCATGAGCTGAACCTACCTGTTTTCTCACTCGTAGTTTGATTACAAACCTTCTTTAGAGGATCCACCCATGCAGAAAAGTGTGTTACATTGTGAAATTAGGCATAAAACACAATACCTACCCATTCTATTGAAAAAGTGTTACTTATATGACATGACTGAGATGTTCATGTTCATGGCTACCCATACAGTAACATGGGACTGAAATAGGCAACAGCATCACCTACTGGCGATACCCATCCACTACAAATTCTTTATAATAGGACAGAACAACCTGTAGCTTGTGTATTCTGAGCTGTAGGACCAGAGGACTTCAGAAGTTTTATTATATATAGTCAACTTTTTATTTTTATAATAATATCATTTTGAAACAAAAACATAAAAAGTGGCTTGGCGTTATACCAGCAAACATACTTGTTTAGCATGGCCTCATAACACAATTAGATTGTATAGTCTATGGTCAGCTTCATTATGTCTAGTATAGCAGGTAAACTCAAACTGGAGTTATTTATAGCATGAGACTTTGGTGGGTGAAAAGCCAAAGGCCAGTGAATGCAAAAGAAGGAGTTTAATTTAAGCTTATGCCTATTGGTTGGGTGCAAAATGTCTAGTGCTAAGTGTGATAAAATGTGTGATTCACAATCTACAAATGGTGAACAGATTGGCCCAGCAGCTTTAACATTCACCAAATTATAAAATGTATTGAACACTTGTAGAATGGGGGATCTAGATATATGGTCAATAGTGGAAAATCAGACTCAATCCAGTTTACCTGCTGATGTTTTTGGATGGCAAACATACTTCATAGGAAAAATGAAATCCTTTAATTTTGTTTGGGGATATGCAGTGAATTAATGATTACAAAATATACTCCAAAACATTCTTTTGGAATTTATTGTGCTTTTATAGGATCTCTAGCAATCAAGGATTGTTTGTAAATTTTCTGATTTTAGGATGTAATGATAAAGGGAAATCCTTGTTCTACACACATTGGACAAATCTGTTACCTGTGAAAAATTTGGAAATAACTAAATTTATGATGTCATTTCAGGGAACAATCTAGATTGTAGATTATGGTACTTCAAATAGCATTCCCCACATATAGTTTGATTTAATAATAACTAGTCCAGATAAAGCCAGAATTAGCATTTTATGTTATTTATTAAATGAGCTATATCAGATCCAAGAGCTATTGTATGTGTCTGGTTGATTGTAGTACTGTATTGGTCTAGGTTATAGACATTTAATGGGACTTATCCAACTTCCAATGTATAGGGCAATGAGTATGTGCACAGTGAAATATCTCATAGTAACCCATGCGACTTAAGATCATGGGTAAATCATGGTTGGTGCCTGAGAGTTATGGGTTCTTGTTATGGGAATATTTTTGATAAATAGGCTAAATAAAGATTACATGCAGAGGATACAGGAAATTCTCTATTAAGGGGCACTATAATGGGTATGTTATGTGATCACTCTGCAAGTCACGTGAAGATTAGATCAGGTTGGGAGATATATTGGGATGATTTGCTTTGCCTTACACACTGCAGTACATGTATGTCAGACATCACCATATGGATGATAGTAGTAGAGAATGACCCATGAAAAGTCTGCAGTGGCTGCTCCCATTATTCTGCCCAGACAAGTCTCCTTTCTGCACTGATATTTGTGAGAGTTGGAATTTGCATACTACATGTGCCCACCATTGGAGGAGTCTCTTTATATCTGATCCTTTGATACCTATGTCATGAAACACTTGCATAACCTTTTAGTCACTTACTATCTAATGTTAGAATGTTTCTTTGCTCTTTATAACCAAACACCTTACACATTCTGAACAATGACATCAAGTTTTCCTTTTCACACGATTGTAGAGAACAATGTGAAATTGACCAACATTTTCCAGGCATTGAAATAGTGCTCAAATAGTGAGCAGCCTTGCACACTTGTGACTTCCTTCCTTCAGGAATGTCCGACTTTATTCATTTAGACAGCTGATCTGAGCTAATATTGACATGCACAGGGATACAATCCCATGCATTTCCTACATACCATATTCAGCTCATTCAGTTGATATTACCAGATCTTGTGACTCCTACAGGAAGACATATCCTCATGAACTTGCTGATCACTCTCTGGGCAAAATCTTTTTTTCTGCCATAGTACAGGCCATACACATTACAATTATCAGCCAATCCTAAAATATGCCATCAAATGGCTCAGACCAACCTACCACCACCAGTGCTTTCCCTAGAAACAGATATACTGAAGATTTCTTACATATTGGTTATTTTTTTTAATGCTAAGCTGATTGAAAATGGTTGAAATTGTTCATAGTTTGCAGTGTGTGTGGCCTTGTGAGGTATAATAAAACACAATTATTTCCCATTCTACAAACAAATCCAGTACAAATTTTAATTTTACATTTTTTAGAGCCCTACACAGGAAAAAAAAAAGTATTTTGCCAATAAAAACAACAGATTAGAAGGCATTTCTGGTCAAAAAATAAAATGTTGATACTATCTATAGGTTACAATGTAGGGCATTAAGGGAAAACTGGAGACCATTTGACGTTTGCTTGAGAGACATAAGTCTACTTAATTTACTTTTGAAAAGTTTCTTAGCACTAGCAAAGGACCTAAAGGAACCCTCACATTTGACTCACTAAAAAAATATTTTTAATTAATTCTCAGTGGAAAAAAAAGCAAACATATTTCTTTTGTTAAAACACCTACTCAAAATCAGTTTCTGTGATAAATACCAACCACATAATAGGTCTTGTATGATGACATTGCAAGCAACTATGTTCATTCGTTTTTTTTGGAGGACAAAAATATTCCATGGACATAAAGACTTTTTGTAAAGGGGTTCAAATCGGTCAGCAACAGCAATCTGAAAAATATTTTACCTACTTTAATTGCACTTAGCAGTTGCCCTTTAATTGCATGTCTAAAGATGTGTCACTGACATCCTACACTATTTTACTTTTTTATCTTTCTACTGGTTTTGATTGCCAAAAAGTTTTATACTTACCAATGCAGCCAATAAAATTCCCATCAGGTTTATGCTAGTAAAGAGTGACACCTAGTGATAAATCTGTGTACACAGAAAAAAAGACAATCTACAAAAAGATAAGTAAAATGTTACAGATTACTAGTAATAATACCAAATAACCTGCTTGTAGCAAATTTATTTCACTACTATTTAGATATTATTTTAGTTGTTTAAATACTTTTTTCACCAGGTCTGCAAAATGCAGGGAAATAATCAAGTCATGTAATGACTATTTGTCTCTTGTCCATGGTTTATCATGATTTGGGTTCTCAACCTTACTATGACAATATTGTAAGGAATATAAATTATTTTTATGTAAGCTTTAATCACATTATACAATGGTAGTTACAATAATGTTGGTATTTAATATTATTTTACAGACACTTGGACATGCAGAAGTGCTCTAAATTCTAATGACCAAAGTCTTAGGGCTCTATTTATAAAACGGAGAATCTGACATTCCCTCAAACATTACCTTGTGGAAATCTTCCAGATTTATCTACTAGGGAATGTTTGAGGGAATGTCAGATTCCCTGTTTTATAAATAGAGCCCTAAGACTTTAATTAGTGTAGTATTAGTAGTGTGTTGCAAAGTAATGCAAAACTGGCTGGGAAATGCCAGCAGTCCCTACAAAAACTTGTGCTATAGTGTTGGAGATTTTACATAAAAGGGACCAAAGCTGCAAAACGTCAACTGCTGATTGTTTTATGAATATTTTTATCTTTAAATGCCTATATTGTGTAGACATCCAAAAGCCCTGATAAAAAGCTGCAATTTTGTGTGTGATATCAGCCTGCATAATAATGTGTTATTAATTCCCCAGAAGCTACATAATAGGAAGGTGAGTGGTGGAGGAGCTTGGCCAGTACAGACAGTAATTAAATGCTTGGAAAAGAGAATTAGACTATGACATGCAAGGAGGTGCAAACTGTACTAAGGAATTGACTAGTCCAATCAGAGGCACACTGCAATTGAATAAAACAAATCTAAGAAATTGTAAAACACTAAAGACAACTAAGGATGCACTTTTAAATGCAAGTATTTAGGTTGGATCTCTAAACAGAATTTTACTCACTCTGAATATGTGAGGGAAATAAAACAAATTTGTGAGTGTTGCTATGAGTATAGTTTTATTTTATTAAGTTCAGTGAATATTCTCGTTACACTCTGTTTCCTTTTAGTGAGAAAAGTCATTTTCTATTCTTCCAGCAGTATTTTATCCTGCAGGAGGTAGGTAACAGCAAACGCTGTAACACTGTTCACCCCAATTCTGAAGCAGACGGGTAGCCTTTAATTTGGAAAAAGAATGAAAAGAAGGTGGAGAGGAAATATGCCCCCCTCTTTTCCCCATAAGTAGTTAGTAAACCCCTAAATTTAAGAAACTACTCTAACTTAGATACTGAATAGGAACCCCTAGTAAGGCTGCTCTTAAATCCCTTAATCAGCAGTATGAGGACCCACCTCAGGTGGACATATGTGATAAATCAACGTGGGGAGATATTGGGGGGCAGGGGGAGATAGGGAACAATAGCAAATAAAGCAGCTTTTCTAACCTGTTCCATTGATTGACCTCCAAACACATAATGGATTTGCATAGAAGTATCTTAATGTATGGATGTAGCTTCTCCAATTAGACACCTTTTCCATACTTATGCCATACTTCCATGCTTATTTTGTGTACCAAATGCCTAATATTTATATAATGAGATCCAGTCATGTGTACCACATATAACAATACCTATGTGAACATATAAATTGTGAATGGCCATTGATAATCAAAATATTGGAATCAATCACAACTGTATTCTAATAGTAAATTGTATTATGATTAGTGGTATAACAAAAAAATAAAAAATGTCCTTTCTGCTGCTGCTAATATACCAAAAATAGCTCCGCTGCAACTTAAAGCACTTCTGTACCTTTCCAGTTCAGCCAGACTTCTAGATGTACCAAAAATCTCCCACCTGCATTAATTTCATGGAAACTCAATCAAAATAACATACTAGAAGATGGCAAAGAAAATATCTCCCTGCATGGAATAAAAAAAATCATACATTTGTTAGCATTGGAAATGTAAAAATGCCAGATTTCTCCTGTGTAAAAAAATGTGACTTTTTCTAGGTTGTTATCTGTAAGAATTAAAAGGCACATTCCATCTTGCTTAGATGTAAGTCTGCTCTACTATGTTCAATAGGGGAAAGCGAGCATGTGATATCAGAGGAAGCATTCAAAAGGTGGCATTAAACTGAATGTTTGAAATGAAAGCGTGTTCTTTTTTCCTGTAACGCTTCAGTAGAGGTTAGGCGCATGGCCCACATGAGGAAGAGTGGTGTGATTGCCATCAAACTGAGCAGGCATGAACAGCTCACTTTAGATTTTTTTTTCTAAACAGGATGGCAGATGAATCATAGATTTTTGCAGCCGAGGCCACACAGGTTGCAAGAACCTGGTCTAACCAGGTGTAATGACGGAGGCTTCTCGGGAGAGCAGTGGTAGGGATACACATCATGTCTTCACTTGTTCCAATTACTCCAATACCAACATTAATCCCAGGCAAAACAATACCTCTTCCTTTCCTCTCCAGTAAAACAGTGCTGTGAGAGGAGCTTATCAACCAGAGAATGCCTGTGATGTGTGGAACTGTGTGCCGCACATCAGCCTGTCTTAAGTGGTACATCAAACAGCACTGCATGGAAACCAGGACTAACCTGCTGGCCCCTCTCATGTTATTTTTAGGCTTTGTTCGTTAAAAGGGAATCAAAAACCCTAACTGTGTTATTTGGAATTTTATTGTAATAGCACCTGATATTTTAGACACCAATGACTTTAAATATATCATTTTATGTCATTAAATCTTGCTAATTTTTATTTAGCTGGGCATTATTACCCTTTTTACAGAAAAAATATTCAGCCTTTGCTTGAACTAAGAGAATGACGGAAACCTTACATGTTGGATCCGTGCCATCCAAGAAGAAGTTTACTGCAGCTCTGTAACCTTTTACCCGACCTGTCAAAGTTATGATGATCATGCAAGGTTGGTGACACAAAGTGAAGTGACCTAAAGAAAAAGAATTATTATACATTGGGCATATGTGGATTATTATATGTAAACCCCAAAACATAAGTCCTAAACACCCTTAAACAGGTTAACATATATTAGGAAGTCATTGTCAATATTTTGAAACCTGAAATTCTCATTTAAGTAATAACTGGGATTTGTACCATGAAGGTCCTTGTATAGAGTAGGAATGCTCTGTTCCAGGTGTGCTCCTGTGCTATTGTTCCATCACAAGATATACCAATGGCTAGGGATAGCTTAGGTTACAGGGGAGAGCTGACCATCTGCTAGCCACTCTGTGTGTTCACAGCAAACGTTATGCAGTTTGGCCTTACATGCACAATCATATTACATTTTTTTTTACTAAACTAAGGACCATGTTACCCCCCTTTATCTTGTTGACAAATGCAGTTTAGAAAGACTTACAGTCAGTATGATAATTTGCAGTCAGTAGAGATTAAAATCAATTCTGTATTGCTATTGTTAAAGTGGTGTCTCACGGTAGATAGAAAAATTTGGTCTATACTCTTTAGTTCTCTCCATCCCGTAACCTTTCACTTTGTTGATGCAGCAAGGAAGACAGAGGGACAATGAAAGCATGCACATGTAAAATATTGATAACCATGCCTGCTCTAGCTGGGACAAAAGGTGAGGAGACAGAGCTTAGATCCAGCAGCTATGTTCCCAGAGTGATTAATTGATGCACTGGGAAATTTATGGAGTCATGAGCCTTTTCATCCTATTTTTATGTTTTGATCTTAAATAGCAACTGCAGAATGTTACATTTTTTTAATTATTTTTCTGTAGTCTAATGTACATATACAGATTTACATAGCAGTCCAACAGTTCTTTTAAATTTTGCAGATAATAAAAGATGAATGTCAGACAATCACACTTGAAATACAAACACACAAAGGTAATTGTGGACATTCTATTTTATGAACCATACACCTCATACCATTCAGCACAGCCCAACCAGGAGAGTGAAACTGGATAGTTAAAGAGATTCTGTCACTTGTTCATTTCATTTGTTATGGGTTACAGATGATAGGTTAACCTTCTTGTTGGAAATTTAAAAATATTTAGATGTAATATTACATATTTACCAAATCAAAAACACATACTTCAGAGATGAACCAGAAGCTTATATTTTGCCTTTCCTCGGTCTTTTATTTTGCCCTCCACCTCCCACCTCTGTCAACATGACAATTGTTTTTTTAAAGAAACTAAAAACCAATGAATAAAATGGCAGACCAGAGACAGATAGGTTGAGGAGGAAATAGATATATGATATTGAACTGTAGCATGCTTATACTGACTTGGTACAGCTCCTGGCCCACATATATTATATATAAACTCCGCAACCACTTTATTAGGTACACCTGTTCAACTGTTTGTTAGAGCAAATATCTAATCAGCCAATCACATGGTAGTTCTCTGAGAAAAATGAATTGTTGATACTGGAGGTCTGGGGAAAATGGCCATACTGGTTCAAGCTGATAGAAAGGCTCAACTCAACCACTTATTACAATCACATTATGCAGAAAAATATCTCTGAATGCACAACATGTCAAACCTTGAAGCAA
This sequence comes from Pyxicephalus adspersus, assembly GCF_032062135.1. Classification (NCBI taxonomy): domain Eukaryota; kingdom Metazoa; phylum Chordata; class Amphibia; order Anura; family Pyxicephalidae; genus Pyxicephalus; species Pyxicephalus adspersus. Next base: position 52,742,754 of record NC_092861.1, read on the forward strand.
ATGGGCTGTGCCATCAGGATAGCATACCAGGTTCCATTGCTGTCGGCTAAGAACAGGCACCTGAGGCTACAATTCACACAAGCTCACCAAAATTGGAGAGAAAATATTAGAAAAAAGGCTTCCTGGTAAGATGGGTCTTCTGCTGAACAATTCAAAAAGGTTTAGGGTCAGAATTTAGCATCAACAACATAAAAACATGGATCTATCCTGCCTTGTATCAGCATCGGGGGGGATATTTTTTGGGCACACTTTGGGCTCTTAGTACCAACCATTGTTTCACAGCCTATCTTAGTATTGTAGCTTCCCGTGTCCATCACTTTACAACCACAATGTATCTGGCTACTCCCAACATATCTATGCACCATTTCACAAAGCTCAAATAAAAATCTGGTTTCTTGAATGGCCTCTACAGCAGTGGCCCTTTAGTGATACCATGATGCCAGAAGCTGCCCACTCTCCTATCGCAGGTGTGAGCCTTCCCTGAGCCTGTCGTCTGTACAGGGGACGTGATCCGCGGCTCTGGCCGGTCCACCCCCCAGCGGCGTCCTTCTCCAGGCCTCACTTTTTTGGTGAAGCAGTCAGAGCCAGAGCCACGGATGACTGGTGCTCTACAGTGACCAGATCTCATTCCAACAGTGCACCCTTGGGATCTAGTGAAACAAGAGATTTGTAAACATGGAAGTGCAGCTGACAAATCTACAAAAACTACAGGATGCTTTCATGTCAATATGAATCAAAATCCCTGAGGAATATCTTTAGTACCTTGCTGAATCTATGCCTAAAGAAATAATCCAGTTTGGAGGGCAGATATAGTGTACATATATGGACCCCAGCACCTGCTACATGGTTTTGCTGGAAGGCTAGCGTAGCGTACCATCCTCCTTGGTGTGCATGACATCCAAGGATATTTAGTTGAAGGACCACTTCTATTACCAATAGAAAATCCTTCAGAAAGTACATGTAACAGTTGTAACAGTAGCTGGGCTGAATGTATGTATAACTGAAGGGTCTACAAGGAGACTTGAAGATAAAAAAAAACATGGCAGTTGTTTATGATACATGTTGCTACAGCAAATAAATATTTGGCAGGGTTCACTTGTACTTTTTTACTATTACTTCTGTTGCCCAGTGTTGGGGGGGGGTGGTGGTTTAAGAAATAACATTACTGTTTAGGCTCATTTTAAATATAACTAGTATATAACTAGTTATCTTTACATATGCACTAATCTGTCTGAGCATTAGCTTGCTTTTCAACACTTGAGCTTCCTCAAAGCATTTGTGGTAGTCATGTTAAAGTTTAAAGAGACAACATGTACTGTTGACTAGGTTGGGAGGGCATTCAGTACCGATAACATCTGTATTGGGATCTCCAATGACTGAAGACAAAAGCCTGGAGGGCTTACTTCTGCCTCTTAAAATGAAGACAGACAGACTCTTAAACAGTAACCTCCAAGACAGCAAACAGAGATGTTAAGTATTCTGTTCCAAAATGTTAAGAATGGTTGTTTCTATTTGGTAACCAGCATCACACCTGCCTATGTTGCTCTAAATGAGCAAATGGCATTTTAGAGGGTAATGCCAACCAATAATTTGAAGTTATAACAGTTGATTGATGTTAAAATATATTGGGTAATCTTCATTGATTAAAGCTGTCTCAGCTCAGACTTAAAGCATTAATATATGAAATCAGAAATTTTAAGGATACCAAGATTTTCCTATGTATCGTCACCTTAATGTGACCCTTTTATTACAGCCACTAATGCCATCCTGTAAAAGGGATGCTATACACTTACCTTTCCAGTAGCCTGTGTTAGCAATTTGTCTGGCTGCTGCAGATATCAAGTACTTCTGTTATGCAGATCCCTGCACTTCCTGCATATGGTTTTTCCTACTAGTTTGTATATGACTACAGGCCATTTTTAAAGATATAATATAATAAAGTTTTGTGCATATTTTCTTTTTAAATCTAGGGCAAAATTTAAAATAATAATTTTTCATTAGCTAAATGTGGAATAATTAATTTATACATATTATTATTAGAAAATAGCTCAATAGTTTAACCTGAAATTTACACATACAGCTGAATGAAAGTTCAGATTATAGCTGAATGAAAGCTGTAAAAGCTCTAAAGATTAATTTAGCATTTCCATGTATTGGAGTGCATCAATAGATCAATAGTATGCTAGAGGAAAGAGTCCAAAAGTCCCCAGTCGAGTCCTCCCCCTTAATAAATGAATGAATATGATTTTATATATATATATAATTCAATCATAGTGTTAAATAGTTTATATGGTTTTATTTTAAATTATTCTGCAGTTTTGGAAAAGGAAAAAGTGAAAGCTCCTTGATTATTGCTGATATTGTTCAGAATAGCTAATTGCTAAAACTGAACCAAGGGAAGAGGGATGAAAACTGGGCTGTATTTGGCTATCCTAATGATAATTATCATCAACTATGTCTGGCCTGGTGTACCAGAGTATAGTAGTTTATACAAGTTGTATACTGGAAGTGTTAATTAAAAGCTTAATTTTTAAATGGGGACAAAGGTATGTGTAAAGACAAAAATTAAATGTGCATGAGACTGGGGTGTTTTGCTATATTGCATAATAATAATATTTATTCAGCTGTTTCCTTGTGTAGACCATGACTGAAATATTGGTATATTTTCAAACCTTTTGTTGTATGTTTATTACTTGTGTTGTGTTTCTGTTGATCACTAGGATTGTACATGGTGTCGGGACCCAATTTGCTACAAGCCCTTTAGCTATGTAACCAAACCACAGGTGTGCCCTGACAACATCCTTGAATTCTTCTTTTCCAGTTGAGCAGAAAGAAAACAAAAAGGAAGCAGATTAAACCCTATACAGGTACTTGGAGTGTCTAGCATGTGACTGAAGAAGAGCGTGTACAAGAGAGAACTGTGATATGTACAGGGCTGTGTAGCAAAGCTAAAGCAGTGTTTAGTTTATCAGTCAATGTGGGTAAGCCTAAAAACAATCAGATGTTAGCAGCAGAATCTATGTAGAATGTTATCAAACCCAAAATTCAAAGTTTTATCAGATATGACCAACTATCTTTAGGATCCAACTTATTACAACTTGAGCCACAAACTGTTTGGGTGGTTTTTGGCAAGGTGATTAAAGCAAAATTATATTGGGTTTAGGTCACTTTTTTATTTATGTGTTTTTGTTTTCACATATATTTTTGAATAGTTAATACAAAAAAGCATATTAAGAATAATTCCCCTGGCTGCACTTGGACAGTCTATCCCAGAAGACTTCTATGGGGAGCAACTGCCAAGGCACAGCCAAAAGAAAGATATCAGGTAGAGATTGTGAAGATTCCAGAGCATTACAGTTCTATTCAGACCCTGTGATATCTAGCTCAGGCTTAGGGTATTCAAGTGGGCTGGGAAGTAGCTGCTTTTTAAAAAAAAAAAAATTTTACTTTGTAATTCTGACACTTAGGGGCACCATAGTGCATAGTTACAATTTTTGCGCTTTTTTTTTTTGTTTGTTTTTTAACCTGGCTTTTGCAAGCCAAAGTTACATTCTTTCTTAGGTTTAGTGTGACATTTGTTTAAGGGTGATCATAATATTTGTTTAATCAAATCAAAACTTAAAAGTTTTTTTTACCTAGGGATAGATGAATGTGCAGAGCAAAGTGTTATGTCTGTGAAAAATTGATATGTTTATGTTGCACTAGACACCAGGAAGTGAATATGAATACTAGTTAACTTAAACATTGGCTTTTAGACAGTTACCAAGGTAATCAGTGGCCACACTTTCATTGGCTGGTGGATATAACTCCATGAGCATGAGACTCAGGTAATGACATATTATCACAGGATTATGATCCAGGAGTTCTGTGAGCCTAACCAATATAATTATTAGCCTAACTCACCGGAAGTTGAGTTTTCTCAAATCTGGAAAAAGACTACAATCATGTCCAAAATAAAAAATTGTTAATTTACATTTCCTTGCATGTGATTAGGTATACTTTGCAAAGAATTTTCACCAGAATCACTAAGCCATGCCTTGCAAGGTGATTATTCATTATTTTAAATTCCTTTAGTGAATCAACCTCAGTGATCTAAAGAGATAGTGATAGTTGTCATAGTGATCTTTTTATTTAAAAAAAGATAAAAACTCAGTTCTTAGATTTCAAAAATGTCCACCGGTTTCTTGTTGTTAATAATAGGATTGTATCTTTACCTGTAAAAACATTAAAAAATAAAAAATCTGTTAATTACATGTTTTTGGGGGGTTTTTTGTTAATGGGACTGGGAGGCCAAGGGGAACCAAAAAAAAAGAGGAAAACAGATTAAATGAGTAATTTTGCCTTTGTGAACCATTTTAACTCTATCTTCTACAATCAAAAGGATTGAGAACCTTAGTTGTGTTTCTAAATTTTATAGTATTTTATAGTAACAGTATGGCAATTTCCCCTTCCTATTTTAGCAAACTATTTCCCACTGTATGATCCTAATTTTCTTTCCTGGCACATCTTCATGGCAGCATACAAAGTCCCAGTCATTGTCATGATATTTACAAGAATTGGGTGGACTGGGTAAATGGCATTAACTTATGAATACCAAGTCCGATGAAGGTTGAGGAGGGCAGAGCCACAATTACACTGTTTTAGAGCTTCAGTTTATTATAGCAGCCTGCATTCTGTCTTGTTTCAAACTAACAAACATATGGATTACCACTACCGCTGTACTTTTGAATCCTCATTGGGAAAACAAAACTGCATAATTTGAAGTTTTAACACAAGAAGCAGCTTCTCAGGGCAGCTTACTACCACTGTCACACTTTGGAACAAGTACCTAGTCATCCTCCACTGCACTGTCACACTATTGCTAGAACCATGCATATTAGTATAGCATGTACCAACTAATAAAACTTGCCTCACATGATAGCCATTTTCTTTTACTTGCAGTATCAGACCAACCACCAAATCAATGCTATTGGCAGTAACTGAAAAGGATGATACTGGCTTATCTGTATTACCCTAAAGTTTCAGCAAATGTATTAAACATGTACTAATCAATGACAACATTATTAACTAGATCTGCAGACTGCACCACTAGTATAAACTGGCTCCATTTGCAATACAGGAGGTCTTCTGGTTATCTTTCAGCAACCATTCAACACAGCAAGTAGTACTGTCACATAATCATGTGTTGCAAGCATGGGAAGATCTAATATTTTAGAATGGATAATTGGCCTGTTTCAGCAACAAAAACCTTTAGTACACACCATGCTCAGATTTACAGTAGACACGTGCCTATAGGCAGACAAAAAGTACAGAGATGACTTTTCATCAGTAAAAAAATAATCTAATTTAGGATTATTTACATATTATGTATAACATCATTTTTTTTCTAAACTGGGTTAGAACAAGTAAGGATAGAAAATGCTCAATGTAAATGTTGAGATCCTAGCAGAGGAGTTGTGTTCTGTGCTAGAAGGTATTTGGCTGCAAACATATGTAAAAGCTGGATAGTTGTCAGAGCCATCAATAACCAATTAGAACCAATTCTGTCTAATAAACCAGTCAAAAGTTTATCTTGTTTAATGGATGTGTTAGCTATAAGATACAAATGCAAGTTTTTAAAACCAACAAGTGAACTCAAGCAGCATGGGGAAAGTATACATAGTCCAAAGATGCTAATTGCTACATACTTATAGCCCCACGGAGAATTTTAAGAATCTCACTATCATTGGCTTCCTGATGAACCTCCATCATTCTCTTGTCAGCAGGTCACTATAACCCATCCATAAACAATTTGCTTACATGACATAAAAAAATAGCAACTTGACACCTCTAACATTAGGCCATTCCAACAGTGTTTTTATAAGGATTGCTGTGTGTTTTTTATCTGCATTTGTTATTCAAGCTTGAACTTGAGTCAGAGCCAAGTGAAGCTTTCTATGGAGTTCCTGTCATCCCCCGTCTCCTGTCTTTGACAGCATGTTTGGAGTGCTGGTCAGCCTATCCCAAGTCAGGCTTAATGTGGTGGATGAGGAGTACTAATTGGCAGCTGATACCCCCCACTGAGTGTCAGAATACATGGGCGTGCATACTGCTCCTTGGTCTGGGTCACCTGAAATGATAGATGCAGGAGCTTGAGAGATTAGGTTCAGCTGAAACCTTACACCCTACCTGTAATAGTAAATGTCACCAAGGGCTCAGCAAATGCTTTCACCTGAAGTCAATAACAACATGGGCTGAAAGCCTGAATGACCACTTCAAGCATGCCCCAGAACAGCAGTAGAAACTCCCCAGAAACTAAATTTGTTTTTCTGAGTGTGATTTATGTCCTAAATCTAAAACAGGTTATAGCTTTCAAAAACTGTAGACTGCTGGCGTGTTGTGTGCATGTCTATACTCTATGCACTTACCAATTGCATAAATCAAATCAATTATTCTTCAAATCTGCTGAAATCGGCACTAGGCAAACCATGTTATTTATTATTGTAATAATTGTTTAGGTTATCCTCTGAAGACAAGTATATAAAAAAAATTACCTTATAAAACAAGTATAAAAATTTGTCACATTCCTTATGAGCAGAACGGATGGTTATGACATTAAAATGATTCAGTTTTCTTTTTCTTTTATGTCTTTATGTATCTGCTATACTAATATATTTAAAACATTACTAGTTAAGAATTTAGAAGCATTTGGCATAAATAATTTAATTAAATTAATTTAAATTAATTACTTACTGATATATATGTTGAATATTTAGAATATCTGAATTGTTTTTGCAGGTTTTAAACATTTCAGAAAATTTTGAACATGTTAATTGAATGTGTCCTAATGTCATAATGATCATTTCATTGATAAAGTTATCCCCCAGATCAAACAACCCCTCCACTTCTCTTTACTTCCATCTTTCATTCCACCTATATCTTCATACTTCCTTATACTCATCTCCCTTCTGAACTAAAAAATAGTGTCCTAAAGTCATAATTATGATTCCAATAACCAAGCCTTCCTGATAAAGCGTACCCCTACCCCCCAGTTCCTTCTGTTTTACTTCCACCTTTTCCTTTCACCTACTTTATTAAAGTTCTTTATATTCATCCTTCTTCCCATTTCCTTTCATTTTTCTTTGACTATGCCACAATGTGGGATCAGCTTGCCCCACTAGTTGGTACTACCGAGATACAGTCCTCTGGGTGGCTGAAAACAATACAGACAATCACAAACATTTTCAGTTTATATGTATTAAATGTATTCAAAATGTGGTTGTCTTTTTCCTTTCAACATAAGGAACTTGTTTAATAAATTGTATATATATTAGACTGACTTGTTCATGCAGAAAGTCTTATTTACCATAACTTTGTTGATTCTCTAACAAATGCAATATTTAATTTTGTCCTGTAATATTTCCTCTCACCTACTGTCCCTGAAACAACAGGAAGAAAATAGTTTGTAATGAAACCTCCTCCTAGTGAGTTGTCTCTTAAACAGATAATGTCATTTGAAGTCCCCCCACCTGTTGTGATGACAACTCTAACTCCAACTCTAACTTGGATTTTGGCACTGTCTCTTCAGTGATAATGGTCACCAGACAAGGAGGGAAAATATTCAGAACATAAATTTGACGGGGGTTCGAAATCTTCTTTATTTTATTCAAAATAAAAATTGATTTATTCAAATTAGAGACATTTTAAAAACAAAAAGGATAATTGCTTGGGTAAAGCACTAATATAATGAAACTGTACCTATTTGGTTGCCATAGCACACATCCTAATGCCACTGGCAACACCTAAGGGACTACATCTAGATGCAAAGGACTGCTGTACTACTGAGTGAATGAAATAAAGGCCTTAAAGCAGAACTAAACCCGCAATTACGCACCTACCCCCATTCCGTTGCAGGGTGCTGCCAACTTACTTTACTTCCATAAGATGATCTTCAGCAATCCTAATTGGCTGTGCCAGGATAAGTCCCATGTAGTAAGATGAGTAAGACGTTGCAAGGAACATTTCGGCAGTGGGGTTGGTTGCTAGCAATGAGACAGCACTAACCATATCTTAACTTTACCCCACATGTAAATAATCCTTTAGAGGAAAAAAAACAGATCTACTGTCAGCATCGACCTACACACAACAAAACTATGTTATGATATGGAGGGACTTGAAGAAACTAACACTGCTTTGTTAAAGCTAGTGACAGTCTGCATCATTTTCTAATTTTTCTAATGCACTTTACTCTTAACAGCCACTTTATTAGGTACAACTTACTAGCATCAGGTTGAACCTCATATTGCCTGCCGAACTGCCATCATTTTTGATGATTCAAAACAGTGCTGGAAACATTCCACATGGATTTTGGTCTATGTTGACATGCTAACATCACAAAGCTGCAGCAGATTTGTCTGCTGCATGTCCATGACATGAATCTCCTGTTCCACCAAAGGTGCTCTATTAGATCAAAATCTGGTGACTGTTAGGGTTTATGTGAGTACACTAAACTCATTGTCATTTTCAAGAAACCAGTTTAAGATGATTTGAGCTTTGTGACATGTTATCCTGCTGGAAGTAGCCATCAGAAAGTGGGCACACTGCGCTGATAATGGGATTGACCTGGTCAGCAAAGATACTTGGGTAGTTTGTGGCATTTAAACAATGCACAATTGATAATAAGGGAGCCAGCGTGAACCATTAATACAAAGGCAAGACAGATCCATGTTTCCTATATAGCTGATGCCAAATTCTGACTTTACCATCTGAAGTGTGCAGGAGAAATTGAGACTCATCAGACCAGGCAATGTTTTCATAATCTTCAATTGTCCGAATTCGGTGAGCCAATGCAAATTATAGCCCTCTTACCTTGTTCAAGGTTTGACATGCTGTGCATTCAGAGGTTCTTCTGCATACCCCAGTTGGCATGAATGGTTACTTGAGTTACTTTGTATCAGCCCATACCAGTATGGTCATTCTTCTTTGATCTCTGGCATCAACAAGACATTTTTGCCCAAATACCTGGATATTTTTCTAGAGATGGTTGTGCATAAAAAACCCAGATCCCTAGATTGGTCGTTTTTTTAAATACTCATATCCAGACTAGCCCATCTGGCACCAACAACAACTGCCATGTACAAAGTCACCTAAGTCTTCCCCATTCTGACGCTCAGTTTAAACTTCAGCAGGTTGTCTTGAAAATAACCACTAGCCTAAAAGCATCAAATTGCTGCCATATTGAATATTTGCATTCACAAGGAGCTGAAAGGTGTCCCTACCTCTGAATAGATAATTTTATCTGGATAGTTTTTAACTGAAACCACTTACTGGAAAACAAACAAAATAATTTACTTTTATTTATATATTATATTACATAAAGAAAAATAGTATTTAAAGCATCAGTGTTATTTTCAATGTCTGCTCTCAGTTTAAAAAACTTCTGTTGTGGATAACAAGCCGAATAAATGTCAGCTATTTTTACGGTTAATTCCTCCTATTACAAGCAGTCATTGTTAGGTTTTTACATGATTATCTTTTCTACCCAAAATTGCGAGTCTGTCTACGTATTTCTACACACTAAAAAGTATGAAACGTCAAAATAAAATTTTAATTCTTTCAATCCACAAACCAATGGGATAAAATAAAACTGCCATACATGAGAGACTACTAGTTATGTTCTCAATTTCTTTTTGACAGAAATGCATTGTAGGAGCTTCAGTCTTTTTAATTCATTTGGAGAATTATTCAATGGACAGACATCAGTGTGACAAGGAAAGTGCCTTCTCAGCATTCACTAGAGTCCACTTCCCTTGAAGTGTTAATAGTTGGTGATGAAAGCTAAAGAACTGGCACAAGGTGATCCAGCCAAGAAGAAAAAAGCTTCCCAGACAGAGGAAGTTAAAGAAGAGTTTTATAAGCGTATAAAAGAGACCAGGCAGATTGAAAGAAATGGTTATTTTTAGCCAGTGTGGAATACACTGTCTAGTTTCCATGGTGTTAGCCTCATATTTTCAAATCAGACATTCCTGACACACTTTGAATTCTTTTTAAGAAAGACAGATGAACCCAAAATCAATGTCAACAACTTATACACAATAATAATTGAACAATAAAAATTTAATGAAACTTTGATGCAATGCCAGTTGCATATCTATAATCAAGAGACCAAGAATAATATTTTATTCCAAATAATTTGAAACTCTTCTAAACGGAATACATATATTTAAACAGAATTGTAAGTATTGTTATCGAATGTATAAAAGAAAAACAAAAAACAAAGGTTTCTATAATTCTATAAACATACATGTACAATCACACCTCAGAGAAATATGTGAGTTTTATGAAAACATTACCCAGAAGACGTTATGAAATTAACATTTTAGCCTTTGTGCCATGACCTCTGCTACTTATTCTGGGAGCCTGTAAAAGAAATGTTTGAAATCGCGTCCGCTATTGTATTAAGGAAGGAAATATCTGACACAGAGGATAAAATCAAGATGCATTATCAGTCTCAAGTACAAAAAGTGTATAAAAGGACTTTTTTAAAACATGAATATTTTTTGTAAAATACAGTTTAAAGATATATATTGGTAAAGAAATATTGGGAACTGCCATTGATAAGTTGAATTTAAATGTCCACATTTCTGGCTTCTTGATCTTTCACTACCTAGCAAATCTTGTGCTAACAAGCTTGTGTATATTAGGTTCTAACAATGCTTGTTCTGGGTCCGTGTTTCTATGTAGTGTTCCATATAGATGTTTGCAAAATCAATGGACCTTGTGAGAGAAGGTTTTTTGTTTAATTTATGGATGGTCCCTACACTGGTTGTTCACAGTGTAATCATTGTGTAGATGGGTGCGTTTATTGGCAAATGCCTATAGAAATACAACTAATTTGTTTTAGGGTTGTCTCCATCAGGGCTAAAACCCTGAAAATGTGAAGACATTGGCAATGCATCTAACAAGAAAACAATTGCAAGATTGTTAGGAATCAAATGTGTTTTAGTGATTCCTCAGGCATATTCATTTTCATGAAGTAGACAGTTTGTTCATCATTATTGCCATAAAACAGAACATGGATCTCAGCCCTCAATCCAGATTACTGTGTTCCTGACCCATCTTGTTCTTGTTTACTACTTGGCCTATATTTAAAACAATTTGTATCTTCTATCTTGCTCTTGAACCCATGGCTTTCTTTGTGACCTGTCATTAGCTCCTTTCTGTATGTACTGGTCTGGACCCCCTTTTTGGCTTCCAAAACATTCTTTCTGGCATAGATTCAACAAGGTGCTGGAAATATTCCCCAGGGATTCCCCAGGTAGTGACATGATAGCATCATGTAGTTGTTGCAGATTTGTCAGGTGCACATCTGTGATGCAAATCTCCAATCCCACTACATCCAAAAGATACTCTTTTGAACTGGGATCTGATGACTGTGGGGGCCATTAGAGTACAGTAAACTGTTATGTTCAAGAACACAATTTGGAATGATTTGAGTTTGTGAATCAGCTCATTTTCCAGCTGGAAATAGCCAACAGAAGATGGGTTTGCTGGAGTGATAAAGGGATTGACATTGTCAGCAACAATACGAAACTGGGCCGTGGCATTTAAATGATGTTCAATTGGTACTAAATGGTCAAAAATGTGCCAAGAAAATATTGATTCTGACAATAAGAAAACACCAATACACCTCCACCAGTAGCCTAAACTGTTGATACAAAGCATGATAGATCCATCTTGTTGACACCAAATTCAGCAAAACACTCATCAGACCAGGCAACATGTTTCCTATCTTTCCTTGGTCAATTTTGTTGCCCTGTGTGAACTGTAGTCTCAACAACCTGTTCTTAACTGACAGGAGTGGCAGTAGCCGCTTCAAGCTTGATATGTTGTGCATGCAGGGTTGCATGCTGTTGCCTTTCTGTCTGCCCATGCTCCTTTAACTTCTGGAATTGCCATGCCATTTTCTTCCAAAGAACCGCCACTTACTGGACTTAATAGATATTTTGCATTTTCTGGGCCATTCTCTGTAAACTATAGAGATGGTTGTGCCCGCAAATCTCAGCAGATTAGCAGTTTCTGAAACACTCAACAACCATGCCACTCTTTCCTATTGTGATGCTCGGTTTGAACTCCAGCAGGTCATTTTAGCATTGTCTACATGCCTAAATACATTGAGTTTCTGGCATGTGATTCACCAATTATATATTATCGTTAACAAGCAGTTGAACAGGTTTATGTAATAAAGTGGCTGGTAATTATACCCTGTATATATACATTTTTGTTTTCAGTACTGTATGCACTTTTTCCATGGTCTTGTCTCCTTAGGTAGGCAGCAAATTGTGAGAATTTGTTTCTCTTCTTGTGCGGTCCTGACAATAAGCTCTAACCATTACACTGATCACCATCAGCCATACTGGGAATCTGAGAACCGGCGTCTTTTGTTGCTGAGTGGTTTATATTTGTCGCTGGCCAAGCAGGATGAATAATACTGCTGTGCCTGTTTCTCTGATCATTTTAGAGTCTTTACTTGAGCTGATTAGCCTGGTACATGGTTTTGCACATAAAAGTATGCTTTCTATGTAGGCAGTTCAGCCTTTAGTAAAAGTCTGCAGTGATTTTGCATTTTCTGGCTATCCAAGTGATGATTATCATCCCATATTTACTGCTGATCAAGTGGAGTACTTTGCTTGCCTGTTGAATGTTTATGAGGAGTATTTTAGGAAGATTTCATACAAAAAGTGTATAAAGAGACAAGAAAAAGACAGGGTTTTTTGGGAAAAAAAACTAAATATATTCATACAGTGAATCTCATAAATAAATCACAAAATGATTAGTGTGACTCATAAAATAGACAAATGTGGTTAAAAGTACATTCAGAGTAAAGGCTTCCCTAGATGTCACATTGATGGGGATATGCCTTGCTTACTAGACAATAAGTTGCCTGACTAAACATTGTAACAGATGTAAAAAAGCTCAAGAATCAGTATCCCGACGGATATCTCTGGCTATCTTGAAAAGTTTGCAGTGATTTTGCATTTTCTGGCTATCCAGCTAATGATTATCATCCCATATTTACTGCTGATCAAGTGGAGTACTTTGCTTGCCTGTTGAATGATTATTAGGAGGGAGATTTCATACAAAAAATTTATTAAATAGGTAATGGATCAAATCAGTTAGGGTCCATGCCCACTATAGTAATGCCGTGGGTTTTACTAAAAGCACATGCATTACCAATTGCATTCTTAGGTGCTGCGTTCAGCAGCCATATTATTTAGGTACACTGCTAGATTATAAACTCTTTTTGGTAGGGTTCTCTGCTCCGCCTATGTCATTGTTTGTATCTGTCTATCATTTGCTACAGTTTATTAATTTACAGCACTGCATAATATGTTGTCATATCACATCGCCAATAAGTGTACTGCATGCCTGCAATTTGTAAAGCTCATTTCATGGCATTGCACAGTCACATGTAGTTGAAGCATACCTAAACTCAGAATTTTTACTTTACATAAAAGGGTAGACAACTCTTTTATTTTTAGTAAAAATTTGTTTTTTTTTTCTTTTTTTTTTTAAGTACAACATCGCCCTTTAATTATTGGGAGCGCAGAGCCTTCCAGATACCTTTGTCACGCATCCCGGGAGGTTCTTGGCTGCTCCTTCTGCACATCCCCAAGCTCCTTCTGCACAAGCACCCAGTATCTAACATTCCCCTGCTGCATTTACCTGCCTGTACAAAAATTCATCATTGCACTTTGTTACAATAAAGTAATATTACAAATATTAGAACAAATTATTTCAAAGAGTGTTTTTAATCTTTTTATTCTGCCAGAAAAATGACCAACAACAATGGGAGGAAATTTATCCAGCATTGGTAGTCAGTGGTAGTTAAAAAAATATAAAAAGCATTCCTTGGTATATCAGTTAGTTTATACTGTATTGGGCTGCTCTATTTATAAGGACCCTAATGAGGCCTTCCTAATGTTTAGCTGGCGACGTGTAAACCTCATCAATTCCATTTGCTCCAGTTCAATTTTACTGGTGCTAAACAAGTTTAACAAGGGCATGACATGCCGCAATACCCACAGCTGCTCAAGTGAAGCATAGGATGACATGATAATTGCTGAATGAAAAATTGTCTGCTGCCCTTAACCCAAAAATAACACGTGTTATACCACTCTGGCTCACCAGATACATACTCAAAAGAAAGTCACTTTCTGGTCCAATAAGTAACTCTATGGCAACTGTTAGACTTGTAGCATCACGCAGTAAGCAGAGATATATTTATCAAGGGGAAGTTAGGGCACCAAGTTTACAGATTTGCAAACGTGTACCTAACGAATTCTAACAGTATCCCATACCTGGAATTTATTCTAGAATGATTCCAGGACTTTTCTAAAGGTAATTGAGGGATATATTAGCCTTGTGCTAGAATCCTCCTCTAGATTTCTCCTGTCCTTTGTCACATTCGTCCTACCCAGTGCATCACACAATGTCTTCACAAATTGCATATGGTAGGCCAATAAAGGCTATCATATCCAGAGGAGGTGGATACATACTCTTTTCAAATTTGCATCAGTCTGTAAATGCATCAACTTTTTCCTAAACCAACATGACCTTTTTTATGTATCTGGGACTTTTGAATTGGGACCACTGATCTCTTTGACAGAGATTTTGCCCTCTATTAGGAAACATCTAATTTGTGGTTCAGTTTGCCTAATTTATGAAAGCTCCCCAAGACTGGATAAGATAGACTATCATAATCATAGACTAACCTGGGAAATCCAGCAAACACACAATGTATTTCGTAAAACTATGTTGCTGTTAGTTGGCAAATGTTCCAGGTTTGCTGGGTCACCCAGGTTCTCCCATGATAGTCTATTTTCCCCAGTCTTAGAGAACTTTCAAAAAATCAGGCCCAGTAAATCTCTTTTACAAGACATGGTAATTCTGGGGATGTTAGCAGTTAACTAATGTAGAGAAACTTTTTTTAGGCATGGTCCTAGGCTTAAATCTAAACAACTAGTAGACATCCACACAAAATCTGGAATAAGCACACCAAAAAATTTTTTTTCTCTTTTGACTTTGGTGGATCTTGCCTAACCAAAGAAAGACACATATTCTGTAAGTTTGGGAAGAAATACCGCAGGAAGCAGCAGCTTACAGAGCACATCTTACATTTACATCCAAAATGGAACCACAGACACATTTAAAATACGCCTTTCTCCCTAACCTGCAATCCACTGCTTTTTTCATCTCACAACGTTCACTTAAGGAGCAAATATTAAATTCTTTATCGGTTAAAGAAATCTGAATCAGTAAGCAGAAACTTAATACATCAATATTAATTTTCTGTTTATGAAATATGATTTGGAACTCCTAAAAGATGGCACAAGACCCCATGTATATTACAATAATTGTTCCCAAGTTCATGCTGGAGATGTGGGCATGTCTAGGGTGACATTCTCTGTTTTTGTGGTCCTGTAGAATAATCAATAATTCACTTTGGAAGAAAGTATGGGAGATCCTACAGAAATTAAAAGACTTCACTATCCCACACCACCTGACTTTTTATTGCACCACAACAGTACCAACACAAAAAAAACATACAAAAACTCCACCATATTAATAATTCCACCCTGAGGTACATTCCAAAATTGTGTAAAAAAAACCTCAAGCACCACCTGTAATGCGCCTGGGCACACAAACCACTACCGACTCCAGATATCCTTGAATCAGGTTTATTCAAAATGGTACAGCACAGCAAGGGTTAAGTCCAATCAAGCAAGGTACAGAAGGATAAGGCAAATGCAGGTCAGTAACAATCCGAGGTCAGGGCAGGCAGCAGGCAGAATGGTCAGTAACAATCCGAGGTCAGGGCTGGCAGAGTTCAATCA
The DNA here is from genome assembly GCF_032062135.1 of Pyxicephalus adspersus. NCBI lineage: Eukaryota > Metazoa > Chordata > Amphibia > Anura > Pyxicephalidae > Pyxicephalus > Pyxicephalus adspersus. Next base: position 52,758,629 of record NC_092861.1, read on the forward strand.
GCGTTTGGTTCAGACCAGGTCACTGAGGAGATGACAAGCAGATAAAGTTTAAACCACACAAAGACACACCCAAGCACACTGTGGTAACAGAGGCTATATCGGGCAATGGTGTACAGGACAGGCTCTCCTTAAATGGCCAGGATGACCAATCACCTTGCGCCACCTGGCACCGTCTGATAAGAGACTAGGTAAATCCCCTGCGGCTGATTGGCCACAGGGAATTCAAACTAACTATGACCCGCCCCGGGGCGAGGCAGCCGAGTGCCACGCCCTCGGGGGGTACAAGAGGGACGCATGGTGACACGCACACCTCTTCCCACAGCACCCCTAGGACGTGCACTACTTTGCACTTGCAAAGGAGTGCTGAGAGCAGGAATATCATTAACCACATCTAAAGGGATGCAAGGGCTGCTGCCTGGCTGAACAGTAGTTTGGCCAGGACGGATCCCTCCGCCTGCAGAGACAGACAAGCTGCGAGCAGAGCAGCAGCCTCGGCCATGCTGCCTGTTACAGCGGCGTCCCCCTCTGTGGCTGGGAACCCCAGGGACACCGCCGGCTCGCAGGACGGGTAAGTTCCTTACACCACCTTTGGCTCTCTAGCTAGTCAAATTGTAAAACATTGCTAAGGGCAAAGGAATACCTGAGCAATTCTGAAAGACATGGTAATAGAATAATATGTCCATTCACCTAAATCCTACGTTTTTTTATGTAAACACATACCCTAAAACCCACCCCTAATGTACATACCCAGAATTCATCACACGTAATTTTTACTATATATTTGTTAGAGTAATAGAAGTTTTGTTGTTTTCTCCTTGGCCAGAATTGCCCAATAATTTGTTATTTTAACTTAATCTACACTATGACTACACACCAACTAAAAATTAAGTCAGTAAATATTCCTCTTGGAATCAGAAAGATTCTTTCGATATTGGCAAGATGTTTGACTTTTTACTTTTTTAGGCAAGATTTTTTTTAAACTATGCACAAGATGTGATGAAAAAGTATTTTTTTGAAAGAATATTTTTTTTCTTAATTTAATTTAGTTCCCATATAGATTTGCAGCTCCATGTTTGGAGAAATGCTACACATTTGGGTTCCGCTGATAACACTGTGGTTCCACAAACATTCCATCACAAAGAAAGGTCAGACCTGCTAGGAACAGTAGACAACTATTCACATTTATGCGCACAATAGACAGAGTTCAGTTGGCAGTTGGTATAATACAAGGCAACACTACAGTTCTTCTTGGTTGCTAAAGACTTCTACGAAAACACAAAGAATACTTGAATTTCATTCCTCATTGCTGGCACAGTATTACAAGGTCATATGCATTCTCGGATTGGAAAATCTCACTGCGACCTGTTCTATGCAGCCAGAACAAGGATTTCTGTACCAAGTGGGAGGCAGCCTTGAACAAATATTATCATATTTTGGCAGTATTAACCCTTCCTCAGCTTCAAATGACCTTAACATATATATATAATCATTTCAAATTGTTTTAAGCCATAGTTACTGTTATATTTACTGTAAATTATTACATTGCATTAATATGCTCTTCAGCACTATACAGGTCAATTTACCCGAGGAGCACCAGTTTTTTTGGGCTTGTGATCCACAAAAATGTATATGTGCCCTGCCATATTACTGCCTGCTTTATTAAACAAATACATCTTCTCTTTTGGCTGATTTTGCTATACACTAGGTGCGAATGAGGGGAAGCTTTTATCCTGATGGGGAAAGAGTAATAACAAATATTCAAGCCACATTGCAATTTTTTTTTAATATTTGTACTGCATTTGAATGGGGGTGAGTAAGCAGTACCAAGTACAGTAGGCAGAAATGTAGATTAGGGAAAGTGTGGTATTAACAGTGTGAAGATTGTGCTATGAGCACTGTGTTTTGAGGTTAGGCACCTGCAGTGAACCTGTGACCCAGAAGGGTCTCGCTTCTGCCCAACAAACAGCCTTGTTGATTCTCTGCTACTTCCAATCTACAATCTTCACTCTGAAAATTATTAACCAAAAATTGGACAGGCAGAGGCTTTGATTGTTATTACCTAAGCAGCAAATTCACACCCACTGATTATTTGTATCATTTGGACAGTAATTATCTGTTTTGCTCTTGCAATCCCAGCAAAACTGAGTTGTACTGTAAAGCTGTGAGAGATGTGCAGCCTTTTTTCACTAGAAAGTTACAGACTGTGGGAGGGATGGGACCTAGAAATGTTACTGAACTGCTTCAGGAAAAATTCAGACCTCTAGACGTGGCTGTGTGGTGTTCCAGAACATAGAAATCCTTAGGTCCCAAATACATATACAATCATAATAAAAAATTAGGACACCCCAATAAATGTTCAAGTCTTTATTATGAAACAATTCACATATTGATGTCCAATCTTGTTTTAATTTATCTCTGAAAAAAGAAAGTGATTTAATTGTAGGTAAACAACAAAATTTAACCTGGATTTACTCATAAAACAAAAGATATCAACAAAACTGTGCATTCTGAGGGAAAAAGAGAGAAAGAAACCCTATTGGCTAGTGTTACCCCCTTTGTCTGAAATAACTGCAACGCTTCTTGTAGCCATCTATCAGTCTCTGACATCAGTCCGAGGAAAGTTTGCCCCACTCCTCAATGTGGAATTCTTTCAGCTGTGAGATGTTTGAGGAGTTTCTTGCAAGTACAGCCCGTTTCAAGTCACCCCACAGCATCTCAATAGGATTAAGATCTGGGCTTTGACTCCAGGACACCAGGTCTCTCCATTCCTTAGTTTTCAGCAAGTTCTTGATGGATTTACTGGTATGTTTTTAGGTCATTGTCATGTTGCAGGGTCCACTTCCGCTTCAGTTTTAATTTTCTTACAGATGGTCTCACGTTCCTCAAGCACCCTCTGATACAGAGTAGATTTCATGGTGGAGTCTATGATGGCAAGCTGGCCAGGTCCTGCTGCAGCAAAGCCTCCACAAATCATGACTCTCCCCCCCCCCCCATGCTTCACAGTTGGTATGAGGTTCTTTTACTGGAATGCTGTATTTGGTTTATGCCAAATATGTCCTCTGTTCTGGTTTTTAAATAAATAAATTTTAGACTTATCTGTCCAAAGAACATTAGAACAAAGAACATGCACTTTCACATCAACAGGTCAACAGGAGCAAAAGCATGCTGTAGCTCCCATGAACATTTTAGGGTTTTTTGAGAGATCTTTTAGCATCTTGCAGTCTGCTTTCGGGGTGAACTTGCTTAGACGGCCAGACCTGGGCATGTTGGCAGCTGTTTTGAAAGTCTTCTACTTGTAGACTACAGTAGAATGGCTGGTTTCAAATACTTTTAAGAACCAAACTTATAAGCTGCTACAGTGCCTATAGGCTCAAGGCAAGTGGATATTTAAGCACATAGCCATTTTACACACTACACTTTTATAGACAGATACATAGTTATGCAGGTGGATAGTAAATGCATGGTGTAGAAAGAATATATAAATTAATACATTTATTTTACACAAAATTCCTCTTTTGTCTATTTCAAAAAAAGAATAAACTGGATGAAGCAAAAAATAGTAAAAATGTTTTTGCAAACAAAGCATGCATCTAATAGTTCTCTCTGTTTAGGTGTGGAGTGAAATAAAAAAGGATTTGACTTTCAAATAGTAAAAGGTAATACACATAAAAAATGAATGGGCTGACAGAATTACGTAGGAAAAGGACTTTCCAGGGGACTGCATACTGCTCTGAACTCCCAACACACTCACCGTTCATTCCTTCTCTCACTTCCTTCCTCACTAGGTTGGCACTAGGATAAAAGTACAGAACAGGTCAAAAGGTCCTGTCCCAAGTAATTAGAGAGTTGCTTCTTTTATCTAATTGTACCTTGTTAAAGTATATCAGTGTCAGCCAGGTTAATTGGAACTTTAATGCATAATTGATGTTAATTTATGGCCTTTTTGTTCCACGATACTCATTCAGACCTTAATGTCAGGATACAGTTTTCCTGTTATTATATACAGAAAACTAATATCCCCTTGAGGTTAGCTTGACTTCAGCTTATAAAATATCCAGTACTACAGTGTGTATCAATTAGAGGGTCTGTTGAACCTAAACTTTTCAATATTTTACAACTAAAATAATTGAAATAAATTAAAGTAGCAGGCTCAAAATATTTTTAAACAATATAAAATATAGTCACAAGCACAAATAGACAGACTTTGGACAATATATATTTCACAAGCAATATGGGTATATATAAAAATATATGAATCTTATGCTGAAAACCTGGCCTGTAGTTAACTATTGTATATAGTAGCAACATTTTTACTTTTAAAGTCTCTTCCTACAAATAATAAATTGCTATGACTGCTGCAAATATTCAAAACATATCCTGTATCCTGTAATTTGGAATGGTCGTTTAATTTAGTTTTATTTACATTAGATTGTGAGCTCCTTTGAGGGACAGTTAGTGACATGACTATGGACTATGTACAGCGCTGCGTAATATGATGGCGCTATATAAGTACTGTATAATAATAATAATAATAATTTAGGCATGTGTCTGTATCTGAGTCATGGAGTAAAATGTAATAGATTAATTAAAAAAAAAATAACCATTATATGCAAATGTTACCTGTTCAATACCCTACCAGCTCTGGAACCTTCTCATTGGTATTGGTATCTCCTTGGAAGATAGGAACAAGGTAAGATCTATGGAAGGCTTTTGTATAAATTATTTGCACAGATTCGTAGGAGGTTTGCTTTAGGGTACCCAAAATCCCAAGACAGGTATTGGACAATCTCATGTCTGCTTTTGTGGCTAATATGGAAGGAATAGGTACTACTGATTTGCCCTCATGAACCAAGCAATTTGCTTCCAATTTCTCTTTCTGCATAGGTCAGAACAGCAAACACAATTATGGAGCATTCTGCTGCCAGCTTGCTGTAAAAGTATGAATATACTATATATATAGTATATATATATATATATATATACTTATACTATAAGTAGGAAGAATCGAAACAGAACATAAAACAGAACTGGCATAATAATTAGCAAATACACCTTGCCTTCAAATTGTTTTGGGTTCCTGCAAGCAAAATAAAAGCTTTTTATTTTAAACAAAAAATCCAAAATTAATCAATGTTTAAATACAAGATGCACATGTGTTCATACTTGAATATTAGTACCCTTCTTACCCTTCAGATCTGTCCATTTATCCAGTATTAAACAACTCCTGCACTACTTTGCATATGTGTAGGGATTTCCTGTAATAAAGACAAGTCTCAGCTTCAGGGTGTCAGGTCTTGTATTGCCCCCTGTATTTTTCTGAAGATAGCCTGTAGTGAATAGACCTAATGGGTCCTCTTCAGCTCTGCTTTCAATGCTGGATATGTGCAGCACCATAATACCAATGTCTCTGATAATTTACAATGTAATGTCCAAATTTGCAAAGGCATTAGGTGCACAAAAAAAATATATATGGAGGAATATATAATGGTCTTTGTGCCAGAAAGCAATGAACTCAATTCCTGGAACATGTTAAAAAACACCCTGGAGTAATAGTGGTAATAAAAAAAAGTAGTAATCTCTTTTCCCTAGGCACAGAAAAATCAGTTAGGAAACAGATTTTAGTGTTTTTATGGTATGTATGAGTGATTGTGTAGCAGCTACAGAACTTTTGTTGCAAGAAAAACTTTAATTATAACCAATACAGCAGTTGCAAATTACTTACTTACTACAAATCTGAAAGTGTGTCACGCCCAAAATAAAGGGCTCTTATGGTACAAATAATTATCTTCTAAAAAGTACAAGAAATGCATATGAAATATCTCCAAAGCAGATGTATGTAGAACTAAAGTTTCATCAAATGTTTGTATATATGTAATAGACATGGCATGATTTCCATTTAAAGCCCTTGGAACCTTTGTATCCCTTTTATAACCATTGCCATTTTTTTCAGCTTTAGCAGAAAATAGGTAGACAGGCACTCCTTGACACGTAGGTTTTTTTTTTTTTTTATCACTTTCATAAAAAGAGAATGCATTAGATTAAGCCTAACCATTATGGTTTACGTCAGTACGTCAGTTAAAAAAATACCATTGTTATTATTATTAATATTATTAATAATAAACAGGATTTATATAGCACCAACATATTACGCAGCGCTGTACATTAAATAGGGATTGCAAATGACAGACTAATACAGACAGTGATAGAGGAGGAGAGGACCCTGCCCCGAAGAGCTTACAATCTAATATATTGTTGAACTGCACATACATTTACAACACTATTCCAAAACCATTGCTATCGTCTGGTCCTTTGTAAGGGCACTACAATGTCGATAGATTCACATTTTCCTAGAACAAGGAGGTCCTCTCAAAAGAAACAGTTTGCTGGTATGATTATTACTTATGCAAAGAGATATTAATAAAGAACACCCCTTTTTCCCTAAACGTTGTGTAGACACTTAATGTTAAACCTTTGGTTGACATTTGAACATTAGTTGCTTTTAGTACATGAAGGGGTCATGAGTTCATGGTGCTTTGACCTTGCATGGACAAGTTTCCGCTCTCATTTACTGACACTAACCAAACTCTTAAAAGCTGACGTGACTAAATAACCTGGGTCTTCTCAATGGTTGGTTAAGCCACTGACACAGGCCTCGAGCTGCATGCAGGTCTGTGAGCTTGTTACAATAGATCAGGTATTGCATAACAAGCTGGCACCGTACATGAGTTTCATGATGACTGAAGGAGGAATAACATGACATGGCCTTGCAGGCATGGGGTCAATTGAAATACAGTATTGAAAGTACAATGGGGTCACAGACGTTCACTTTTCAACCAAGAATATGTTTAAGTAAAGAATTACTAAATCATCCTGCTAATTTTTTATACATTTTTTTTACTAGTTACTACCAATTATGCTGATGCTGCCATTAAAGAAAAGCATTTTGCATACAGGCATGAAAAAAGATAAGTAAATATACCTACCTTTGTGCTCCCAATACTTTACTTCACCTTTCACAATGCAGTTAAAAATACACACACAAATTATTAATAATTTTACAGTAATTATTTGGCACCAACATATTACACAGCTCTGTACAATAAATAGGGGTTGCAAATGACAGACACATACAGACAGTGACACAGAAGGAAAAGAGGACCCTGTCTAGAAGAGCTTGCAATCTAAGAGGTGGGGGAAGTAGCACACAATAGGAGGGGGCATATGGAATGGTAAGTAAGTTGTGAGAGTTTTAAGAATCGGAATAAGATGTGTGGGTAAGTTTGAAAATATGAGTTTTGAATGAGCAGAAAAGTGGAGCAAGCCTAAATAGGATGTGGAAGACCATTCCAGGGAGTTGGGGCAGCCCCAGAAAAGTCTTGGAGCTGTGTGTGCGACAAAGTTAGGAGAGAGGAAGTCATTAGTAGGTAATTGGAGAAGCAAGGAGAGCAACTAGGGGGGTATTTTTCTATCAGGTCAAAAAGGTAACTGGGACAAGAACTGTTGAGGGATTTAATAGCAAAGCACAGGAGCTTGAATTTGAATCTCAGGTGAAATGGAAGCCAGTGAAGAGAACTACAAAGAGATGCAGCGGAAGAGGAGCAGTGGGAAGGATAGATAAGTCTGGCTGCAGCATTCATGATAGATTGTAGAGGAGAGTGTCAGGTTAATGAAAACCAGAGAGGAGGAGGTTACAGTAGTCCAGAAGGGAGATAATAAGAGTATATACAAGGAGTTTTGTGATCTCTGGGGACAGGTAAGTGTGGATTTTGGAGATGTTGCGCAGGTTAAAGTGATAGGATCTGGAAATGTTCTGAATATGGGGGTGAAGGAGAGGGCAGAATCAAAGGTGATACCAAGACAAAGTACCTGGAGGGAAGGAAACTAACAGTGGTAATAACAGTTAATAATATGTCAGGGGGGAGATTTGGAATGGTGGGGGGGGGACATTATAAGTTTCCATATATCCAGGTTGGGTTTCAGAAACCTGTCAGCCATCCATGATGAGAGAATGAAACCTTATCCTGGACTGAGGGAGACAAGTCAAGGGTGGACAGATAGATTTTCATGTCATCATAATACAGATGGTACTGTAAACCAAGGGAGGACATGAGACTATCAACTGGGTAGGTGTACCAAGAAAAGAGAACTGGTCCAAGGACTGACCCTTGGGGAACACCAACAGGGAGGAGATAAGGAGAGGAGGAATTACTATTGAAAAAACTTGAAAAGAGCGTACAGACCAAAGTAAGTAGGAAGTAGGAAGTAAACCGTCAGAGAGCAGTGTCACTGATACCAATGGAATGCATAATTTGGGTAAAATGAGTGTGAAAAGCAGAAGAAAGCAGAAAAAACATCTAGGAAAAGAAAAGGTGCCTTGTGATTTAGCTATGATGAGGTCATTGGCAACTTTGGTAAGCACTGTTTCGATGGAATGGGCAGCTCAAAAGCCAGGCTGTAGTGGATCAAGTACTAAGTTGGTGTCAGGGTTAGGGATGTCTCTCTGCCATTGACCAGGTCTGGGAAGTGGCAGAGGGGGGCACAAATAAGATAGGTTGAAGGTGAGAAGGTTGTGGTCAGAAAATGGAAATGGTGAGTTTTCAAGATAGGTGAGGTTGCAGAGTTTGTAAAATACCAGGTCTAAAATATGTCCAGCAAAGTGTGCGGTGTCATTTTTATTGTCTGTTAGCCCAAATGACAAGGTAATAGAGAGAGGTTAGGCTAAGAAAAGGTGGTTGGGGTGGGGTCATCCACAGCAAGTCACTGAGGATGAGGCAGGTCATGGGGAAGAATATGTGGGGGTTAGTTATCAGAAAATTGGGAGATTGGGCCAGGAGGGTGCAGGAGGGTGCAGGACAATATAAACAATAGTTGAGGGTGAAAAAGATACCCTGTTGCTAGGTCTGGGTGTATGTGTAAAGTGCAGGCTTCCAAAGGAGAGTGCAGCAGCAGAGGATTGAAGCCAAGTTTCAGTGAGAGAGAGTAAGTTCAAAAATATTTATAGATAGCAGAAGGTTGTGGATATAAGTTAGCTTGTTGCAGACAGATCTGACATTCCATTGACTGCAAGAGAAAAAGAGTAAGAATATGTGAGTTGGGTGAATGGCAATAGGGTTAGAAGGAAGGTGTATCCTGATGAAAGGGTAAGGAGGAGAAAAGCTGTGGGACAGAGAAAGCAGGTGAGAGAGCACGCAGACAAGAAGTTAACAGACTGGGGAGGAGGAGAGGGAATAGGGATACTTTGGGAATAGAATACTTTGGTATACAAAAGAGTTCATGAATGATACAATGACTGCAATTTGCCCAGGTCCTGTGGCTGCCAAACAAGCCCAAATCATCCCTCCTCCACTGCCATGATTGATAATTTGTGTAAGGTGTTTGTGCTGATATGCTATGTTTGGTTTTCCCCGAATGTGGCACTTTGCATTAATATTTCAAACAGCACAACTTTAGTCTTAACTCTCCAAAGGACATCGTTCAAGAACTGTTCCAGAAGCCAAAGAATTTATTGCTTCATTGTGGGACAAGCACTTCATCCTGGTTCCAAGCCAGAAATTAAGGATAGCTAGAAGTAACCTGGCAGATAATAAAGGGGCACCTGTCTTTTAGACTAGGTAGAGTTGGAGTTCAGGTGGCTCAGGTGAACAGATTGTGTGTAACCTGTACGCTATATATATATATATATATATATATATATATAATTAATTATATATAGAGTTGTGTTCAGAATAATAGCAGTGTGAATAAAGCTCAAAAACTCAAACGCATTGGCAACAATGCACATTCTATTCCAACTTAAAACATGAAGAAAAATTGCTATTCTATTCTTTTACAGAAAATGAAGAAAAAAACTTCTGGCGTATGTTAGCTATTCAAGCTAAGGATGATTGGAATACATTTCACAATTTTTCTGAATTTCTTGATTTTGATTCCTATATCATGATGCTTGCGCCACCATGCTTCACAGTATACTGTGGGCTGAATTCTGTGTTTTGAGGTTATCTGATGAACTGTCTGTGGCCCCTAGACCCAAAAACAACAATCTTGCCTTCATCAGCTCTCAGAATGTTGCATAATTTCTCTTTAGGCCAGTCAATGTGTTCTTTGGCAAATTGTAACCTACAACTTTGGGACTTTGCCAATAGCTTGGCTTTACATAGTGGTCTTCTAATTGTACAGTACCCACAGATAACACCTTTTTTATCTTCCTGGAGCTGATCATTGGCTGAGTCTTTGCCATTTTGGCTATTCTTCTATCCGTTAGAATGGTAGTTTTCTGTTTTCTTCCACATCTTTTAAGTTTTGGTTGCCATTTTAAAACATTTGAGATCTTTTCAGCTGAGCAGCCTATCATTTTCTGAACTTCCTCATACGTTTCCCCTCTCCAATCAACTTGTTAATGAAACTATGCTGTTCTTCTGAACAATGTCTGGAGTGACCCATTTTACTCAGATTTTCATGCACTATATGCACTATACCCAGCAGGTACAACACTTGCTGCCTCCCTTCCTTAAATAAAGGCAGTAATTGCCACCTGTTTTTTATAGAATGAATGACCTCACTGATTGAACTCAATACTGCTATTATTTTGATCAGCCTAATATTCCCTTTGCTTTCTGTAAGGGAATAACACAATTTGATATTGTTTTCTTTATTCACTTTTTTTTTAAACAATCTGCTATTATTCTGAGCACACCTGTGCATATATATTCAGCATCTTTTGGTGCTGAATTAAAGGAGAGTCCTGGCAAAACAAGAATTATGGAAATTAGTATACCCCCTCAAAGCCCTGTTTCTGACATATGCATCTTTTGTGTGTTCAAATCAACAATAGTTATTACATATGGTGTGGAACAAGTCGTGAAAGGGACACAACAACATTTACCAACGGCTATCAATGAATGAATGAATGTTTGTTTTTTTTGTAGGTTTTCTGGGGCTCACATTTAAGAAAGAGTGCACACCGCCTACTTGTATAAGTATTTTTTATGTTTAACATATGCTTCTAGAATTTCTTTGACTGAAGTTTTCGTTTTAGGCAGCAGAAACATGTTCGTTTAGAGCCTTCAGCAAGAAAAAATGTTAAATGTGATGCACAGTGATGGGAATGAATGCAAAAGTGCTCTTAAAATGCTTTATGCAAACTACTTAAACTTCTTCATACAAAATAAAATGTAGCCTTGGTATTTTACAAGTTGTCTCTGTTCTGTAGAGGAAGTGTTTGCACATTTCACTTAAGACCTGTATAAACTGGTGTGGAAAGGTTTAGGTTTTATATTTTACTATTACTTTTTATACTTGTTAAACAAAAATAGCAAGCAAAATAGCAAGATATCCACAAAGATGTACAATATTTAAATGCTGACAAATAACAAGCAGATGAACAAAGATAAAAAAGCAGCCTTTTTTTGTTACACTTCAAGAATATAATATTAATACCATTGATAGGTAAAAACCATTCATTATTGCACAGTATTGGAATCAGGAACATGGGCGTAGGGATGTGAGAAAATATGGGATGCGTAGGGATGTGAGAAAATAAGGGACAGATTGATTTATTGACTACTCAGTAGTCACCAGGAGAGGATAATTCTCTCTAGCAGCCACACAGACCCCTAAAGAAAATCTCAGCAGGCAGGTTTTTTTATTGCAGAAAGGACAGACTATGTCTGCCAGCCTTGTACACTGAGCTTCATAATAAGTGGTCAGCACCTATGCATGTAAACCTTTATAGGCTACCAATTCATATCTGTCTTTCCAATTCTATGGAATATAAAGCTACACAGTGACATGAGATGGCATCACCCAATTCAGTAGTTTTAAGGCAAATAGCATGACAAACTCAGATAGGAACAATGATTGAACAATTAGATTAGAAAACCCCTCTTGATCGATTTTGTTCCCCCTGAAATAAACAGTGCCACTTCCCTATGTATTCCTCTATTCTCCTTAAATATATGCACCCTTAAATATATGTGCATGATTTAGACTGTTCAAAGATTGTGTATCCCAATAATTAAAGAGGAGCAGTGTAGACAAAGGATGCTCATGCAGGTATGTTCATTATGTATAGGTTCCCTATAAACAAAATTTGTTTATAAAGCTGACTGATTCTCAAACCTGGAAATTCCATCTTGCAACTGTAAATTCTTTTTTTTTTCCTAATAGTCCTAATAAGCCTAATGGAAGTTATTGCCCATTAGGTTGAAATGTGGATGAAGATCTCTGGTGGAAAATAAAATTAAAAAAAATATTTACCAGCAAACTTTCTGTTATTTGAAAGGTTGGATATGTTGTGCATGCATGCATCTATTTCCACTTCATTTATGTACCAGTTCTGTTTCTTCATTCCAGACAGCATTCCTCTGGAGGAAATTCAAGGGTTAAAACCATTCGTAAAGCTAAGGCTTTTTTTCTCTTTTCTTTATATTTGAATTCCATGAATTGCATGGTTACATTTAGCTATAAGTCAAGAGTGCCACATAGTGGCATGCATTGTGTACTATGTGTACTATTTGTAACTAGACCCATGTATGTACAGCATAGTGTTATGTTTTTATCTATACAAAGGGTACATTTCTTCTAGCTCTGCTCTGACACAAGAATTCACATTTACAATGAAAAATCTGTAAGTTTAAATTTAGATACACACATTCTTCTACAGAAGATAGGTGAACTAAGGTAACTTTAAATGCAGTATCAGACAAAAAAACAACCCTGGCCATACAGGTTTTTCCAATCACCATTCATACGCATCTGAGCCACCAGGAATTGCAAATACTATCACAAGAAACTAATCTACCATGCAGGAATTCAAACAACTACCAAATAAAATGATTTCTAAAAGTTAAATCTGGAAATAAATTATCAGCTTTCATACAGTGTATTGAAAATATGAATTTAAAAGGCAATTGGATATTTCAAGGCATTTTCGATCTCATCCACTTACCCTGAAGTGAAATTTTATGTCTTAACTATTATAAAGTTTTCATTAAAATTTTATTGAACGTGTGCTCGCCCTAATATATTGCCAGCTTTATACTAGCTATACCCGTAGATATGTTTTGTAAGCTTTCTATTGAAAAACAATAATCACAGGAATTGCACAGTCCTCATAAATTTGCCATCCCCAATTTAAGTCACTTCCAAGTTTTAGGGGTAAAGCTCCCTTTGCCTCCTTCCTTTTTGGGAAAAAAAAAGATTCCAAATAAATTTTTATGGATAGGAGAGGGGGCAAACGGGACATTTTTAAGGCGGAGCGGATTTAGCCTTCTATGACAGTTGTCACAGTCTGCTGGCCACATTGGCTGGATTGTGCTATACTTTTCAATGACAGTTATAGCATACAATTTCAAATCCGATTTACTCATTTCAGGCTAAATGATCGATGTTCAAATCAACTTTGTAAATGATTTGTGCACTGCCAAAGCACCTCAACACAAAAAACAAGTGCATTATGCAGTGTGTCATGATATGCACAACCTCTTTAGGAAAGCAAAACCCATTTCAATTTTAGAAAAACACAGAATAATTAACACTGTGCATCATGCACAATGCCACTATCACAGTCATCAAATCACTTGCTTTTATCACCAGGTCTCTCACCAACCCCCATCCCACTGTTTGCTTTGGGATGACAATCAAGTGTTTGTCTTGGTCACATTGTCCCTTCCAGGAGGTGTTGGGTTGATGGGTACTTTCATTTAGCCCACTGCTTAAAGCTGGAAAACACACCTGACCATGGGATGCTCATAACTGACCAATGACAACCATTAATGAAAATCTGCAGCTTTACAACCACTTTTTTATTTAGCCCTATGTCCTATATCTCTAGAGAAAACACATTTATCCTAATATTATTTTCACATGTACTTGGTTTTCTTGGTAAATTTTGAGTGTTCATATTTCCAATGAATGAAACAAATTGCTCAGTGTAAGAATCCAGCTGGTCTTTTTACATGGATCAATAAATATAATAAAACACTGTATGACATGGTTCTGCAGTCATATTCTTTCTAATGGATGGTGTTAGTAAGGACCTTGGGCTAGCCTTGTAATGGCAGTAACACCCATAAAATGAGTGGCAGTGGCTTGACAAAGTGGACTTCCTTTCCTTAGTTTTCCGTTTGCTTTCTGCTTGTTAAATTTACATTTCAAACCATTTCTGTTATATCTATTTAGTTAGTTAAAACAAAAATGCCTGTTGATCCTGCCAGAAGTCTACTGAGCTGATAACCTGTGCTGCATTACTATCAATTAGTATTGTTTCCAGTGATGGAGTGATGGAGTATCAGTAAAACATTCACTTGTTTGGACAGCAAAGGAGTGATAATGGGCCATGAAAACGAACTGCCACTAACATTGTTCGAAAATGAATTTTATAAATACCCCAGTATGGTATCCCTTAGTATTAGAAGCAGCAAACCTAACTTTTTGTTCCTTTTACTGAACTTTGGTTTTGCAGTTACTACTATAACTGCCCATAGCTTGCCATGTTCCGCTAAATATTGTCTCACTATCTCCTCATTTTACACACATTCCATTACAAGGTTATAACTTGAATCTCTTCCATACACACTCCCAGGCTCCCAGCCCCTGCTCCACTGCACATAACACATGTGTCCAACCTCAACCTACATTCACTCTTTTTACTCTGCATGTCCAGGTATGGTATGTCCTGCAATGACAATTCTACCACTGTTTTCTGCTCAAATGTTGCAGTAATGCCAATTTGTAGGAACAGTTTAGAGGGCAATAAGAAAGTGGCATATGCTGCAGAAAATACCTGGTGTAGATAACTACCTGTTTACGAAAACTAACTAACTGTTTACGAAATCTGTGTTAAAAAGGAGACAATACAAACCAAGGTATGTTTAGCAAGCATAAAAAGTTGTACAGGGCATTTGATGAACATGAACAAATGTAAATAAACACTACCAAAGTGTAAAAAGGGTGGGACCATGCTGAGATTGAGTAGACATGATATTTAACAAGTACACCCAGCATACAAAAGTAGATAATTGGTACAGTGAAGCATTCAAACATGAACAAATATTAGAATTTACTCATAGCAAATAATTGTTAAGGAAGAATTAATAAAATACCTGTGCATGGCATACAGAAGATATTAGTACTATGTGATGTTTATATTTGAGCTTGTGTACTATAGTAACTACTTAAATAAGACACTTGGGTCTTATTTAAAGGATATTGCTGCATCATGGAGGGTGAAGGGAGTAAAAAAAACAGTGTAAGTCCCTGTATATTAGGGTGAGTTTCAACAATCTTATTTCCCCTACCTTATTGCTTTTAAATAGGCCTTGATTTTTGCTCCCCTGATGCATGCCAAGCTCTGAAATGCTAACAATCTACTCCTATCACAGAAGCCCCTTTCTCTACCTCTCTGTGAGTCTCACTCACAGGTTGGGTGCCAGGGATTTGTTTTATTGAATTGCTAAGAATGCTAACATTTCCTGTCACTTTACTTATAAAGGTCATGGCAATATTAGGTTTTGGTTAAAAAAGGACTACCTTTGTACAGATGTAAACAGTCAGTTGTGTGACCATATCAAAACAGACAGGTAGCCTAAAATAAACAGTTTGCTATATGTCCAGCAGGTGGAGACAGATATCAATATGTGCCATTAGAATTGTCACAGCTACAGGACAGTTATACAAACTGTACTGTATATTGCTTGTGACTGTAACTACTAACATCTTCAAACAGGTTTACCTATATGTCAGCTACCTCAGACAAGTTCTGATTATTTTATTATATACTTCACTAACATTAAAAATATGAATGCATTTATTTGGCACTATCCTCTATATATTAAAAATGCAACACCAGAGCAATGAGAATCATACCCTTAAAATGGAAGCTTTTTCTTCACAAGAAACAAGAATTGAACATCCTGGCAACTGCAGGATAATATTGTTATATTTAGAAAATACAACAACTATATTAGGAATGAATGGAAAATATATATAATATACAAGGTACTACAATAGGGCAAGTACATATCAGGGTTATAACAAAGCCATTAGCACCCTAATATGATATATCGAAGCTGTCACACAGACATCACTAAACATCAAAACCGGTGTCATTCGTACCAAAGTAAGAGAAGATTGCAGAATGAAATGGCAAACAGAGTAAGGTGGAACTGGACACAAAGAGGTTGATTTACTTAAGGAGTTTGGGGTGTTCACCTTGTAAGAGATAATTCACTTAGTTAGGGCAGGTGGAGAAAAGGCATATTCCAAACAATACCTAATCATGTGCAAGGAAATCTAAAAACCAGACTTTTGGGTGTACATTATTAGATGGTTGAAGTCAGAAGAGATTCACTTAATTCGTTCATCTAAGTGAAGTTTCTTTACAAAGTAAACAGCCTAAACTCCTATGTAAATTGCCTCTCATCGTTCCAGTGATGCTAATAATTCCAATCATGTTCCAATCATGCTAATAATATTCTATGTAACTATTATGGTGGAAACCCTGTCTTGTGAAATATATGAATTTTGCATGCATGTTTATTGTTGTTTGGTATATCTGTAGTAGTTGGTCACATTTAATTGGACTTGTTTTTTGTAAAGTGTAGGGAATTTTGTAGCTCTAAAAATGTCACTTTACTGAGCAAGTTATAAAACATCCTCAACATCACAAGTTCAGGTTAATATTACTAACTAGTGCAAAATAAACCATGGTCTGGATAAATGAAATCCTTTACAGATATGGAGTGCCATCTCTTCGTATGTACAAATGCATGTTCTCAATAAAATAAAATTGGAAATATCCAGAGGTAGATCCATAGACAAGCATCTAAGGATTTGTAGGGATTTTTGGAAAACATAAGATGTACATAAAGCATTGCAGTATAAACATTACACACAAAAGTAAACAAATAAGGACAAGTATAAATGTACTGTTCAGATGTGGATTTGTACATGACCACTAGATGGCACATGTGGTGCATGTTGGCAATTCGAATTAACATGCAAAAGAAAAATATTTGATGTACTAAACACAAAACAAAAGATAAAGATTGACCAATAGCACTGATTTAGTTAGGGTGTAATGGTGATACAAATTCAACAAAAAATATCATGTAATATGATTTTTATTATGTATTTAAAAAAACAAAAAACATTGACAGCTGGATGTCCCCTGACCTCACCTCAGATATTTTCTGACAGGCGTATAATGCACTGGTCCTCTTTGATGCAGAGGATGGTGCTGCTCATTGTACTTTCAGCACATGTCTCTTTGACCCAGCGACAGGCCCACCATGCCCTGCACTCACAGGTGAAATGACGCATGGAATAATTCAGCCCAGGAGTGGATGGGTGCTGAATGGCTAGGAGACACTTTTTTTATTACACAGTATTTATTTAGTGCTGACATATTAGGCAGCGCTGTACAAAGTCCAGAGTCATGTCACTAGCTGTCCCTCAAAGGGGCTGACAATCTAAGGTCCCTTCCTGCGTCACATGTCTTTAATACAGTCTAGGGTCAATTTTGGGGGGAAGCCAAGTTACCTAACCACAGGAAACTCATGCAAACACGGGGAGAACCTGCAAGCTCCATGCAAATAGTCATGGCCAAGATTTGAACCTGGGAGTCAGTGCTGCAAAGGCTAACCACTTTAAAATACAAACAAGGAGTTGGGCCTGTAAGTGTAATATATAGAATGTGAAATATGTGATATTTCTAGACAATAAAATGTAGTCCCTGGGTGGGTCATATTTATTCTTTAGGTGTATGTTAAGCCAAAAATGTTTTTTATTTAGACTAGAGAATCTTTACAATCCCTGTCAGGTATTACTGCTATCCAGGGCCACCATGTATAGCCCCATGTATTAAAATGTTGTAAACAGGACAAGACGTGAAGACAAATCTTGGAAAGCAGTTAAAACATGGCACGTTGCCTAACCCTTCCACACTCTACCCAAAACTAGATAATCTATACAAAAGTATAAATTCAAAACAATAACAAAGTAAGGGAAATACAAGCATGTAATTGAACACAAATCACATAAAGGCGTCCAATTATATAGCAGTGAATCTGACATTTACTGAAAGGTTTCTAAATTGAGAATCAACGACTGCCATTGAAACATATGGACATGAAAGATTCTCCACCACGGAATGAAATGAATTAAATGTCAGATTCACTGCTTTATAAATAGACCTTAAAATATTTTTAGCTAAAAAAGCTAACACTGCAAAAGTATTTCAAATATCTACTAGTATACTCTCCCTTTCAGTGACACCAGTGATATATATCGTTTTCTATAAAAACCAAGGAAGCCTTCATTCAAAGTTCTGTTTTCAAAGTAATTACTTCATAAAAAATGGATACTGGTAAAAATAAACTAATACAATGAAAAAAAACATACCTATGTTGTGGTAAATCAAATGTAGAGCTTTCTGCACCCCATCTGAAATGAATATTAGGATAACTATCATACAGAAAGTAAAGCCAGTTAATAAAAGGGTCACATGTATGCATATCATGAAAGACACCGTTTTTTGTTCAAACT
This sequence comes from Pyxicephalus adspersus, assembly GCF_032062135.1. NCBI lineage: Eukaryota > Metazoa > Chordata > Amphibia > Anura > Pyxicephalidae > Pyxicephalus > Pyxicephalus adspersus. The sequence continues at coordinate 52,777,172 of NC_092861.1, forward strand.
GCAGATTATAGGGTTTGTCAAGATAATTATCATGCTGAATTAATGTGAAATAAAGAAGACAAATTTGCCTGGAAAAAGAATGGTAATTAAGATCCAATGAACTATGCAGGTACTTCATTTTACATAAATATAACCTTGTAACACGTTATATGATACTGTCAGACATAGAACTGCTTGACAGTTAACTATTAATATGTTAAATTGTGCCTATACCATCATTTAAAGTTCTGTGTAGCATTACTTTGCATATTTTAATGATTGTACTAATTACCATATGTAGAATCTGTGTGTACATAACTAAGAATTGTATATTGTTTATTGAGAAGGTTGCAAGCAAATTGTCTTGATAGTTCCTGTATGGTAACGATTATATTACAATTTGATTTGACCATTGAAATCCACAACAGAAGAATACTGCAGAGATGGAAAAGGCACATGTTTCACAGCAGAACTCTATTCTCTGCCAAATCAGCAGTCCCGTTCTTCTTCCCATTTCCTAACTGGTACCACAATCACTACATTAGCGGTATGTTCCTGGAAATTATTGTATAGTGTTTCCATGTATAGTGTTTCCCAATATGAACTGTTGTGATTAAAAATTTATAATTCAACAGGTAGTTTACCGTTGCGCTGAGAATACGCACGTTAATAGTATGCTTTAGCTGAAAGAGTCAGTTGATTGATTCAGTCGAGGAATTCTCTGCTCTAGGTACAGATAGATCTTTAGATTGCCTCAGAGAGAAGTCAACAAATGCCTGACTATAATGTTTTTTGTTGTTGTTTTTTTTAATACATTTTTAATACATAATATATTTTTATTCAAATTTTTCAGAAACATAACAAACAAAAAAACTAAATAAAGACAAGTATTGTACAACAAATACACAACAAAATTATGCACCAATTTGTACGTATGATATGCAATGGTATTAAATTCTTTACATAGGTAGCACTTTATGACACAACATTTCTGAGAGCATACACATTACAAACATAACAGAAAAGTAGGTAGTAAGAAAAGAAAAAAGAAATGAAGGATAGGGTAGGGGTGTGTGTGGTGTTTTAAAACCTAAAACATTATAGGCTTACTGACAGTGTCAAATATTTCTATAATAAACATTTGACTCAACAAAAAAATGAAATTAGATATTTTAAAAACTATCTTGCCACATAGTGATTCAATAGCATAACATTCTGTATAATGGAATGGAGTACAGCCTCTCGTTCTCCTTCTTGGAGAGTGTTAAGTATAAACATAAACCATCTATTAAAAAAATGGTCAGTTTGCGGGTTTTGGCTCATAGCATTTTCAGCATATCATTTTTCTAAATATTGTAAGTTTAATAATTTAGTAGATACATCATTTACATTTGGAGGAGACGTCGCAACCCACACTCTCATAAAAACTCGTCTTGCAGCTAGTAGGCATATACGTATACACTGTTGATGCAAGGAAAGTGAGAGATCTAAAATTAAGGCATTGTCCCAATAATTAAACAACATAAATTGGGTATCCAGAATGAGTGTGGATGCCGTAATCTGAATAATATTTTCTACTACTCGTGTCCAAAAGGTTTGGATAACGGTACAGTATCATAGACAATGTGCCAAGGAAGCATTTTGTTCTCCACATTTTGGACAGAATTGTCCTGCAGAAGGATTATCCATATCTCTGGGAGGGAGCCTGGCTATAATTCTATTTGACACACTCAAGCACTAAAACATCCTGTATTAAATGTTAAAAGATTTATTACATTAAAAAAAACACTTTTATAAAAACTGATTGTATTATAAACAGTACTTTTCAAAAAAGAACAAGCCAAAAATTGACCAACACCACTGTGATATCTCTTTAGCATACAGGAAACCAGACCTGATAGAGAAGGTTGCAAAATGGTAGTTAGAAAGGAACTTTATCACAGTGTGGGTTGTAAGCTCTGCATCTGATTGGAACATTTAAAGACACATTCCTCTGGAAATAAGAGAAAATGAGTAATACTAAAGAGATGTGTTGTTACCTAAGAAACGCATTACCAATCCATGTGTACATCGCCATTTACATAATAAAAAATTATACTGAAGCAATTCAGAGATAACTTTTTGCTTGGTTAGTTTTGACATGTCCTGTTTGCAAGACTTAATCATACAACCTTTTGTTGAGGCAATACAGATTTTCGTAACACTATGACTGTAAACTTCAAAATTGCAGTAGCTCGTAGCAAACAACTACTAAGGCCCAATTGTGCTGTGGAAATGTGTGTGACTTCCTGTGCATTGCACTATGCAGCCCATTCAAGCAGGTCACCTTCACACAAAGAGCATGAAAAAATTGCATGCATGCCTTCTGGCAGCACACCAAAGGTCTGAACACTTTAATGCATTGTGTTACGCTTTGTCCTAAGTGCAGTTTGTGTGAATGAGCCACCAAGCTTCTCTTCACTTGTTATACAAACGTTTGTGGATCCGTCAGAATAGATTCATGAACAACATAGGACGAGTGTTGTACACACGCTAGATTCTCATCTGATACTAGCCCTGTGGTGATTATTAGACGAGAATCATGTGACGTGTGTGTGTAGCCTAAGATTACTACAACCATCAAGGCTAAAATCAGGGACTAGGTCGTACATTGTCACCAACCTGCCAGCTCACTAAGGAGACATAAATATTCTCCCCATACAATCTATGGAGTTTCCCATTTCTCTACATGGGCTTAATCAACTCTTCTGTGAAAAGATAATGGAAAAATGTCCTGTGTAAGTATCTCATTTGCTGAACCATGTTTCCCATTTAGAGATTTGTTTTTAAATATCTTTCGTAGCTTTTCACTTACCCACATTCACTGTTTGGATCTCTGGCCACTGTCAAATTTGGGTCCTAGGAATAGATGATCTAGCTTTGCAAATTTGTCCCTGACAGTCCCCTGCATAGACGTCATCACCTGTAGACTTTTTTGGGGGGAGGATCATTGTGCTGGACAGCCAATAGGAAGTGTGCATGTCATGCTGACGCATAGTGGACACCCCAAAAAAGGACCCAACTCCCTCACGACTGAAGCATCTAGTGACTGCAGTTTTAGGTGCTTAAAGGGGCATTCTAATTTTTTTTAATTTCTTATGGATGCAAAATTTGGTGGGACAGTGACTGCAGATTTAGGTGACTAAAAGGGACATTCTAAATGTTTTTAATTTTTTATAGACGCAAAATTTGGTGGGACAGTCCAAAGTTCAGCTTTAATCATTTACAAATATGTCATTAGGAAAACAATCTAAAACATCCAGATCATACCTGACATGTTCTCTTCTTCCAGCCGACAGTGGTGGACAGTGGTGTACACTCTGACAGTAATGATACCTGCTATCAAAGGAGAATAGAAAGACCTTACAACATGATAAGAATGCAGAGAGCACTGGTAAGGGCTTATAGACAATATCTGCTTACTCTAACAGCTCAACTTTCCCTGGCAGCAACCATTGTAGTAACTACATATCCAGACACAAATGATAACTTTCACTTAGAAATAAACTACTAATAGAAAAATGCTACAGATTTACTTTAATTTGGGTGTATGATATTTAATATAATTATATTTAACTATTCAAACAAAACTAAAAAAAATCCTAAAGTTTTAAGTTTTTCTTTATTACAATCTTAACACTTTGGCCCTGATTCATTAAAGCTCTCCAAGGCTGGAGAGAATACACTTTCACCAGTGAAGCTGGGTGATCCAACAAACCTGGGATGGATCTGGTCCAGGATTTAAAGCATTTGCTAGAAAATAGCAAATGACATTGAAGAAATCCATTCCAGGTTTACTTGATCGCCTAGCTTCACTGGTGAAAGTGTGTTCTCTCCAGCCTTGGAGAGCTTTAATAAATCAGGGCCTTTAGGTCAGCGTTTCTCAGCCAGGCTTGCATGGAACCCTAGGGTTCCTCCAGAGGTTGTTAGAGGTTCCTTGAGCACCGATCAGTTTATGATACCAAATACCAATGATCATTTTGGCTATCTGTAGAGGTGCCATTCTTCCCACTGGCCAATAATATTCCTAATGACCACCACACTATTGTACTGTGAGTTGTGAATAAAGTAATTATAGACGGAGATCCCTGAAGACCTGACAGGTATTTCATGGGGTTCGCCATGATAAAAGGGTTGAAAGACACTGCCCTAGGTGTGCAATATAAGGTCAGTGTAGGAGCCTGTGTTGAGTTAAGAGCAGCTGGATTTGTACATCAGCAGTATGTTTCTACATAAATATCAGTGGAAAATGTCTAACAGTTGATACCAGGAACTCTCTCACATCTGTCTTCACATTTAATAATATTTCAAATAGCTCCAATGACATCACCTTAGTAAATATTGTTTCAGGTAGCAAACACTTTAGCTGCCAATGACATATTTTGTCGGTTCCTTTCTTGTGTGTGTGTGTGTGTGTGTATATATATATATATATATATATATTTTTTTTTTTTTTTATCTATACAGGATTTTCTATAGCTTATAGCTTATTTTAAGCTAAATTTTCAATCAATTTAAAAAAAACAGAACAGATAAAGACACCCTACCATCCGCAGAGAAAGCAGTGTGTAATGTTCACTTGATATGTCTTAAGCTACAAACACACGGCAGATTTTTATCGCCCGATAATCGGCATCAGCCAAATATCGGGCGAAAATCTGCCGTGTGTACAGTCGGTGTCGTCCATCGTCCGAACGACCGTCCTGCCGGATCCACGGACGATGGACAACAACCGATCCTAATGAAAGGGAAGGGGGAGAGGGCACAGCAGGGTGCCGCTCCGTCGCTCTCCCCCTCCCTTCTCCATAGAGCAGAACAGTGCTGTATGTACAGCACCGTTCATGCATCGTGCAGTCCCTTGTCGTTGGAAAGGATTGTGAAAGATCCTTTCCAACGACAAAAATTGCAAGTGTGTACGCAGCTTTACAGTGCAGTGGGATGCTTCAGTTCACTGTCTTTTTGTCTGTTTCTGTGCAGTGCCCAATTGGGTGTAAAGAACAGGATCATATGCACAGGTGGCTGTGGATTGCTATACATTGTGGTATAATACACAGTAAGCATATCCATTATAGGGTTAATGTAGCCTAAAGGCTTATTGAGATATCTCCAGTGCATTAATGCAACTGTGTTATTTCTGCTGTTGACATAATTTTATTCAGGCAAAATGAATGTACAGCTCATGCAACCTCATGTTCAAAAAAGAAATAAAAGAGAATAAATGAGACTTTTTTCTTTCTTTAGTGCACCACAGGGGTTTTATGGCATTGGGGTGCTACATAAAACAACACATTATTATAATTATTATTATTATTTATAATAATAATAATAAACAGGATTTATATAGCGCCAACATATTACGCAGTGCCATACACTAAATAGAGGTTTCAAATGACAGACAGATACAGACATTGACACAGAAGGAGGAGAGGACTCTGTCCCTAAGAGCTTACAATCTAAGATGCTCATGTTACTAACACATGTTATGTGTTAATAACATGGGCATAAGTCTAAACAGTCATTAAATGATTTTGATGGTTTTCAAGAACTTTACTGTAAAATAGTCCTTAGCATTGAGCTTGGCAAGGGAACTAGAAAAACACATTGACCATGCTACCCCACTAAAACTCAGTACAGTATTTAAATAAAATGAGGTAGGGGGTGTGCCTGTGGGTACATTGATTTAAATCAAAGGAACCGCTGCATGCAAAGGAGGGGAGAGAACATAAGAAATATGCCAAACCTTCATAATAGTACTTAACATGGCTGTCCCTTATTTTCATCATCTTTTTGCATTGTATCTGTTCTGACCCTGATATTTTAGGGATCAGTCCCTTAGTTTCCACCAGAACAAAATGGTGGTTTTCGCTGATAACCTCCAATGTTTTAAAAAACAGAATATAGACAATACAGGACTTTACACTTATCAATAGTCAATGTGGTACAATTAACAACTGATTTATTTTATTGTATATGTAAATGTATAGAAGTTCAGTACTGTATTATTATTACTAATAAACAGGATTTATATAGTGCCAGCATCAGGCAGTTACAGACAGTGACACAGGAGGAGGAAAGGACCCTGCCCCAAAGAGCTTACAATCTAGGAATATAATATAAAAAGCATACAGCAGTGACTGATGAAAACACAGTCATGGACAGGGAATTGCCAGTGTGATTTTTATGTTTGTCCCATATAGATCATTTATTAATAATAATGCAGAATTTGTCAGCTTCATCAAGAGGGGTGATATCCCAATAGGAATCCGCTATATGAGGAATACCACATTTGACTCTTCTTGGGTTCTCATAAGTAGGAAAGGATGCAAGCATTGGTGAGGAACCCACATTTGGCAAGATAGCTTTAGGTATGGTTGGGCCTCCTATTTTTCCTCACATCTTCAGATATTACCCTCCTCAATCCAAGCTTAGACATTACAGCAAGCTGTCTAATTTTCAACTAAACTATCAAAGATCAGAGGACCTGTATAATTCCCTTTTGGTCTGTACATTAGCCCTGAATTCACTTTTTAAATGGGGTGCCCAATATATTAAGTATTTGAACATTCAACTTCCAAGTGACCTAACACAAACTTTTATATTAAACTCTTCCATCTCCCACTCCAGAATATCATGTATGACCTCATCATGTGGTCCCAGAGAAATGTGACCTAATTAAACAGAATCCCGAGAGTGTTCTATCCACTGCAAGCTCTCTCAGTTCTCAGTGTCCACAGGATATATATTGTGTCAACCTCAGTAACCTTTAACAAAGTGTCTGTCTGGGCAACAAAACCTGCAAGAATTCAACCAGCTATCTATCATTATCCACCATCATCAGGCCAACTATTTCGGGGAAAATCTCTCAAATTTTAGATTTCACATGGGAGCAATTCGCCTCATTAGGATTCTTGACTGGTGTAGACACAATCATGGTAAACTTTGTGTTTCTAATGAGCAGGCTTTTACAATACGGCTCAAGGCCCTGCCTTGGTGTATTTCAGTGTCCTACCCAGCCCCTTTGAGCCAGGCACACCACCCGACACTTTTCAGTAACCACCTGCCTGTTTTTGGGTGGTTACTGAAGAGTTGGGTCACAATACAGGGCTGCCATCTTCCTACAATTTCTTCGTACCCAGCTTTAAAATATTTCTGGGTTTAACACTCTATCTCAACCTTCTATTCCAATAATAAAACCCACACAACTTTTGGAGTTACTTTGTCATTAATTCAGTCCTACTTTAAGAGCAAAACTACTTCAAGACCATCTTCCCTTATTCCAGTTCAGTGCATTCTCCCCTTCCCGCCTGTCATTCAAGACAAAACTTTTAGTTCTTTTTCAGATAGGCAATTTTAGAGCTTATCCTTATCTCCAAATCAATGGTCCTCCATTTCAGATTTCAATGAAAATCCAACTGTATTCCTCTTGGATTTTTCAACAAGACAACTTTTTCATGTTTTGTATCCCTTCCACACATCCACCATCCCCATCCTAATGTAGAACTCTAACCCCCAAAAGCGTGAGTGTATTGGAGTCTGTTTTACATGTTGAATTATTGGGAGGTTTGGCCACAAGTTTGTTTGCAGACACTTTTTCCAAACCTTGCAATAGTTTGGCACCGGTAATTCCTTGATCTGCTAAGGAGTGTAACAATAATGGGAGGTCAGAACCTGCATGTAGCCAAATTTACATTTGGATTATTGGGGTTACCAGGGTCAAGTATAGCTAGGACAGGTATGAGAGCAACACTAAGAAGCTACATTTGGGATTGCTGGTAAGAGTACCACTAGTTCTGAGATGGATGTGCTTAAATGATCTAATTGGTTCCCATAATTTATTAGCAAATAAAGTATAAAATCTATGTTGAACTCACTTTATTTGACATTCTGCTTCTTGCATAAGGCAAACATTGAGTTATTGAGTTCACTTGGACTATTAAAAAACAAGGGTCGTTTACAACTGAAAAACCTAAAGCAGTGTAGTCAGATTATGAATTTCTCTAATTTCTTGAGATACTTTATGAGTTCTTATGAGTATCTACTAGATTATAGTAGCCAAGAAGAAGTCTAAGGTCCCTAGGTGGTGGAAGCATGTAATCAATATTAGTGGATATATTTGCGTCATGCCTATTGGTGTGAAATTCCAGGACCATGTTAGTTATCTCCAGCTAACACAAGAGGACCTTTTCTTTGGCAGGAAGGTGTAAAAGTGTTCAGTCAAGCAATAGGTCAAATAACAGCCTTTGGAGCAGTTTGGGATCTAAATTGATGTGCATTGTAGGAACCTCTGATGAGGCTGATAAGAACACCTCTCTGTTTTGCGGATGAATTGGCTGTATAGACCTGTGAGTAGATATGACTAAAATATTTAGGCACTTAAGATGAAGAAAAATTTCTCTCCTGTATACACACACAACATCTGCCTTGAAGGATCAGAAAAAATAAAAGGCATTGGGCACTGGGAGAAGGAGTAAGGAACAGAAGGAAAAGGCACCTGAGGGGTGGAGGAAGAAATAAGGAAAATCAGAAGAAATATGTATGAAATGAAAAGAAAAGAAGTAAGTCGGACACGTTATAATGGGGGAGTTTCAACAAGTCTGCTAGTTTCTCCTATTAGCAAAGGAAGCTAAAGTATAGTAGAATTTCAATGCTTAGAAACAAAAACAACAGTAACATAGGTAGCTGTGAACAAAACAATGATAATTACACAAGAAGTAGTACACACATATGTAAATAAAGTATACTTTAAGGAATGGGAACTACTAGTAGTAGTGGATAAAAGATGTTACAAACCAAGTAGAATTGGGAGTCCAGTAACACAGAAAGCATAACACAGAGCCAAAGCCTGGAATGCACTCAATTCAGTAACTGAGACAGAAGTTATAAATGAATCAAAAACATCTAGTAGTAGAATTGTTAATTGGTGTTAAAAATGCTGATAGTAAATGTAGATGGAAAATGAGAACAATCATGTCTAAACAGGGGTATTCAACACCATCTGTCTTCCACCTTATCTGCCATTTTAATATCTCTACCCCAGAATTTTGACATTTCACAGCTTTAGGCATGTGATTTGAAGTTTTAACACCCATGCAGACTCCTTAACACCAAGGATGCGATTATGTTAATTGAACATGTTGGCTGAAAAACGTTCACACCTCCTGGTTTTGGGCAATCAACTTCTTCTGTTTTATTCCATGGGGAATGGATTAAGGTGTTTGTACTACTTGTATAAAAATGCTGGAGTATTTCCTACACTTGCAGAACTGATAAAACAGCTTGGAGAATCTGCAAAAAGCCTCCAACATCATAAGAACACGTCCAATTGAATGTGACTAATACTTTATATACAATGACTTGGTTAAATGAGAACCATCACAGATGAATCAGATACAATAACAAAGTAATTGTAATACTTCTGCATTTTAGCAAAAAAAACAACATTGTAGAGTGAAACAAAACTAAACACTCAAAAGATAGAAACTGGTATATTGAACAGTTAATATATGGGGAAGGTACCTAGATAGAACAAACAAAAAAAGTATTTGTGTGAGGTCCTTTAAAAGGAATACAGAAGCAGACTCACATATGGGAAATTTTGGTGCAAAAAAAGAGACAAGATGCTCCCGGATAAATAGATGCTGCAGTGACATACATAGGGTGTGAATGAGGCTATTTTGGCAATCTCTGAGGTGTATTTTAAAAAAGCAGTGTTCATTGTGGAGTTTCCATACGTGACCTGGACAGATTAGAAGCCAAAAGACTAGAGAGATGTTCAGGGTACAGGCCAATTTGTTCTAGCCATGCTTTAACTTTAAAACATAAATTGGGGTTTAAAGGGAAAATTTTTCCAGTAGTTTAAAATCCTAAAATTTGGCAATTGTAGCCATGGATAGTTCAGAAAAACATGTTGATATTATTGACCTTGGAAACCCAATATCGGCCTATTATGAGCCTCTCCTTTTAATAATGGCAGCTGAAAATGATATTGCGAGGCGGGGCTGTCTACCCTTTTCCCAGTCAGTGCACAACTTATACGGGCAAATTGTAGACATTCTAAAGCAGCTTCTTGACCATTTTGAACATGGGAAACCCCTTGCAATAGCTTTCCGCTCACCGGGGAACCCCTACTACAATCACTATATCTACAACTCACAGTAGTCCCCAAGTTAAGGACATCCAACATACGAATGACTCCTAGATACAACCTGGGCTTCCATGCTCGCTTGTGTACAGGACGGAGGTTTGATGGGGGGAGGGGGCAGTTTGCATGACTTGCAGAAGAAATCTTTTGCTAAACACTGCAGGTTGTGGGTGATCTTAATGACTGAGCTCTTTCTGCAACATCTTGTAACTCTTTAATGACCAAGAAAAATTTGCAGTTGATTCTTTTTGGATATCAAAGCACAGCTTGTCTAGTCTCCATAAAGTTTTTTTTTTTTTTTTGCTTTGTTCGTGAGGATTTTTTACAGTAACTGACACCACGCTGCCTAATATTAGGTGGAGACAAACATCTGTACTAATTGCATTTATTAAAATAATGTACCTGTTCCGACTTACCGACATACAAATTTAACTTAAGAAAAAAACTACAGCCCCTATCTCGTATGTAACCTGGGGACAACATGTACAGTAGTTACAAGGTGGTCAATGGGAAGAATTCCTCTTACATTGCAGGTCAGAGGGAAGAATGTTACCTTTTCAGATAGCCAAAAAGAATATTGGCGTACTTACTGAGAGTCACAAATTGCTCTTTGCTGAAGAAACCCCTAGCAACCTCTGGAGGAAGCCTAAGGTTCCGCAATACCTCGGTTGAGAAACACCTCTCTAAAGCAAAGTCTGATGCAAATTCTTTAAATAGACAGAGGTGTTTAAATCTTCAGTAAAGTCGGGGAGATCCTATAGACAAATATGGACCCAATTGACAAGATTCATAGAATCCTCAAGCTGTAACTTTAATGCTGTATTTTTATTTCACAAATGCTCTACATCTACCTCATGACTCCTATTGACTAGTAATATCAAAACATGTAGTTTTGAGGTATGGGGTACATTTACCAAGGTCTCTGATTTCTTTAGTAAGCTAATCAGTATTTACTCAACGCATCCAATCTGATATTAGACATAAATCTTATTTAAAGATTATCACAATTTAGAGTTTATAATTAAAAATCACATAACTAACATTATTGTCTTTGTCTGAAGGAAGTAGTTGATTTGTAACTTCATTAGAAGGCAGTTGAAAAAAATGAATCACTGGCACAGGAATCGCGAACAGATGTCATTGGCTTCAATTCCTCAGCAGGGACTGGTTTTATTGCAAGATCCCTCCAGGATAAATAGGCAGCAAATTAAGAATATACTTCAAGCTTAAAAAGAAACAGATCTCCATGAAAATACTCAACACAGATTTGTCCTAAATGTGTATGGAAAGTTGACCAAGCCTTGCTGAAGATTGCAGTGTCATAGTGTTGCATACGTAAGCCACTGAGTTTTGCTCTAACAACTATGTTTAACTCTCTGCACATTCTATTTTGTATGCTTGTTTTTTGTTATTTTGCAATTATTGTTTTTTTTTTTTTTTTTTACTTTAGGCAATTTAAGAGGTTAATTTTTATTTGCACATAGAAATATATGGTGCCACATAATTTACATTACATTTTAAAATAAAAAATATGAAAATATGTTAGGTAGTTATATCATTCAATGATTTTCTAAATGCTTTTTTTTTTTACAGGACCAACATTTGAACTTTTTAAATTTTTTTTTTTTACCCAATTTCCACCAAAACTGATATTTATATCTTTGGACCCACTAGACCATTGTTCCTCAACCAGGGTTCCTCCAGACGTTGCTAGGGGTTCCTTTTGCAAGTTATGCCCCCTGGGTCAGTTTATGTGGTACTTTGGGGTGCCACTTGCTCATCCTCCCTTCTTGATTGAACAAAACCAAGCTGTGTGTAAAATGCTCGTTTGTTCATCTGTCACTGTAAATGATCATGATGGTTTCCAGTAACAATCATCTGACAGATGTCTGACATTTATACAGAGCTTAAAGTGGACCTAAAGTTTTACTTTTAAAGATTTTGAATCAGGCAGAGTATTATTGCGGAAAGAGACAGGTGATGATTGCTGCCCATCTGTCCAAAGCTCAGCGTTGGTTGCCAAAAGACCCGGCTATCCCAACTTCCCCTGCACTTGCCAGGACTGAATGAAATCCAATGAGCCTGCATAAGAGTTACGTCTTACCGACCCAGCCAATCAAGATGGCCAAAGGGAACCCAGGAAGAGAAGAGGGAAGAAGATGGCGGCGCCCTGTGATGGAATAGGGACAAGAGAGTATAGCGGGGTTTAGTTCAGCTTCAAGGAACAGAAAATAGAGTGCTAGGTTAGGGGAAATCATGAGCTTATAGCAGTCTAACCTGCTCCAACCCACACACCATCTTCTTATTCTGTTCTAGAACAGCGTAGGCTCTATATAGATTGCACCACCGCATTCCATCTCATTGTGGGGTTCATCGTATTCTGCAGCTTCATTTAAACTTAGATCCCCGGGACAATGATGCCCCCACCAAACATTTTTTTACCCCCATTGTCACCAATTATGGGCCTCACCCCACTGACACCATTGGTAGGAAAATCTCAGACTTCAATGTCCGCCTATTTCCCTAACACATAGCAGGTGAAGGGCGCTGACACAACTTTTTCTGGCCATGTACACACATGTGCGGAGCATGCTTGTCTGATGGTGTCCTTCAGTTATTATTATACTTGGTAACCATGCAGTGGCAGCTCTCTGGTCCCCTCCCCATAACTCAGGTAACACAGACATGGAGCCAGGTAGCCCGGTGCCTTCTCCTCATACCAGGAGCACAGCTACCAGTGCTCCATACACCTTGTCTGCACCCCTCCCCATACACAGAGCCTCCCCTCAATGCTAAACTCACACTGCCTTATGCTGGACGTCACCTAATCTGATGACGTAGAAGGCGCTGGGAGTGGTCCAGGCGAGGCGAGTTTCTCTCCCCAGTGCGCGGTCCCGCTGTCCTATGCTACTTGCGGGAGCGCGCATCGCGGAGGGGTCTGTCGGCCGGGGCCGGACTCACAGCGGGGGAGTCGCCGCCAAGCTCATCCGTATCGTGCCTGGCGGGGCCATGAGAGAGCGGGGATACTAGCCGCCAGCCGGCGATGGATTCTTTTAGGGACTGTTTTCTGGTTCGCTGGGTCTGGCAGCAGTTGGTACGTAGCTTCTTATGTAGTCCCTCCTTCCGTATCTAGCGCATTGATCCGGGCCACGGTGTCAGGAAAGCCCGGGGACCTGTGTAGGCCTCAATCTCAGCTGTGTTTAGGCAGAGTTGTAATGTCCATGCATTGTAGCAGGTGAGGGCTGGACAGCACCATAAATCATTATACATGGGGCTGGGGAGAGTTGGACAACTTTTTCCTAACACTTCATCATGAGAGCTACTATCATTGTATGTGTGTACGGGGACACGTCGGGCCCTCTCCTATAATGTGTAGGGGGACACGTCGGGCCCTCTCCTTTGGGGTTCTATTAGGAGTGAATGGCGTCCCAGCCCAGCCGTACCTGTCTTTTTTGTTGCACCCTAATGATTTTTTATTGTCTTGCAATGTACGTCTAGCCAGTCTGAATATTTCTGAGATGGCCATTTCCAAGCAAGGCTCCTCTTTTTGGACTGTCCAGGCTGGCCCAGCTCCCCCACTCATCACCTCCCAGCTGGGGTTGGAGTAAAGGGGATTACTGTACGGTGTCACTGGGTCCCAGCACTCACAGGTCTTCCAAGATGGTGGCACCTAGTAGCACTCTCAGGGAATTTTGATGTCCACACAAAGACAAAGTTGACAATAAAAATATCATGGCTGATATCTGTTTGATGCACATATATTGTAATTCTCCTTTTTGCAGGGGAAGTGATCATTGTGGTTGTTCCTGACATTTGTGTGTAATGACATTGCTGGTACCTGTGTGTTGTCTATGGTAGTGTGCAGTTCACACATCGGGTTCATCTAATGTCATTGAACCCCTGAGGCAACCGTCACTGCACAGGGGGCTCACGTTGAGCATGGCTGGCTTTTTGACATGAAATAAAGCCTCCGAATGTGGCATTTCCTGGATCAAGGTTGTGTCACTCTTCTGTGATGAAATCCTTTGTGTGTGTGTAGACATATCTATTGTAAACAAGGCTGCTGTTACCTTTGCACTCTTTGTTAAAGCAGCCCCAGCCAAAAAGAAGATACAAATAATCCTTTTAGCAATAAAATATTAAACCTGCTTTTACTACAGTGTTTACTTCCTTGTCCGCTAAATCCTATTGGCTTCTTGTGCTGCTTCTTCCTCTTGGATTTCAGCCATACTGCATAGGTGCTGCAGAAAGCTGATACCAGGTCACATTCTGGTACTTGCATTATTTGTACTTAAAGCGGAATGAAACCCCACAGCACTCGCCTGTCCAATTTCTTTCTACTTTTCTTGTTAACGATCTTTGTTCATCTTGATTGGCCGGGCTGGGATGAGCTTGCGTGAATTCATTAATTCCTGGCACTTGCAGGGGAAGCTGGGATCTCTGGATATCCTGGAGACCAAAGCTGGCATTTCACATGTGCAACTCAGCTTTTTTGGTGGATACTCAAAGCAATCGTACAGGTAGAAGGGGTTATTGCAGAGGAGACATTCTGCCCTTTCTGCAATAATGACCTGTCTGATCATGGAAATGTAAAAGTGAAACTGTAGTCCTGATGTAACGAGTACATTCACTGACCAAATACATACAGAAAGTAACATTTGTACTATTGCTAGACATCACACAGCTCAAATCAATTGTGTAGAATTTAATGCGATCGTCTCTTATACGCGCCGCGTTTCGCCTTGTGGCTTCTTCAGGGTTTTTTTTCTTTTAGAGACTCCTATTTATGGATGATGGAGAAATAGGAATCCTAATGGACAGATCTTGTAGTGTAATAGTGGCAGTTGTTTCCAGCTCCAGGTAAAAGATGATCGTCTTAAATTCTACACAATTTATTTGAGATGTGTGATGTCTGGCAATAGTATAAATGTTGCTTTCTGTATGTATTTGGTAACTCTTAGAAGTATAAACCTATTTTAATTTTCCAAAAGGAAGGCCCCTTCTTTTGCCTCTATCACCTCTACATGTAAAGTTATTCTGGGGCTCGCATATGATTTTTAGTTTGAACTTTATTAGAGAATCAGCTTTAGTAATCCCTCTGTTTTTTTTTTATCTGCCCAGAGTGCAGAAACGCACATGTAAAAGAATGGTGACTAGGCGTTTCATGACTTTTTTAGGTCCCACGTGTACTAGGACTTGTCCTCTTTGTTTAACTTGTATGCTATTTAACAAATCAGTAGAAAAATATATTACATTGTTCCTTGACATTGTGATCTGGCTAAGCAGGGCCCTTATGGGTATTTCAAGCTATTGGAGGCTGTAAGGGGTTTGTTTTCAATCTGACTTCTATAGTGAAATTTAGTGAGTAATCAGATATGGTTGTTATATTGTAGAAATATTATTTTTATACTTTTTTTTATAAAGCACCATGTATAACAAAGTTTATAAACTTTACCTATTGATGTTATTTGTATTATCATTATGTGTAGAGCACGTGATTTGTATTAAGCCAGTTGGGGGAAACCTTGACTTGTAAGGGGTCCTGGGGATTTTATACCTGAATTTTGCTCTTGTGATGTATAACCAGCAATAAATAATATGCATTTCTGCCTTGAATAGTAGTATGTGTGTCATCTCTTCTTGATAAAGGACAAGTACTTTGTCATTGCATTCATTCTTCAATGAACCCGTGACTGTGTTTGCTCAACACTCATTATATATGAATTCCTGTACAGAGAATGTATTTACTTTTAAATCTCAAGCTGTGTAATTGTCGTTTTCCTGTAGCTGTGTGCCGAGTAATGAAAAGTCCTACTTGTGATGCCTATTTGTTGGTCTTCTAGCATAGCACTTTGTTGAAATCAGTATACTGTATACCTTAGGCCTGGTCTTCTCTGTCTATCTGCATGCTTCAGATGTGAAGGAGAGGAATTGCAGCAAGCTTCAACTTTGTGGTAACTTCAGAACACGTGACAAGACAGGAAAATGTGGCTTTTACAAAGAGAAATGTGGCAGAATGCGTTATAACTATATCAAACATGGATATATGCCTGTTTGTTTCATTATGAGTACATTTTGAAGGCTTCAAAAAGCTGCAATAAAGCAAGTGGGGACTTCACTTCCTAGATTGAAATTTGTAATTGGGTACTTAGTTGGCATTTTAATCCAAACTTGTCTTTGCTCTACTGGTCTACAATATTGGCCTCCTCTCCAGTAGCATGCATTTCAGTCAGCCACCTGCAGCATGGAAAGAAGCCCTGTGTAAGCTCCAGTGCCTCTGGTCAGTGCTTACACCAGGCCACGGATTGACCCCCTACCATCCCAAATGTGATAGAAAATAGCCAATCTGTATTTTTACGAAAAAGAAGGATGCCAAAAATTACATTTTGAGAAGTTCCAGGGATTTCTTCTTTTCTTCCTCTCTTGTTGTTGCTTAGTCCAGCATGGTCCCGTGCTATTGGTACCTTCACTTTGCTGTATCTCATGAGACAAGCAGGGGAGGTCATATAATTCGCCATTACATCAGCTGGATATGTTGTAACAGTAAATACATCATTAATAGAACTGCAGGAAATCTGAATATCATTTTGGAATTAGCCACTATTGTTTTAACAAAAGTGTTAAAAATAAACGTCACAGTAAACAAATCAATCCTTATCGTATTCTATCACATATAATCAGTGTGACAATAAGACATCTCCTGTATGTTGGTATGGCCAACACACTAGGGACAGGAAGAGGTTTTGCTACCTTAGACAGCTGATATTTAGGGGTAAAATGTAATACCCGAGTTATTTTAAGCTGTCCTTTGTAAACTACACCCCCCTTTATTTTAATATGAGGGATGGTGTTCTTCATTCTTGTTCAAGGGTGAAAAACTGCTCCTTCATTAGTAAAGTGAGCAATTGAGTTAACATTGTCATCCTATGAATTGTGAACCAGAACTGTGTTAGTGGTAGGATCACCATGTAAATAAATATAAAGGAAAAAATCCTGGAGAAGGAATGCAGTCACCACATCTAAGAACTGAGAAGCTGCAATCTATTAAGTTTTTTTCTTTGGATACTTTAACCTCATTCTACACTAGCACAGAATCACTAAGACTGAACTTTCCTGCTGTGCTGGATTTACGTTTGTATCAGCAGATCCCGTATAGCTAGTGCAAAGTATAAGATGAATAATTCAAATGTATGTGTAGAGCCAACACTTTTTTTCTTTTGGAAGTTACAGGAAAAAATTATACCACTAACGGGGTTTTATTGTTGTCTGTGCCCTCTCTAGGTAGATTAATACTGTTGTAAGGAATAGTTCTACACAAGGATAAGTTACAGAAAATGAAGAGATGAGAAATGTTAGAGCTGTCATTAGAACAGGAGATTAGGATACATCAGGTAACAAACTGCCTGAAAGGAGAACCCTCGCTTTTTAGAACATTTCTTTTATAACCTATCACATCTCTTGGACAGGCGGTGATAGGAAATCTGAAAGAAAGGATTAAACTCTTCAGTTGAGTTTTTGCCAATGTTGCTCTTACGTCAGTGATTAGCCCCCTCACAAAATTCCTGCAGAACTAGTTTATTCTTTTGGCCTGTTTTTGACCACAGATGTTTTGGCTCTGTAACATGCTTCTGACACAGACTTCTAGCACTCTTCGAAATGAAAAAAAATCTACAAAATCTATTTGTGTTCAGGGGTTTTAAATACTTTAATGACCAGAAGCTGCTGATAAAGCCCCTATATGATCTCACTGGGGAGTTACATATACTCTTTATTAGGACATCAGTGGTCTATTACACCCCAGACGTACCCTCTGCATCCAACCAGTTCAGAATGGTGATGTTGTTCCCCTTTTGGTAACACTTTAATTGAAAACAAACTTGTTGCCACTATTATTATTTTTCTTCCCACTGCAGTCCTTTTCTTCACTGTTTCAGGTAATGGTCAAGGTGATAAGCATGCTAAAAACTTTTATTAATATTCTCCAAAATAATTATTACTAATAATTACTAATTAAGTCTGTAAAACCCGTTTCTTTCCTTTCCTCATTATTGTGCTGCCCATCTGTGGTGAAACAACTAATCTGATCTGAAGTTTCAGTCTTTTAGGGAATGCTCAGCACTGTCTTTGTGTTTACTGCTGTGAATAAACTTTTACTTCTGCTCACAGATACAATCTATTGCCCTGCCCAACACTGTATAGTCATTGCTTAAAAATAATCCCAGACAGGTCCTGGTGCTGTAGCTCCTACATTGTGTGTGTGTTTTTGTAATTTTATTTCATTATTGCAGCCATGTCAACAGTACTGGTTCTATAAAGATAATTTAACAACCCCCTGCTCATCTACTGCTGTAATTGGCTTTCCCAGCAAAACAGGTTGTAGGATCATCTGAAGTCTGAAGATCAGCTTTGTCTTGTGAATCTGCTGGAGTTTCAGAACCTCACTCTTGGCAGTTTTTGAGAAGGGTAGAAAATGGAATTCCCATTGGAATAATTGGGAATAACAGCTCACATGAGTTGGATAGGCAAAATCTTCATTGTTTGTATGACTGAGCAGGCCCCCTACTAAATATCTCAACAGAGTGAGGAAAGGCAAGCATGCGACTTGTAGCCCAGGAAGAATAAGTAAAGTACACTTATCTTTTAAAATGTTTAACTAAATGTGCTAATTGGGCCCTTTGCAGTATCTACAAATCAAAAACCAGCAGAGATTTGACATAAAGGTTGTAAAATTTGTATAAAGCTGACTTAGAGGTAAATTGCTTCTTCCCTTTGGGTAAATTGTAGATTTACTGTAAGGTGGCATAGACATTATTTGTGACATGATCTATTTTGATGTCTGTTGAGATCTTCAGACCCCAGCAATTCAAAAGTAGCTTTTGTTTACTCAGAACCACACTGTCCACAGGGTAATCTAAGTGCTTAAAACTCCACTAAACGCAATATTGAAAAAGGCAAATTCTAATATTAAATTGAATTGTCACGTTATTGTGAGTTCCCGCAGTATCATCGAGTTCTCACACTGTAATCCCAGTTACTATGCCTAATGAGCAGAAGCAAGCGCAGCTTCCAGTCTCCGGAAGGTTGACCTTGAACATCGTGTCTTCAACCCCAAATAGACCGATGAATTATTCTTCGTCCAACGCGGCAACAAAGTCCTGTGTTTAATGTGCAACGCACCAACAGCGTTTTGAAGCGGTCGAATCTCAAAGGGCATTTTGATGCCAAGCACGCACACACGTACAGAGACTACACCGCGGAAGACTGGGGCTACTTGCTTGCAGCCACGGTTGGAAAAATCCTTTCCTTGGGCACCTTGTTTCTTCTGGCTTAGTAAGCCTTATTGACCTTCTGAAATGGCCTAGTAGTCCAAAAAGTTGGCCAACCCCTGCATTACATCAATTTGCTCTCATGTGACCATGTGACAGGACAATAGATGCCAAACTACATTACCGGCACCCCTGAATTACATTAGCAACAATGTATCTAGAAAGAAATGACAGGATTTCTAGTCACAGAAAATAGATGGTGAGCAGTTGTAGGCCTCAATCTTATAACGTGAAACTTAAATTGGGAGAGGATTTATGTCTGGGAATCGGTGCCCAGCTAGAGACAAGAACATAGGTACACAATAAGTCCTTTGAATGTAAAAAGTTTAGTTCCAAAACCTTGCAACTAAGTTATTAATAAAAGTGGAGTTCATGTTTTCCAGAATCACCAGATGATAATAAAGAAATAGGACTGTAAGTGGCAATATATTTTTGTGTATACTATCAGGGCTTATAGTAGATGGGTTATAGGACTAGATATGAAATTCAATACAGTTATGCTGCATGCATGTCACATGGGTACTCTAATAGATCTAATGAGTTCCTCATTAAGGATGTATGTTCACTTGCTCTAACTTTCTCTTGTTGTTGGCTCTAACAGACTCCTTACACACAGGGTAAAGGAAATTTAATCCTAAAAGGAGACTGATAACCGTGATAGTTTCAGTATAAAGAATTTTTCTTTTATGATTGTTTCAGTATATAGAAATGTTCTTCCTATTTCTTGTGATAATTAGCTATTTTGTTGTCGGTCCTATTTATATACCTAATCTGTCCTTTGTGTTGCCAGTTCTGTACGTGTCTGCTGTGGACTCATTCTCCAAATAGACATTAAGTACTATAATGAGAGACAGACAATAGGATTATGACGATGTGCATATGGTCTACTAGTGGAGGAGCCAAAAGAGCAAGCATATGTGACTGTAGTAAATACAGGCCTCTGTCATTTAGAAAAAAAATGTAATCATTGGTGAAATTGAAATGTGGGTTTTACGTTTGTGATATATATTATGGCAGCTTTTGAAGGGAAATGTTTGTCTCTGCACTTGTTTATATTTAGTAAACCTGTAAGGCAGAGGCTTTATCCTTGAAGTTCCCATAGTGGATGTAAACGATTACTGCTCACTGATTGATAAGCAGACAATTTATTAGCCAGCCTTGGGGATTTAGGATGTGTAGTGTTGATTTATAGATCGTAAATAAACAAAGAAAACCCCTTCTGTTCTGATTGTGGTATTCTATTCTTTCAGATATAACAGTACACTTAAATTAGACATTAGATTGTCACTTATCCCGGTAGCTTTTGTAAGGAGCACATGAGAGTTGTTATTATATATGTAGCCGCTTTAAGTCAATTCCTAAAGGCTACTATATACCAAAATATACTCAAAAAGCAAGGTATACTAAAGACACAAATTCTTCCTAATCTTTTGTTCCTTTTCCATGTCCCTTGTTCCTTCAGACATTCTTATGACTTTTAGAATATTTTGGATTCTGAATGAATGTGTTTTATTTGTTCCTTGTGTATTTGTAGTTACTACCATCCAAAAGTCGGTAGACGGTTGGATTTTCCCAGCTGGTCACCTGTTTCCTCCACATATAGATTTTAATCACATGGGGAACTAAATGTGCATTTTGTAGTTGTAAGTTCTAGTTCATATGTGTTTAGGTGGCTTTTGTAGGGTGATTTTGTGTCAGTGGTACAGTTTCACATGGGTTTGAGATCCATGTGAGATCATTTAAAAAAACTTACTGCCAATTTCCTGTTGGTCAACTCGACACCTGCAATTGACCTGCTGCAAATGGGTTTTAGGTTCCCATAAACTTATATGGGGATACCAAAGCATGTCACTGCAGGCTCTTTAGTGTGCACTGCCGTTGGGGCCAGAAATCGGGTTTAAAAACTACACCATACTATGTATCAAGGAAATATGCCACAAAATTAGGATAAAACCAGGTGCTTTATCGAGCATTCTTTAAACTTCTGCAGTTCATCTATCAAATATTCCATCTACTATAACATCCAGGACCTTCTGGCTTATAAAATCATTCCAATCAGAAAAATACAAATGTAACATTTGTCAATAGACAGTGAGAGTCACTCTTATCTTTTTCAAACCATTAGGAAGGTCATTGCTTCCATGGGCAGAGCAATATACAGAACAATGCTATACACACTTTGAAGTTCACCAGCAAACACACCTAGACAGATTTTTTTTTTTATTTCCAATCTGATAAATTACATTTAAAATAAATTGGAATCATCTATCCCTGGACAAGATGTAGCCAACTGATTTTCCTCTCTTTAGTCGCTTGTGGGTAAATCTAACATGTTCAGAAATATAAAATTCAAGTTCACATATTGTTCAATGTACAAATGATTGATACCTTACAACTTACATTCTGACCACTTTTCTATCTGAGAGACTTATGACCGATTACTGATCAGAGAAGCAATTGGATTGGTTGGCTAAGTGCAAAGTTACCCACTCTTCGATGTTTGTTGCATACAGTTGCAGTAAATGTGCGTTGCTGTATCTTTTAACTTTGACATACTGTAAGAGAATATGTAAGTTGCCTTTGGATTCATTGGTTTTGGCAGTTTGAGTCACACACCTGAAGCAAGCAAACCGATAACTGTGTGGCAGATAGCTGACCACCTGATCTGCATTCTTATTTTGGGTCTGTGATTCCGCAGCTATTAAACCAAGCACTTTAAAGTGGAAAGGCCTTTCTCCAGGAATTCCCCAGGCTAGACTGCAATCTGTGCATTGCTGTATATGCTTATAAATTGCTGACTGGCTTGAAGTGTGCAGGGCCCTGTAATAAAAGTCCTATTAATCAGCCTCCCAGATAATAGGCAGATGTTTGTATTTGCACACCAAATCCACTCCTAATTATTTTTAAAAGGCCATCTACAAATGTAATTTCAGTTTTTCATCCTTAGGTTTCATGGACTGATTTATCACATTGCACTGGAAACATCCAATATTGCAATCTTATTAAAGTGTATCTACAGGTAAATAACCCATCCTTCAGATTTTTCCCCTATATTGTTACAATAAATTTACTCAAATCAGATCCCCTGCCTGCAACTTTTTCAAGCTGTGGGGGACTACCGACCCTGCACTGCAAATCAATCATTGATGAATTCTCAGAACATGTATGTTGATCAGTGATATAGGAGAGGGAAATATTGCCAAATAGGCCAGCCTAGTCCCACTCTTAATGAGTAGAATTATTTGGAATGTAAAACATTCCTGCAAATCAATCATGTTGATTAGTGTACAATATAAGAATTACCTTTAAAACTGAGCTTTGTAGCTGTTCCTGTCTACATGTGCACCTATTTGCACTAATATTAGACCTTTCATGCACTTTAGTTTCCTGGTAACCGACTGGGGTCCTACATTTGTTCACCAACTATATCCTGTACATGCAAGTCTTGCCTCTTCATATGGACACACTGCGTCTACTGTAATAGAAGGAAGCTGGTAAATGTAGCCTTGCATTGTTTTCTCCTGCATTATGTAGGTTGAAATGACTGTCCACCGTTTCTCTATATAGATTTTATTCAGATGTTCACTTGAATTCTGTTAGAATTTGCATTGTTTAATTTTGCTTTTAAAATGTATCTATAGACAGAATTATGAAAAAAAATAATAATAAAAAAAGCAGTTAGCAACTGTGTCCAGTCCTTAATTTATTGTGCATTATCAACAACCAACATCCTTATAAACCAAGTGCTAGAAGTTACTCCCTGGCTATTAATTATAATAAAATCATCAAATAAAAACAGCTGATAGAGAATGATGGTTAAAACCATAGGGATCAAGACAACATTTCCCAGCTAGGCAGAAACAGAAACAAGTACACTGTTCTATAAAAATCAATGCTTTAGTTGTGTATATTTGAAAATATATGTGTAGCTACAATGCCTCGGTGGGATCTCTCAATGACGTGATCAGTAAATAATGCTTAACATAATTCTATATGAACTCCATGTTGAAATGCTTAAAACAAAGAATAAATTGTAGCTGCTTTTACTAGAGGCTGCCCATTTCTCCATATCTAATACATCTGGAAAGTGCTATCATGAGAAAAACATCCAAATTGCGTTATATAGTTTTAAATTGTTTACCATTTTGTTTTGTTAGTAGTGCGATAGAAATATGGAAAAATGTAGATCTGATCCTTCCATTTTATTATAATCAGATATTTCCCATTTGGCAGCAGGTGGCATATTGTTGTCTTACCCCAAGTGATCTGTGAATATCCTCAAAGCTACCACTGCTCAGAGTCTGTCCACTCCTATAAACTCAATGCGGATTCATAGCTGAAAGATCCTTTCTGGTTATTGAGGGACAAATTAAGGTTTCCAAAACTCTGGTCAGTTCTTTCAGTTATGCCAAAACATTAGTCTGGTTGATGGTAAATTATTTGGTGTATTCTTTTGTATGTATGTGGTATTTAATTGCGGTTGAAGTTTAGTGTGGGCACGGAATGGCTTACACTTATGTACAGTGCTGCCAGTTTTTGAAATTAAATACAGTAGTAGTTGTATTTGTTGTCCACATCTGATTACTGATCAGATTCTGTTTATAACACCTTCAGGAAACACAGTGGGGAGCAAAAAATTGTTGTTGTATTTGATATTGTACATGGCCTATTAACCTTACATTTGTAATTTTAATAAGTTTTTTTCTTGAATTCATTGGGTCTCCTAATAAAAGTCTTAGTGGAGGCAAATGGCTTACTTACTGGAGGCTTCATGCTGCTTGATCACAGTAGAAATGTGTAGTATTAAAATATTAAATATATATAGTTGACATCTTTCTGTCTGTGTCTAGCCTGAAGACATGAGGGGATGTTAAAATATTCTTCATCTACCAAAGTAGTGCCTTTCGTTTGAATTACAGGTTTTACTTTAGTCAGTTCGCATTTGTATGTTAAGGATTTCCATGCCAAAGGTCGCAAGAGATTTAAAAAGCAGTAAAAGAATTCCTTGCTTCACAGCTGTTGGTATATGTGTAGTGTGATTATTTGACTTTCTCCATAAACATGGTCTGCTGTGTTAATCAGCTGTTTATAGCTGGGGCTACACTGGCTGTCAAATGTTTTTGCTAGGAAGAAATATAATTACTTGTTGACAGTCCACTCATTAGCAGTACATTGAATTTAGTTTGCTGTATATATGAAGCGACTGCCAGCAAGTAGTAGTTACGTGTGTCTACATTAAACACGTACTAAATTGCAGCGTCTCAGTCCTTGTATGTGTTCAATGCCTTTTCATTTTATTTATGAGATCAAGAACATTTTTTGGAGGTAAATAAATGTTAATCTTAGCAGAAACCCCATGACGTTATTAGATTTTGTTCAGCTATTTGTTACATCAGTCGATCACCATAATGGAGATAGGCAGGCATGCTGTGTGAAAATGGCTCATAGATGCAATACATTGGGCCTTATTAATCAAAGCTCACAAGGACTGGAGAGGAATAGACTATCATGGGAAAACCTGGGTGATCCAGCAAACCTGGAATGGATATGGTTCAGGGATGAAAACAGGTTGAAATTGTCATGTCCCTCTTCCGTCTCCTCCAGGCTATTCACATAAGAATTCTGGAAGTGTGTGTTTTATGGATGGGAAGTGGAGGGAGTTGGGTGCATGAAAGCTGCAGTGCTAGCACCTTGGATGTACAGGAGGAATTAAAGGTGTTCATGCTTTTAACAAAAAAATACCAAGTTAAGGTACAATACTTCTGATGAAGGGTAAAAAATGCAAAGAAGGTGAGACATTTCATGTCCAGAGTTCAGCTCTAAATCCCCTACCATCCATTTGCATATTTCCATAGGATCTATAAATGGTGACATTATAAATGTCAATTATTTTTTGTTTTTGAGAAAAGATTAAATAAAAATAATAATCATGGACGCTCAGGAAAAAAGAAAAAAAACTAGGTGGTAAAGTAAAAAAAATGGGTAATTAGAATCCATGTATGTTTGTCTGGCTATGCAGATACATCCTGTCTTGCTCATAATACTGATGAAAACATGAATTGCTTGATATGCTTGTCCCACTTTATGATCTTTCAAAGCAAAATGTAATGAGACTTGTAGTCTTCCTGCTTACTTAATCACAGACTAATGCTGTGACAGCATCATGCACTGGCAGCATTCTGCCTGCAGAACAGAGCAGTAGCCAGGGCTGTAAATGGCAAATTTGAACAATTAAGCAAAATAGCAAATGAGTCACCATATTTGTGGCAGTCTGTTCAGGAGGCCCTGCCATAGCATCCTGTGACTGAAACTGGGCATAATGAATTTTGATCAGAGCCATGAATATTTTTCTGGGTGATTTTTTACAGCTTGTAAAATAGCTTTAACTTTTATCTTGTTTTAGAGAAATGTGTATTCGCAAACTGAGAACAACCCTGCTAGTAATGTCTGCTTCCTTTTCAAATATAAAGCATAAAGGCACCTGTTAGTTTTAGTCCCATTTCCACCTGGTTAGACAATCTTTGATGTTTTTAGTAGCACAGAAACGTGACCCCCCTATTCCGCTTCATTGGACATTTACAGTGATCTGTGGGTTGACTCTCTGGTGTATGTCTGGGATGAGAGGGAACAAGTAAATGTCAGCTTATTAGCTTCCCAGTACTTTGGTAATTTTCAATATTAAAACTATTTTATTTTCATACTAAAATATAAAGTATATAATTATAGTTTTAATAGTATAAATATTATAAAATAGTATATAAATAAAAAAAAAAGGCATCGATTACTGCCGGTTACCGCTTCTGGGTGGACATTGGTGACCGCTTGACACCCAGGAGCAGAAACATTGCAGTTTTTAACCACTGGTCTGAACATAGGCTTAAGGTAAAGCAGAGCTAAACCCCGATTTACTCGCCTGTTCTGTCACAAGACCCTGCCACTTCTTTCTCCTTGTACACTTTGGCCATCCCTTGGCCGGATCAGGATAACGGAACTTCCATGCAGGTGTGCAGGAGTTCATTCAGTCCTGGCAAATGCAGGGGAAGCTGGGATTGCCCGGTATCCTGGCCTTTTTGACAGATCTACAGAGATATCAGATAGGTAAGAAGGACCTGCCTGATTGAACATTTTTAAAAGTGAAGCTTTAGTTCTATTTTAAAGCAGACTGTGTGTATTCAGCTTAGTTTCTGAGATCTTCCCTTATTTTACTCTACTGTAAAATCCACACGCTGCACGCCTATTACACCCCCCCCCCCCCCCAGCGTTTCTTTAAGTGAAGGATGACCTCATCATCTCATCATCTAATACCATAAATGCTTCAACCTGCTTGACAGCTCTTAGAAGTTTTGGTCAGCACTCCGACCTCTTCAGCCCATCAGTTGAGCAGGAGGAAAAATCCGGGATTGCATACCTGGGCATTATGACAAAAGCTCACCCGTACATTGATTTGGGTTATTTAGATAAAACTGATTTCCTAATATATTGAATAAGCTGTACAATTTTCCTTTCTTGCTTTGGAATTTCTTTCTCATCTTATTCGTGAGATTAGCAGTATAACAGACAGCCCTGATTTCAAGCTGAAGTTTAAGCAGTTTTTCCTTCCTCTTTTCCCTCCCATCAACAAGTTGTTGAAATAAAATAAAACTTTTTTGTTTTCATTACATACCTCATTAAAAACCCAGCAATGTCATTATTTGGTTTATTTACGTCTAATTGCTGTGCAGCCAGATCATGGCAATTGGGAGGGGACGGCAGAGTGCTGTACACAGCTTCCTGAAAACGGATGTAGTAATGCCCATATGTGACCCTGAGCGTCCATGATTACAATAACTGAAATCCAATACATAAAGGGGGCGGACTAAGGAATGTAGATCTAAAGAGGGAAAGGCCAGATGATGCTATTTGCAAATCAGCCAGAAAAAAAGGCTGGCTTGATAGGGAAATCAGAGTAGGCATTTTCAGTATAGGAATCTGTACAACTATGTAGGATAAAGCTGAAGTTTAATTGTAGATGGAGCAGGACAAAACACTTTGTGGGCTCACAACAGTACATAGGCATCTGAACAATGCAGTTCAACCAACACAAACTTACTACACATCTAAGCTTTACCAGACCCCTCATGAAATTAGAGGACTTGCAAAACTTATCACCTCTATAGCTCCTTACCTTTTGTCTTTTCCCACAACAGAACACAACATATTATTTTTTTAAATATATATTACTCATATATTGTGTGCTTGATGCTGTATATTAATTCCACATGTGATGACTGTAACTTTGTAAGGCCAAAAAAGAAATCCAAAGACAATAAATGGTAAAGACAGACAGGCCTTCTGCTTAATACTATATGGACAATCTACTGGGTGACTGCCCAAAGGGGAAACCATTCTAGGATGATCTCCCCACTCCACTAACATTACACCAAGAATGCATTGCCACCCTAGTAAACATGCAATGTAAGTGAACGGATGTAAAAGGGGCTGAACCAAAAAATTCTGACAGTGTTGGTTTTTGTGCTTTTACTGTTCTGATGACACCTACATTTTTTGTACAGACATCACCCACTTTTCTTGTACAGGAAAAATATCCCCAATGGGGGGGTCACAGGCAGGTTAAGGCCAGACAAACTAATTCATCTACATTCTACATTCTAGGACAAAAATAAAATGAATGAAGATATTCCTTTAGTATATTTGGTTTGTATCTTTTTTTTTTTTTTTTTCTGTTTTATTTTTTAAGTATTTAAAATGATTTCCCATATTTAATTATTCTACCCCCAATATGTCTTAGATATTTCAGCACAACCTTTATTTTGAATTGTGAGGGTTTTGTCATTTTTTGTGAGGATTCACTGAAAACTCAGACCCATGTGAATATGTTCAAGCATTATAAAAATAAAAAAGCCATTTTCCCAGGGTAATGAAATATGACTAAAGAGTTCGGTTTCTGTAGGAGGCCTTTTGTCTTTTCCTTTTTCCTAAAATAGATGAAGACAACCATTGTGGTCCAAAGAGAGGGGATCTTCTCTTTGGGTCTCCATAGATCAGCTTCATAATAAGCTCCCAAACCACTAAGGGACAAATGGGTTTCTTAGCTGAAAAAAGAAAAATGCTGAAATGTTTTAAGCCCTATTACTGCCCCCATCCATACAAACAGCCAGAAATACATGTTTCAACAACACCTCTTCATTATCATATAATTTACCAATTTGATTTTTTTTTTTTTGTGAAAAAAGAAATACTAGCTAGGAATACCAATTCGTTCACATTTGAGGTCATCTCATACTGGCTGTGTCAGGTTTCTTGGTTGGGAATCTGGCCTTCCTTCCCCTTATCTGTCTGTGTGCTTGTTGATTCCTTATTCAATGATTTGTTTGACCTCTTAAAGTGGAACTTCAGCAACACATTTTTTGGAAGGGTTGGGTAGCTACAAAAGACCAGTGAGGGCCTCTGAATTGTATTTAGGTTTCCTAGATAATAGTATTTAGGTTTCCTAGATAATAGGATTGATCCTATTTCCTGTTGTGGTGGGACATAAAGTTTAGGGAATATTGTGCAGGTATAGACATCAGTAAATTGTTCATTCCTTCTCTACTCAAAGTAAAACAGAGAAAAGATCTGGAATTCCACTTTATGTTGCTGTTTGAGTTACTGTACCCTAAATTAGTCTCATCAATTCTGAGTAGGGCAGAAGTTGGGCTCCTGTATACAGCCTGGATCTGGAATACAAAGGTCTTTACAGAACCTGGCATGTAGACTAGAGAAGGTGCTTGCAAGTACTGCACAGGGCTTGCATTTAGCAACATTACTAGTTAAGATATAGAATCACTTAAATGTGAAACTGCACCCCTTGTACTGGTACACTTTGACAACCCCCCAGTCCTATTCTCTCCTATCCTCAACCCAGCAAGTTAGTATCTGTGCAGAAACTAAGCATCGCGCATACACTTCCCAAAATCTTCTCTGTCTGGCTGTGCTTATATCCATAGGTGCTTTTCTTCCACACGGGACTTGACAGAGGTGAAGTAAAAATCTATATGTAAAATTGTCAACATATGTTGCAGTGTACAAATTGGACAATCCTGTCATTTCCTCTTCATACCTGTGATACTATTCAAGCTTGTTTCTTTGAATGATACACCTATATTTGTTATAATTATATAATTATATATATATATATATATATATATATATATATATATATGTGTGTGTGTATATATATATATATATATATATAATATTTTTTTTTTTTTTGAAGGACCCACCGAATCACAGTGAAACACGTACAGTATATGTTGCAAACAGGTTCCCTCAACATGGCCATTATGTTCCTCAGAAATTTGCAGATAACAGAATTATATCCTCCAAGGTAGGTACTTTGTTAATTTTCACATGCCTGATTTTCAAATAACCTGGTATAGATCAGTTACTTGGTTTATAGACTGGGAAGCCTTCACTAGTGTATGTCAGATGCTGTGAAGGCATTTGTGAGGATTAGGTCCTAAGACTGGAGACTTAGTAAAAATCTAGATAGCTTAGATAGAGTAGTGATGAGTCATTAGTGTGTAAAGGTTTAGACCTGTAAATACCACAATCCCCTGACTATTTATAAGTCTCCTAGTTCCATAAATGTAATTGCAAAATGTAAAATGCCAATTTTATCACACTATTTTAATTCACTAGTCCTAGTACAGAGAGATGTTAAAGACCAGCCTTACAAATATGCATACAATTCAGCCCCCATGATCCCACCAATTCCACACATACAATGCAGCAAAAAAAAAAAAAAATACATAAAAAAAACACAAATACAATACAACCTCCCATTACCCCACAACATAAACACATACAACCTATTATTCATAATGGCTGCTGCAGGCTGCACTATAGCCATGAAATGTATTCTTAATGAATGCAGGGAAATATGAGTAATTCCTTTCTCTAATATTTTCCTTTTTTTCCCCTTACAGTACACCGTGTTAAATTTTGTTCCCAAAAATTTGTTTGAGCAGTTTAGAAGAATAGCCAATTTCTACTTTCTCATCATATTTCTAGTTCAGGTAAGTTGGTACTATTGTACATGAAAATAATGAAAAAGTTATGGTTTATAGGCATGGGTAATAATATAATAAATACTTGTACCTTTAAGGAGGGTATCTTGATTTTTTTTTATCGACTTCTTAAGGAAAGTTCTGCTTTGTATCATTGCTGCTGTCAGATTTTAGGAATCATGGGAATGTTCTAAAAGGAAGTTGTAGCCACAACTACTCTGTTGAATGTAAGTTGGCATGTGATAAACCTTAGGTGCCTGAGCGAGAGACAACATTTGACTAAGTTTATATAATATTACTTGTGTTGACAAGATTTTTGTTCATTTTAGATGAATTGTGGATTCCATAAAAATCTATTGGAATGCCCAAATTACTGGTCAAATGTACAACAAACAAAACACACCAATCTTTGTTATATATGAATTAGATTGTAAATTTGTGTTATTTTTCATTACCACAATCCACCAAAATTAATCAGCACTGTGTGAAATAGAGGTATGTTAGTTGCAGGATAGTGGTATTATGTGCTGGTAGAAATACCTGAACAGGATGTATATTGTTATTTTGAAAGTAGCTGTATATGATATAGAACTTAATTTATTTTTATATATGTATCAGAAAATGATATAGGATAAAGCACTGTAGGTGGCAATATGTGTTAGAAATACCTGCAAAATTATTAATTTGGATGAAACATATTGGAAGGCATCATTAGGTGGCATCATCATGTGGTGGTGAAATTAGCTGGGAAGAATTATGGTAACCAGGCACTGATAAAATTTCTGAATGTCGATTCAGTGAAAATTTTTAAATTCATGGTTGAAATTTTAATTAATCAGTCACTGTGCTCCCACTTCTACAACAGTGCCTAAGTGGTCAAATTTGAATTCATATGGTTTTTTTTATTATACATTTAAATCAGCATTTTAACTGTGGCCTATTTAGCAGCAATAAAAAGCAATTTCCTAAACACAGTTTCTTTTTCTTTGTCAGCAAAAACAAACTGCTTAGAACATTGCCATAATTATTGTGTGAAAATAGTTAAGTTTTAGAACAAGTATGACTCATTCGCTAATGGACATTTGTTAATTGGCCCTTTCAGGTCTTAAAAAAATTGTTAATTAACTGAATGAACTTTCCTTGTAGAGGTAGTTGTATTCACAGATGTCCACTTACCTTAGATTACCTTGATAACATTTTTGTCTTCACAAATGTTTTATATGAGAATAGTAAGAATCTATGCATTAATATTTTTTTCTACTTGCAGCTTATGATCGATACTCCAACAAGTCCAGTAACAAGCGGACTTCCGTTATTTTTTGTAATTACAGTGACAGCCATTAAACAGGTATATAAAACCCAAAACCGAAACTTTATATAAAATCAACTCGTCTTTTCTTTAACAATTCAAATTACTTGCTCACACTGATTTGCCCAGTTTACCAAATACCTCTTCGAGAAATCTGTTTTCTCTCCATGAAATTGCTTAATAGAATTTTAAGCTAATGAATATATTTTCTACAAGTATTTACAGATACATTTGGATAATGTATATGTGCCTGCCTAGGTAAATCCTGTACATATTGTGCTCTTTGTTTTTATGGATAATAAGATTTGTGTTCATTTTTTTTTATATGTAAACAATGCACAAACTTTTGTGTCCTAAAAATCTATTTTTGACAATATGAAATATCCTGGAACTAATACAGTTGCCAAAGATGCCCACCTAAGGAAAGACAAATAACCAAAAATCGCTGTACTTTCTGAAAACGTTTTTTTCACAGCATCCGTTTACCATGATCATTTGTATGATGTCATATTCTTGTCTTCCTGTATCAATTGTCTTAGAAACCACATGAGAGCTCAGTGTGAAATGCATAGTAGTTGGTTTTGAGAGAGCCCTCATGTGACTTATTCTTCTGCTGCATTTTCAGGGCTATGAAGACTGGTTGCGACACAAAGCAGATAATGAAGTCAATGGAGCGCCAGTTTATGTTGTCCGTAGTGGAGGCCTTGTTAAGACAAGATCAAAAAACATCAGGGTTCGTGTGTGTGTATTTATGTAATATGGTTAGGTAGCACATGGATACAGATTTTGTTTTCACTATTTATTTTTTTCTTTTAGGTAGGTGATATTGTTAGAGTAGCCAAAGATGAGACTTTTCCTGCTGATCTGGTGCTGCTATCTTCAGACAGAGTGAATGGCTCTTGCCATGTGACGACTGCAAGTCTGGATGGAGAGACAAATCTCAAAGTATGTGATTGGTGTCCCTGTTACATTACTCTCCTACCCTAGTAATGCAGGCTTAGGCAGCCTGCTACTTGTGAGCCATAGCTGCATCTGAGGGGTGGGGGTTATGTTTCCCATTTCTGGGGTACTTTTCTTGGTGACAGAGATTAATCTTTACAAAAAAAATACTCACTAGTCACCACTTCCAGAAATCATTTTGTCCTTTTTAAACCCAGAACATATCTGTAGACATCTGCTAAATAATAAGTCTGCATCACATCCTAAAAGTTGATCAACACATTGGACCTGATTTTTTAGGGCTTTCTAAGACTGGAGAAGATGGACTATCAAGCGTAAACCTGGGTTATTCCACAAACCAGGAATCGATTTCTTACAAATCATTTTCTATCAGTTGGCAAATGTTTTCAATACTGGACCAGACCCATTTCAGGTTTGCGGTTTTGAAGAGCTTTTTGTTAGTGTGCAGCACTATAGATGAAAAGCTTGCCTAAAACTTGAAAAACACAGAGCTCATAAAACTATTCAGAAACTCATATCGTTTTTTAAAAAACATATTCCAATTGTTGCACTTAAAATGTAAACAGTTGTTACGATCATATGCAAAGGCTGGCATGCAGACAGGTAAAAAGTAGGTAACTATACAGATGTGATAATCACATCTGCATAGACCAGCAAAAACAGGGAAAGAGATGCCAGTCTTTTTTAAGGGATGCTTAAGTACTGGGGACTTCTCACCAATGTTGGCTGAACAAAGAACCCATTAAAAAAAAGAATCTAAAAACAGCTGGATTTTGTAACTCAATGCTGTTTGTTTACTTCTCTACATATGTATGGTGTGTATTTGTGTAGCCATTTTGGCACAGCCATGGAATAAGAGTAGTAGTATGAGTAGCCCTCACGAATATAATTAAGTGGTTAACATGGAGTATATATGTATAGCTCACAAAAAAAAAGATCTTGTATTTTAGGTGACCACAAAAGAAATATACAGATGACATCAGTTTTTACAGCCCTTTGAGCTAAATGTTAGTGTACTAAATGTACACTGAGATCGGGGAACTTAAAGTCCAGACCACCTGTTACCCAACAGTATATGTTTTCATGATTTTCTGTAGGTATTTATCTTATAGACCCTTTCTTAGTAGTAGTTCTGAATCCCTTATGCTGAAAAAAGTACATGGACAGGGTTGATTACATGAACTAAAACATACAAATTCCTGTTAATATGCATATTAGCCAGTTCTGTATGAAACTATTTTGGTAACAATGTATACAACCACAATTACCAGTGTGTCTTGTTTTCTTTTTGCAGAAGATATTTTTATTAGAGCTTCTTAGTATATGTGGGTAATTGTTTTTAAGGAAGAAAATGTGTGTATGATTTGTCTTGAGAAGACAATATTGGTGTGACTAGCTTTTGTACTATGTAAGTTATTTGCACTGCAGGCGTCCTGAGGCTCTATAGCTGCTTGTTTTTATACAAGAAACTTGTTCGAAAATAAACACATAGGTTTCCATTAGTGACAGGTTTCCATTAGTGACCACTTGTGGACTGCCTGTTATGTGTGAGTTACTTACCCAAAACAAGTATGCTGGTAAAGGAGTTTAATTTCTGACTTTCATTCTTGTTGCTGCTCCTCTGTTGTGAGAACACAGAAGTGAATATATTCATGGTTTAAATCTGTTTTCAGACACACTTTGCTGTTCCTGAAACAGCAGTATTACAGTCTGTTGCAAACCTGGATTCGTTAATCGCAGTCATAGAATGCCAACAGCCAGAGGCAGACCTTTACAGGTGAGTAATCTTTTTAACACAACAGTAGATGAAGTTTGTATTGGTAAAAATGCTTGCCCTTAATTAATACTGAATGGTAGTGTACATCTCAGCTCTAGCAGATAAACCTAACAACCCCTGTGAACTTGTATTTTGGCTAACTGTAAGCACATAATAACTGGTCCTATAAAAAGTAGAGTCTTGCTACCCATAATAGTACTTTTTTTTTCATCATCTGAGTGAGTCCGATTTAGAAGAAAGTGGATATCACTCTTCACTGTCTGTTACAATTTGCTGGATAGGATTCAATCTACCTATTTCATTACTGGTGCACCTAATCTTTACCTAGAAAATATAATGTTTATGCTATTTCATACTAAATGCAGCTTGGAAATTCATGAATTGTACCTAAAGTGGCTTATGTCTGTTTTTAGGTTTATTGGAAGGATAACCATACAACAACATTCAGAAGATATAGTAAGGTAAACCTCTCTTGAGTTTTGTTTTAGATTGACCCTTGCCATGGGTCTGGTGTATAGACCAATAGAAGTGTATAGAAGTAGATCATATTTAAAGGGTGCTTAAATAAAGAGTTCTGTATATCTGAAATTCATAATTGTGTGTGTGTGTGTCCATTCTTTATTTTCTTTTTTTACCCCACAGATCTCTTGGGCCAGAAAACCTTTTACTTCGGGGAGCAAGGTTGAAAAACACAAAGGAAATTTTTGGTACATTTATTCCCTTAATTTTTCTACTTCATTTTTCGGCAAGTTTGCCTCAACTTATTGTGTGAAGAGCGTGTGACTTACTCCATTTAAAAACCCCAAAAATAGGCTGCATCCATCTTTATTTTTTTTTTTTTTTTTATTATTATTATTATTTTACTTTATCCGGTAAAGTGTTCTTATTGACAGCTCAAAAAAAATGTTACAATCCTTACAAGCAAATATAGAATCAAATTCTCTTGCTGTGTTTATCTTCATCATGATAAAAAAGGCAAACTCCCCACCACCCATAAAGCAGTAGGAGCTGCGCCTAGGCTGTTTTCTGTATCATAGAAGCTCTGTGCTACCCATTTGTTGTGCTTTTTCAATGGACACAATATAGTTTAGAGTATGTTTTGTACTGAAAAGCAGGTGCTTTCATAAAGAGAAATGATTTTTTAAAATTAGTTCTGTCTAGTGATTATAAATAATTATTTGACTTTGAACTATACTTTATTTGTTCTGTATTGTACTGGTATCTACCAATAAACTGGTAGCACAACATATGGAACTGTTTGGGTAAGGTCATTGATAGGACTTCTTTAGACTTTATGTGGTTCCTTATAACTATTTCCTTTGCATTTGTTTTGTAGGAGTGGCTATATACACAGGAATGGAGGCAAAAATGGCCTTGAATTATAAAAGTAAATCGCAGAAGCGTTCTGCTGTGGAGAAGTATGTTGTCAATGTATCCTCATTTTAAATGACACAAACAATAAATAAAACTTAAATAATATATTAATGAATAAATTTAGTATTAAATAAAATGTATTGTTTATATGACTTCACACCTCCCTTAGTTGGTATTTTTTATACCCACCACTGTAATTTAGCACTTCTATATCCTGGTTTAATTGTTTGATCGTATATAGAGGTTCTGATTTAAGATCAGTTTTTGTAGATTTGTCTGTGGTGTTAATGTTTTTGGACACGTTAGGGCACAGATTCTGACATATGACACAAAGGGCTCTATTTATAAAACCGTGAATCTGACAGGAAATGTTTGAGGGAATGTCAGAGTCTCTGTTTTATAAATAGAGCCCAAAGTGTTTAAATCAGCTATTCTATTTATTAACCCAAGCATAAGACATAGATCAAAAAAAAAAAGTTGTAGGCCCTAGTGCACATCATGGACAGTAAACCGGCTTAGTAGTAGTGATGTAATGTATACTTTCAGTTAGCTGTCAAAGATTATTTAAAAAAACACTGTTAACTATTGTTTTTTATAAACTATTTAGTATTGTTTGTATTTTGTGTTGATGAATATGTGTAGGTCCATGAACAGTTTCTTGTTGGTATATTTGATCATCTTGCTGTTTGAGGCCATCCTAAGCACGATCTTGAAGTATGCCTGGCAAGCCGAAGTAAAATGGGATGAGCCATGGTACAACCAGAAAACTGAACATGACAGAAATAGCAGTAAGGTTTGTAGAAATTTCATCATTGCATGTATAAATGATTGATTGCTAAAAATATGCCACATCTAGTGTGGTCACATACCACTTCAGTACACAAACACTTATTAATATACAATGTATGCCTAACCAATGAGGTGTTTTTCTGCATCTGCTTCTTTTGATGTGTTATGACTTTTGGTTCTACATGGTAGCGTCAGCATATTGGCCTATTTGGGTTTATGATTGTTGTGGTCAAAAAGACCAGTAACAGTGTTGTCAAAGAGTGCAAAAACTAGCCTCAATTGACCTTTGTAAATATTCAGTGTGTGCAGTATTGCGAATCAAACATGCTTTGCTCAGGGATATCAACTTGCATAGGCCAGTACAGTATTAAATGTTTAAAATTCAAATTCCTGTTCTTTGAATAATGTTGCAAACTGTCAGGGTAAGGCTACGTACAGACGTCAGATGATTCTCGTCCAATTATAGCTTTAGGGCTAGTATCAGAAGAGAACCTGACATATGTACAGTGGCTGTCTGATGTCATTCATGGATCCATCCTGGCGGATCCACGAAAATGTAAGTGAAGGGGAGAGAATGACGTGGGGTGCCGCTCACTCGTTCTCCCCCTTCCCTCCTCATGGAGTTGAATGGTGCTGTATGTACAGTGCTCGTTCATGCATCTTTCAGTGTGTTGTCGTTCGAAAGGATGGTGAAAGATCTTTTCCAACGACAAAGGTCTGACGTGTGTAAGAGCATACTTTAAATCTAGGTTGTGCAGACATTAGGCAACTTAAACAGGTCTTCGATTACCAGCTCCACTAATATACTGCCCCTGTCCAATTTTCTAAAGGTGGTGGTTAGCTTTCTCATTTGTAAAGCTACCATTGCAGCGTGCAGCTTAAATGCCATATGAAGGCTTTTCATTTTGCCACCTGATTACCGCATGCAATACACATTAAATTATGTTGTATTGATGTTTTTAGTACTTCCTCTAGCAG
The DNA here is from genome assembly GCF_032062135.1 of Pyxicephalus adspersus. NCBI lineage: Eukaryota > Metazoa > Chordata > Amphibia > Anura > Pyxicephalidae > Pyxicephalus > Pyxicephalus adspersus. The sequence continues at coordinate 52,814,892 of NC_092861.1, forward strand.
TTGCAGCACATGTTGACTGCATTTAATTTACACTTGTGTTTTTACCCTAACAACATAAACATAGTTTATTTTACAGAATAACAGGTGGTAAGTTGTAGTCATTCGAGTCCTCATATTTTCCCCACTGTGAGATGTGGTTATGCCAGTGTCTGCAAGTCTGCATCATGTGTCTACAGCTAAATTAACTGACCCACTTGATGTACTAACTTTATTGGAAAAAAACAAAATCATGATGTGCTATAACCTGCAATAGAAGCATTTTATGCAAAATGTACAATTTATAGTTAAATCATTACATTACATTTAATCATTTTCACATAATTCTGAATGCAGACAATTTTTCAAAACAGACATTATTATGGAAGACATAAATAAAGCTTGCAGTTATTCTATTAGGTCAGCCTACCCACCTGAACTCCAGCTAAATGGGTTACTACACACTTCAAAGTTATAGTGGTTGTTTTATTTGTTAGTTACAAACTACAGGTGAAATAGAATAGTTTCATCACTCCAGACTGTTTATTGGACAGTGAAAGAACAGACACTTACTTGTTTTGGTGGCATTTCTCTTTTCATTTTGCTTTCTCATCTTTTATCAAAATGTTTATTGATAACGCACACGTGTGTTCTGAAAATTCTTTTGTCAGTATGTGTGCTAATGTATACTTAGCTGTATGAGTTTGTTATATTGGTCTGGAATTCAGCTTTAATTCTATGTTCTGTGCAGATATACAATATACACTTAATTGCATAAATTAAGAACAGTCAATATATAGATCTCTATAATTTATCCATCTCGTGTATGAACTGTGATCACATGGGTGATGTGCTATACCTAAAAACATTGTTGTCTTCTGCTATTATGTCATAACCTCTAAAGAAAAGGCTCTTTTAACAATTGATGTAGTTTTCTTTTAGTCTGTATATGAGCATACCTTCTTCAATTACATTGTGGTATTGTTTATTTTGTTTGCACTGACATTTCCCTTTTTTTCACCAGATTTTAAAATTCATTTCTGATTTCCTGGCATTTCTGGTTCTTTATAATTTTATAATTCCTATATCACTCTATGTGACGGTGGAGATGCAGAAGTTCCTTGGCTCTTTTTTTATTGGTTGGGACCTTGACCTTTACCATGAAGAAAGTAATCAAAGGGCGCAGGTGAACACTTCCGATCTGAATGAAGAGCTGGGACAGGTAATGTGGCAACTTGTAAAATGAACAGATTTTTTTTTTTGCATGCATGTTTTTCACACAGACTGTTTAAAAGTCAGATCTAGTATTAAAATGGAACAGTTATCATCAGTATGTACCTTTTATGTACTATGCATTTCTCCAACTTTTTTAGGGAAGCTGCCTTTTTTAATGTGTTAAAGTATATTTTGACAATTCCTAAAGTGACTATCGCCTTTTTTTTGAAGATAAAAAAAAACAAATGCTCAAACCACATCAATTTTCAATTTATTTTTCAGCTTCCAGCTCAATTTCTTAGCACTTACAACAAGATGATAACACATTCCCAGTTAACTCACTAAAGCATTACAAAAGCTTCATTCCATAATCACTTTCAAAGTGGTATAGAAGGGGTCAGTAGTGTAGGATCGAGTGCTAACATCAACTGCTGAGTGGAGTCCTCTCTGCTTATGTCATACAGCATGGAGGAAGCACCTTCCCGCTAGTTCCTTTGCCAGCAGAATCAGTTTTTGGGTACCTATAGTCGCCAGCCATTTTCCAACTTCCTTCCTTGGCATTCAGCATATAATATGGGGGGGTACAGGTGGTTGGCCTGGTGTCAGGAAATGTAAGCGGGTAGGTGGCTTCCTAGGTGTTTTTGGCAAGCTGGCTCTAGATAAAGGTGACACTGACAAACACGGACACCACTTATATATAGCTGTAATATTACTGAGCAGGATATTGAACACCAATCACTCTCTTTGTAGTGATTGAAATGTGTTGTATGTTGTGTGTTTTCCGCCCTTTTAGAAAAAAAAACATGTTAGTAAAAGATTTAGACTATAAAGTTATAGTCAGTTTTTTTTAAATTTATTCAAGAATTACTTTTTTTCCCACTTGTTATTTGACATCTTCATTCATGGAAAATTAAATTGGTCTAATGAGCTGCTTAAGCTTTCAGAATGCTGACTGGCTTTGTACCAATTTTAGGAAGGAATTGGCTAAAATGGTAGAAAGCCTGGAAAGTTCACCTGTTTTCTAAGGTTTGATGGAAAAAGTTCTGTTTTTGCAATCCTGGGCATCTGTGGAAGGAGCCTTTTCTTTTACAGGGAAAAAAAGCCAATCTCACGTATGTGCACTAGGATCAGCATTTATTTTTCCTATTTACAGTAGGCTACATCTCCTGATCTTATGCTTGCGCAATGCGAGATCAGATGACATAGCAGAAGCTGGAAGACAAAGAAAGATGGCGGCGCTCATTTTTGTTTTGCTTTAAAAATGATGGGGCAGGAATAAGCTGGAAGCAGATGACTTGGCCTCTCCCTTTCTCTGAGGTGTTAGGTCTCTAAGGCCTACTTCATAGAAGCCTTTGTTTACATGAATTGTTATGATGATCACCAATATTCATTAATCAACTGTATGAGCTGCAATAAATACCTTTTATGTTAGTGGGCTGTGTCTAATACTAAACATCAAAATTTCTGGATTCACAGTTGTGCATGGGACATAAAGGAAAGATTTGCATGTCTCTGGCCACAATTTTAAATTACTTGCAAATTTAAAGACCTAAAACCTATATTGTGCCTCTTTAAATTGGTTTCATTTTCATAATATATTATGACTTTTGTAGAACAGCTGTGCATTCAGAAATTCTGGCGTGTAGCAGGGTTAAGGTTTGGAACTGGTTATCCAGTACCTGTGCAAAACAGATAAATTTTCTCTGCTGTCTGTTACAAAAGTGAAAAGGTTTTATTGCATGTGCAAATGACATGACTTTTTATTTTGATCGTTTTTAGGTGGAATATGTGTTTACAGACAAAACAGGCACTTTGACAGAAAATGAGATGCAATTTAGGGAGTGCTCAGTAAATGGAATTAAATACCAAGAGATTAACGGAAAACTTGTGCCAGAAGGTGTAACTTTGGATTTTCCTGATGGAGCCTCTACAAGCTTGGTAAAATATTTCTTCTTTAATATGCATGACAGAAAATCCAGACATGTAGAGCTCAGTACATGTTTTACAACTTGATTGGTTACAGGTAAATTAGATTGGCTAGTAGTCTGATTTCTTTGTTTTGGTAGATCTAAGATTCTCTGCACACATTACCACAGGCATTCTCAACCAGGGTTCTGTGGAACCATAGGAGTTCCTTAAGCTGTGGCTGATTGATCTAAGGCTTGATTGGTCTAAGGCACAGACAGCTGCAAGACAACAATTACATTGTTAGGATGGCGTTCTGATTTTTAAATAATCTTTTTTTACCAGAGTTTTGAAGAAGAGATATTCTTTAAGGCAGTCTCCCTTTGCCACACAGTACAAATAAGTTACGACCAAAACGATAGCTGTGTTGATGGCCTTCGGTTCTCCAATGGTATATCCACCCAAATGGAATACTATGCATCTTCACCCGATGAAAAGGCACTTGTAGAAGCTTCAAAGAGGTGAGAAAATGTGATCTATATAGTTCTGTACTCACTGTTTTTATTCCAACAGTGTTGATTGGATCTGCAAAAACATAATTTTTTTATTATGCTTTGTGTATATTAATAATCAATGCAGTAAAAAAAATCTGTGGCATATTACTTTACACCCGCATTTCTTATATTTGATAATGTTTACACTTATACTCTTTCCTCCTGCAAAAACAATAGCATTTTTTTAGCATCCCACAGGCTCCTGGGATAAGTCACATATGTGTGCCAGGAGGCTGCCTTTTTTTTTTTATACATAAAAAATGTTTTTTTTTTTGTAAAAGGGTTAGCCACCATTTTTTATAATGTTAAAAAAAAATGATGATCGGTCCTCTTTAGGCAGAACCAGACACTCTTCCTGGTTCTAAAGTGTAGCAAAGATGAATGAACCCTGATCAGGATCACAGAAACACAAATCATATTTACCTGTGTATTTAACCCATTTCTGTCCACAAGTTGTAGATTAATGTTGCAGAATCAGGAGCCTCTATGGGCACTGACTTCCTTTAGTCCCCTTCTGACAGGACTGCACTGGATTGCTGAAGCTACAAAGACTGATCTTGTAGACATTACCACGCCACAGTGCCTGGAAACCACAAAGAATTAAAATGCCAATGTTGTGTAAAACTGATATGCACTGCTCGGTTATTGTCATAGATCTATTTAGTAAGAAATAGCAGTTGTAACCCCTCCCCCTCACAACTTTCCTGCTTTTTGAGACTCCCAACTTTGTTATGCTGTTCAGAAATCTTTGGAGCTTGGTGAAAAAGCCTGGCAAGAACAGGAATGCTTTCAAAAGCTTCACAACATTTCAATCTGTCTGGATGATGTATATTTCAGACCTGTAAAAAGTAAATACATCTATAATCCCTAACCAGTATAATTTAACCTAGCTAATATTCTATGTCCCACAGCAACCATTTCATTAATGATTTATAATTATGTATGTCTTTTTTTCCTGTTAAAAACTAAAGTTTGAAATTTAGAATTGCATTTTTTTGTTCCAGGATGGGTGTTGCTTTTTCTGGAACCTGTGGTGATGTAATGGAAATCAAAATACTTGGAAAACTTGAAAGGTAACTATATAATCATTAAAGCAAGTTACTTGCCAGCAAAAGAAAGTAATGGCTTTAGGCTAGCCTAGTAACCTTTCATACAGTTCAGAATATCTAGAGAAGAAAGTAAAATTCATCAGTACACTATAGGGACTGGAGGTTCTAATAAAGTAGCAAGGAAACATGTAGCTCTGTTTACAACAAAATGCTCACAAACCAAGCAGGCTTATAGTTATTAAAGTAAATATAAAATATGAAATTAGCGAAATGAAAATTGAGAATAGGGCCATTGGGTGCAAAGAAAAGTGGCAAAAGAGAAGTTTATGATAACGTTTAAAAGTTTTTAAAAATACATAACCTTATCTCTTCATTGATCCTAGTTTAAGACAGAGTGCCCAAACAGAAGGTGTGTTTTTGCAGGGCAGTAAGCCAATAATCCTGATTTGAGAGCAGCCTCCTAAAGGAAGTGCCCATGACTCAATACAAAGTAGTAGGACACTTGAACACTATTGTGCTTCTTGCCTCGATACAGTTTCAGTAAATCTGAATGTTGGGAAGCACGGATTTCAGTTTTGAAATGTTAGGAACTCCTTTTTGGAGGTTTTATGCTACTTGTTTATTTGACCAGCTGGTTAGTGAAGTTTTATAGGTCATGGCACTTAAATTGTATTTACTTTAAATGTGTTTATCTAGAGTTTGCATAAATCAGTGCTGTCATATAGTACTTCATTTTCACAGAGGATATACATTTTAGGGAGGAGACATATTCACCGCTTCACCTGTTAAAAGATTTGTCATTTAAGCCACCCATTCTTGTTTCACATATACACCTGGTGATTGCTGTGTTACTTCCTGGTTAAGCAATGCAACTTCCTGAGTCAGGAGTCAGGTTTCTACCCACAGGACATAGAGAACAATGCTGGTTTATTATTTGATTAGCAGACGGAAGATAGATGGGTGATAGAGAAACCTACCAAGCAAGCAATATCTAAATGCAAAACTAGGAAAATAGTTTAGAGGGGCAAAAAGCCGAAGATGCTTTAGTAAGTAAAGTATACAAATATTTAATTCAACTGTGTATCTCTAAATTTACTTTAAAATGTATATAATCGAAAAACTACCTTTTTAGTATCGGATAGAGTGGTGAAAAGGTTAGATCCCCTGCCAAATACTTCTCTTTGACCCAATAACTTTTGTAACCAAATGAAAGGGTGAGCCACAATCAAAAAGTATGAGGGAATGTTCCAGGGAAAGCTGGCTACGAGGGTAATTCCCCTTCTTCTAAGGAAGTAAGGAGAAATTTACCTAAAGGTACACAAACATCAAAAATTAAACTGGTAGAGTTAGCTAAAAATTGACTATACAAACACTTTAAAGGATTGTAGTTAAAAACATCTCTGGTAAGACATAATGCTGTTTTCCCTGTACAGTTATGTAGGCTCATATTGGACAGTTCTGTAAAAAGCTGTGTATTTTTTTCTTTTTTCTTATCAAGGTACAAGCTTCTTCACGTCCTGGAGTTTGATGCAAATCGTCGACGCATGAGTGTCATTGTACAGAGTCCTTCTGGTAAGTTTAACATGTAACTTGCATGTTAAGCTGATTTTGTTAATATATTGTGTATATGTCATAACTTTTTATTGCTTTTCTAGGGGACAAAATTCTTTTTACCAAAGGGGCAGAGTCTTCTATTCTTCCTAATGCCAAAAGTGGAGAAATAGAAAGAACAAGGTTGCACGTAGATGAATTTGCTTCAGTAAGTTTTGTTTTTGGCCTGGTTTACTTTAAAATGCATTCGGATATACTTTACATAATGTAATTGTATCTAAGTTATTAATGTATCATTCATTCAATATTAATAATCCTGTCAAAAAATATAGTGTTTTCTGGTTTATGAAATCCTTGAAATAGTTTGATTTGGCATATTGGGCAGCGTTTTATTCTTTTTAAAATCTAAAAATGTTGTCTGCGCTTCAGCATGATGCATTTAAAAGCTGAGCACCAGACAAACCACTAAATACACTTAAATTTCATGCAAGGGAGCCATTTTGCCAATCGTAAGATTTTTAGTTCTACATCCAGTCTTGAGATTTACACAGCCCTGCCACACAGCAGAGCCCTGTGTAACAGCAGAAAGCACATGTCTTGTTTGTTGGCCATCTTTTGAGTGGAGAGTGAAATAGTAGCAGCATTGTGATGAGCACATCTATCAGTCACTCTGCTCCTTCAACTGCAGCAAATCTGATTCTCTCCTTGTTTTGTAATGAACTGATACCAGGTCCCATGCAGGTACCTTTACTGCTTGCATTTATTGTTGTATTTATATCTGTTATGTCTGCTTGAAGTTTAGCTTTAAGGCACATCAGATTCACTATACCATTACAGTGTATATTATTATGAGACTAATTGTTATTGCTTGATAATTAGTGCTAATGTTGCCTTAAATATTTTTATTTGCTAAATCAGAAAGGACTGCGGACATTATGTGTAGCCTACAGGAGATTCACAGCAGATGAATACCAAGAGATAGATCAGCAGCTTCATGAAGCCCGCACTGCACTACAGCAGAGAGAGGAGCGTTTGGCTGATGTATTTAATATCATTGAGAGAGACCTGGAGCTCTTGGGAGCAACTGGTGTTGAAGACAAGTAAGATCAATAACGTGTTTACAATCATAGCAGTCTTGGGGAAATGCAGAATTAATAACATTAAAATTGTATTAGGCAGATTGTGAGGTGTGGTCTTTTCTTGTGTTAGGGGATCAAAGTTAAAGCGTACCTAAACTCAGAATTTACACTTTACATAAAAGTTTAGAAAACCCTAGCAAAAGAAAAAAAAATCTATATATATTATTCAGAGCTGTCCTGTGGACACTTCCTTTGTTATATCACAGACTACAAAACAATTACTCAGTGTTGGATGTGAAAAGAGATCTGTTGCTTTAAACTGTATAAAGACAGCAAATTTCTGTTGCTTGAAACATTCTTTCTTGATCATTTCCTGTGGCACTAGAACAACGGACAGCACTTTTCAGTTCTATGCAGAGGGGAGGGTAGAGTGGCTGGCTCCCTCATAGGCTTTGTCCTCCCTCATAGGGATTTGGAGGTTTTGTCCTCCTTCATAGGGCATTGAAGTTTGTTCTTACTCAATCATTTAGATGTGCACCGCTGTGCACATGCCAGAGTTTCACCTAAGACGATCACGATCATTCATCTTGGGCAGCTTTTTCTCAACTTTAACATGGAGGAGCCCTTGAAATACCGTTCTGGTCTTTGGGGGAGCCCTTTCTATAATTACTATATCCACATCCCAAAGTACATTAGTGTGGTAGTCAGTAGGAATCCATTTTTTTATTGGTGGCAGTTGGGAAAAATGCCACCCTTACAAGTATTTAAAAATATAATTGGTGTAAGGTCAGTTAAATTGACCTGAGAGGCACAAACTGCTCCTTGCTCAAGAAACCCCTAGCAACCTCTGGATGAACCCTAGGATTCCCCAGAATCCTGGTTTGCATACACTGATCTAGGGTGATATTCATCTAGGGCAGTTTTTCTCAACTAGGGTTCCTCCAGAGGTCTGTCCCTTCACAAATGGCATACATGTATAGGAATTAGTGGCATACATTGGAAATGGCAGAAATGTGTTCCAATCTCAGGCCTGCTTTACTAAGTCAGATGGAGATTGCACTATATATGCATGGAGATTGCACTATATATGCATGGAGATTGCACTATATATAAATTATATGAAAATTTCTTTGTATTGGACTCAATACAGCTAGTTTGTATTGAATCCTATACAAAATGATTTAAATTTCCCACCGCTCTGCCCGCACGGACCGGTGCCCACACTGACGTCACAGAAGACCCCGTAGATCTCGGCTCTTCACTTCGCACCTGGAGATCAGAGGGTGAAGACTTGTCCCCAGGACCTGCGGGGACCAGAAGGACGGCGGAGGATGACAACGGTGCAAGGTAAGTGGGGGTTTTTTTTTAGCCTAAAGCGACCCCTGAATGTGACTGGATTACCGCTTTTTGCAAGTAAAATCTTGGGATTACCGTTAGGGCAGTTAAAACAGCTGTGCCTACTCATCTTTAGCTCAAAACAGACTTTCTATGGCCTAGCTGTAGGATGGTGTCACGATAGAGACAAGCCCTTGGTCCATCTCACCTTATATACTTCTTTCTGACGTCAGCTCACTGATTTTCCCGGACAAGCCCAGCCCCTGCTGGAACATGCATGCCACCAGGGGACGTGATTCAGCTGAGGCGGCAGCAGGCATAGTGGTAGCTGCAACTGTTATAATGTTCCCATGTAAAAATACATTACCCAATTACTGACCATTTGAACAGCTATAGCACACCTATAATTTAAAATCTGTACGTGATAGGCAAATTCAGATTTAGAATCCGCACACTTGATATCATGTAAATTACATGTGTTATTCCCAGTAGCAAAATCTTTGTTGTGCAGTGAATTTGGCCACATGTAAAGTGTATTGTTTTTAGTCATTTTGCCAATAAACGTGAATTATGAGAAGGAATACCAGTACAACTATTGCTACAGCAGGGGATGATGCACAATTATCAGACCGGCAGTAATTAAAACAGGGTGATCTTTCTGTAAAAAAAACAAAAACAAAAAAAAAACAAGCTAGACTTTCCTTTTGGAGAATTTTGATGTAATGATTCATTTGCAGTATCTCCCAGAATTTTTTTGAGGTGGGTAGGAAAAAACTGTATTGTGGGTGTCCTCAGTGCCAAGTGGTGCACCCAGCTAAAAGATGCTGGGGAGAACAATACATTTATTTGTTACCAGTATCTTACTTATTTTTAGGCTCCAGGACAAAGTCCAGGAAACAATTGAAGCTCTTCGGCTGGCAGGGATAAAAGTTTGGGTGCTAACAGGAGACAAACATGAGACAGCTGTTAGTGTAAGCCTATCATGTGGACATTTCCATCGAACCATGAATATTCTTGAACTTGTACAGCAAAAGTCAGATCGGGAGTGTGCAGAACAGCTACGACAGCTTGCCAGACGGTAAGTTATTAAATTCCGAGTGAGAATGAAGCTTATGTAACAATAGCTAAAAGGATCTTGCAAATTGGTGTCTTTTGTGTCCAGTTTATTCACCAAAAAAATATTGCAAGTTATGGTTCTAGCCCACAGTTTGGCTCATGGAATGGAACTTTACATTATTCTGTTAAAAGCAATAAGATGCAATTATTTTCAAATTAGAAAATATGAATTTAATTTTGTGCTATCAAGGAGATTAACCTTCTCAATTACAAATATTTCAATTTATTTCTAAAACCTTATTTCACAGAGTAGAAAGTAACTGCATTAAATTGTTCCTTTCAGAATATACTTTAGCCTTCCATGCCTAACTGTTTTTATCACCTTTACTATTACTCTATTCAGCACCAGAAACTGAAAGCAATACCCAGTGAGAAGGCGCATGTGCCTTAGCCATGTGACAGCACTAGAATAGGCATGGATGTCATGTGGATTCCATAGCCCTGTGAAAGCCATTACTCTGGCAACTTTTGCTTACATGTGGCTGAATAGAGCAGTTGTAGAGTGAAAGGATGGTAAGTATACACTGGAGGCAGAACTTCAATTGAAATCGTTGCTATGTTGGTAAAACAAATGTCTTATGTGAAAAAAAATTAGTGTTAAAAGTTTTTTTTTTTAATGTGCTTTTAAAGAAAATCTTCAAATTGTGGATTTTTGCTTTTCCTAGGTTAAAAGATGACCATGTGATCCAACATGGGCTGGTTGTGGATGGTGCCAGCCTCTCTCTTGCACTCAGGGAACATGAAAAGTTATTCATGGACGTCTGCAGAAGCTGCTCTGCAGTTCTGTGCTGTCGTATGGCACCATTACAGAAAGCAAAGGTATAAAGAGGGAATTTAGAAAAATTTAGAATACTTGTAAAATTAGAGATGTTTAATTAATGCCAATTTTTGCTTATACATTGCAGGTGGTTAGGTTATTAAAAATCTCACCAGAAAAACCCATCACCCTGGCTATTGGAGATGGAGCTAATGATGTCAGCATGATCCAGGAAGCCCATGTGGGCATAGGTAAGCTCATAATCTTTGTTTTACTAAAAGAGCATATTTAACGTCACATCTTTCTTAACCCTCATCTTCACCTCACTTATGAATGTAGTTAAATGGTAATTTTGTATGCATGCAATTCATTGTCACTTACTAGTGCAATTCATGTACCTTCTCCTTTTCAGGGATCATGGGAAAAGAGGGCAGACAAGCTGTAAGGAACAGTGACTATGCAATTGCGAGGTTTAAATTCCTCTCAAAACTGCTTTTGGTGCATGGTCACTACTACTATATTAGAGTAGCTACTCTTGTACAGTACTTTTTTTATAAGGTAAGTGCATAAAAGGTTTGTCTTTTTTTAATATACTATAAGACAGCTGTTGTAACACAATAAAGCAAACAACAACTACATGTATTTCTAATCGGTATTTTTTGGTAGAAGTATCTTTGTATGTTAGCCATTCTTAAAGTGGAGCTAGTTAAAAAAAAATTCAAGCAGTAGGTCCTTCATTGAGGAAGGGACAGGTAATATCCCTGCAATAAAATAAACATACTGCCTGATCGCTTTTTTTTTAGCTTCTGGGATGCCTGACGTGCGCTCCCATTCAGTCTTTACAGCTGTGGTAGTAAAAGACAGAAGGATGTAGGGGCTTCCCTTTTTTCTTTTAAAAGATGTTTAAAAAAAAGTTGATTTTTACTTTATTTAAAAGTGTTATCTACCCCTTTATGTTATGAAAAATTTTGGTGACCGGTCCTTTTTAAGGTCCTCACTATGCAGTTGAGGAATGTCGGTATATGGATTTATGTTTGTTATTTTTAATATGCATAGTTTTACTGATGTCAGTGTTTTATTTTCTCTTGCAGAATGTGTGTTTTATCACACCACAGTTTTTGTATCAGTTCTTTTGTTTATTTTCACAGCAAGTAAGTTTAATAATCTTTTATGTTATTGATTGCACACTTGGTTTGTTATATTTTATTGTGATATTATTGTTTGAGCTGACAATTTAATTTTTTTGTATTTCCTCCATATATTTGTCATGTTTGTATTCATTTAATCAAAAAAAACAGCAGCATAAAACATATGGTGGGGTCAGGAGAAAGACTCCGGTTGGGGCGGAGGTGCGCATCGGCTAGAGCCGCAGACCATATCTCCCGTACAGATCGCAGGCTCAGGGCGGTGGGTGGGTTGTGTCTCTAAACAGATTTCAGGCTCAGACCTGCGATGGAAGGTTCTGGCATCACTAGGGTAAGTTTGAGTGACACACAGCTCCCCGCGCATGCACAGTTCGGAGCCCGTAAGTTCAGTTTTCTGTATGTCCAAAAAGGTTGGCGACCACTGCTCTAGGACGTCACAAGCAGCTTTTCTTTGACAATTCTAACCTGTCAAACCAGAGACAAATGCAGTTTTAGAACATGCCAATAGGTGCCACTCACATATAAACCAAGATTCTTTTTCTAATGGCATATGCTGTATATATTTTTGAGTAAATACGATTATTCATCACTAGGTCTTTGTGGTTACCTGTGCACTGCTAGCAGATTTTCACTACTGGAGGTAGGCAGGTTGCTGTACATAGCTCCCTGAAAACAGGAATCTCTGGTAATTAGTAAAGATAAAGTCTTAGTTCACTATTAAGACAATGTTTTGACAGATAATTCTTGAATCCTTGGGGGAAAATATTCAGTCTGAAATACAAAACTGCATTAATGTGCATTGAAAAAAAAATGTAACATATATATTTAACGGTTCTTGTTGTGAAGTAATTACCACTTTCTCAATCATGTTCCTTGTTTGTTTTGCAGACACTGTATGACAGTGTGTACCTGACTTTGTACAATATTTGTTTCACTTCCCTACCTATCCTGGTGTATAGTCTCTTTGAGCAACATGTGCATCCACATGTGTTACACACAAAACCTGGTCTCTATAGGTGAGTACATCTTCCCTGGTTTTATATTTGTTATTGTTCTGCAATAATGATAATTATGGTTATGCAGAGAATACAGTTTAACACGTTTAGTTACATAAGTACACTTAAGCTGTAGAAAATGTTTTAACTTTTTGTTCCATGAATTCATTTTTACTAACCTTTAATTTTAATGCATCAACATAAATTAGCTAAAAACTTCTAATGTAAATATTTGTTTTGAGTATTGATTCAGTATTGAATCTGTTGGATATGTAGGGTAGCCTGGGATCTAAGGTGTTCAGGATGAGAGGTCCATAACAGCACCCTTCATATTTTTTTCACAAATGGTTTACTTTAAGCACAAGCAGTAAATTTTCTGCTTGTTGTTATGTCACGAATATAATTTGTGACAGTTTATGCAAATATTGAGGGGTTCAATTTGAAGTGTACAAGGAGATATAACACAAAGACTTGAAAGATTATACTATTTAATAATAAAGACAGATAGTTAAAACAATGCAATTACAAAGACTTAGATATAACAAAAATACTTAACTACGGAAGTGAGTTGCATTCATCCAAGCAGTCTTCCAAATTAATGACTTGGCAGATGATCAAAAACATGTTGCATACAGTTAGTTCTGGTCAAGACTAGTTCATTAGGTATGGCACTGTGTTTTTAACTATTCAGGAACTAAGACAATGGCCAGTGTTTGACCAGTAGTGACCAATGATCATCCTTTAACCAGCATTTTACCTTATAAGGACACCAGTTGAAGGATATGCTGCATTCCTTTAGGATGACCTCATATATGGTATACATTTACCAGTATATACTGATAAAGCATTATTGTTGGTGAGACATAATTGATATTAAATAAATTGTGCTAACCCAACACTTGTAGAGTCAGTACTTGTCCAGTTTCTGCAAGTTTGTAGGAAACATCTATCGTTTTTTATTAAATTGGTATTTAGGGTGCAATGCTACAGCATTGAGACAGATCTAGGGTTAAAAACTGTACAGTCCAGAGTGCCCTAGGTACACAGGTTGCTTGTAAGTATACTTAGTACAAAATGATTTAGGATCTAGATTCATTTTCTTTGCTCACAATGCACTCATCCGGCACTTTATTAGGTACACCTTAATAGGACCTAGTTATCTTTTGAATTGCTGAAATTCTTTGTGACACAGATTCAACAAAGTTCTAGTAATCACAAACAAATTATTTGTTATAAATTGTTGCTATTTCTGCTGAATGAGACCAGAAACCCATATTTGTGGTTTTAGATTAGATCAAGGCAGATAAGCTCCTATAAGGTGAAGTTTATTCAATACATAAAACAGTGTTCAACCCTGAATTTTTTTCAGCTGGGTGGGAAGAAGCTGTAGGGGGGTGTCAGCCCCTGTATTGTGACCCAATTTTTCAGTAACCACCCAAAAACAGCGTTACTGAAAAGAGACGGCTGGTGTGCCCAGCTAAAAGGGTCTGAGGAGAACACTAATATCCTAATTCCTAAATGAGAAATTCCTTGACATGTGTTTAATGTTTTGCCATGAAATATAGAGCACTAGCTTTTAAAGCTAAATTTGGTGCATTATCCAAAAGTATGGAATGGGCTTCTATTTAATTTTTAGGTTCAGTTTTTAATTCCTCAGTACCAGCTAAGTGTTAGTGGATGCAGATGAGTTTTTTTATTTTTTTTGTTTTTTGACTAGTGTAGTTTTGTCTATGAACATTTGTTTAATCCTTATAATAATAGTGCATGTAATAATTGCATGTCTGTTCCTGTAATTTCCACAGAGACATTAGTAAAAATGCCCTACTTGGATTCAAACCGTTCCTTTACTGGACCCTCCTGGGCTTCGGGCATGCCTTCATCTTCTTTTATGGGTCATATTTTCTAATGGGTGAAGATACTTCTCTTCTTGGAAACGGCCAGGTATGTAACACTTTACTTTCTATGTGCTCTGTTTTTGTAGAAAATAAATATTGAACTATAAATAAACAGCTATTTTAGAAAATCCCACAGATTTTTTTTTTTTGAATGAATTGCAAAGGATACTAGTTCATATGTCCTCTCTTTACTTGTGTTGTCAGATTGCAGAACTCTTGTAATGCTCTTAAAGGGATTTCCTGACATCTGTTGCATGACATTCTGCTTTCTTTTCTGAGCCAAAAAAAGAGAAATGCAATTCCAGATCAGGGTGTTGACAACTAGCGTAGTGCTTTCTGGGGTCTACAAATACCCCCTGCTGATCTCCCCCTGCTTTTTTTTTTTAATTAAACAAAATTGGAAAGAGTCATTGCACAAAAAGAAAGAGCAAGTTAACATACAATAAACCAGTACTGTGAAAAAAAGTTCATGAAAAGCAAGTACAATATTTGTCAGTGTGTGTTTTGTGTAAAATATAATAACTTCAGAAATAAATTTTTCATTCTCCTAAAGTTTAACACCTTTTAGTAACAATTAGTAGAATGAGTAGATCTGATATAGTATATCTTATTAACATGGGATGTCAGATCTGGTATAGGCACATCTAAAGTAACTAGAGATAATTTTTAAAATTTCCAGATAAATATATTAAAAAAACAAAAGAAACCCATTCTGAGGGAATCCCTTTATGTCAATGCTGACCTTCCTTTAAAATACTGGCTGCTTGGCTGTCAGAATGACCCTATGTCTTCAGCTCTCTCTATATCATTTAACTGACAGATAAGGAGTTTGAACTTTTTTGTATGTCAGTAACTATTGTATCATTTTGATAAGCATAGCAGCTAGCATATATAAAAAGAAAACAAACAATCATATTTCTCCCATTCCAGTTTCTCATTAGCAATTTATTGGGTTGTTTTAATAATGTAACAAATTCTATCCTGGAGTCCCACTTTAATATCAAGACAAATAACTAGCTGCACATTGAATATAATTTTAGGGTGCCCACATTTTTTAACAGGCATGCGTGTGCTTAGCTGTACCTTAGCTTTTAACCATACATTCTACATCTCTAAACATCATTGTTTTTGTGTTTAATTCTGAAATCTTATTGGGGAAGTATTACTAGTTTAAATTGAACAGATATATGTTCTTTACAAAAAAATGTTTCATCTGTCATTTGTCAATTGTTTCTAATAACATTTGGCATTTTATTTTTTGTAACAAATTCTAAACCTTAAGCTTCACATACTGTCCTGCTTCTGCTCTGGCAAGTTTAATACCACTGCAGGTTATTCTGGATTACTTAACACAAAGCTAGTGACACTTCCCCTCGTCTCATATGTTCATCTCTGCTGTGCTCTTGCTTTATCTCTTGGCTCTACTTCTCTTCCTTTTTCCTTCTTTCCATGCTGTGCATGCCATCAGATAATGAAGCCTAACAGGCAACTGGTAAGAGTATCGCTGAAAGATAAGGAACAGTTTTCCAACTTGTTTACTGTTACATTAACAGTTGGCACTCTTCTATCTGAAAGGGATACTGTGCTAAAAAGCTAATGCTTACTGTATTGCGGAGTCTGTTACGAAGGAACCTGGGTACTCCTTTATGAGGAGTAACGTTGTGCTCATAAATTTACATACCCTGACAGAATTTAAGAAATATTGGCAATTGTTTAGAAAATGTAGCTGATGATGCAGTACCCTTTTTTATTTAGTGGAAGTGCTCAGACCAAGCAGTTTGTGTACCCCTTTTAAATCATAATGGAAATTCCCCACATAGGCCTGATCAAAAATATACACACACTGTTATTGGACATGCAAGTTGACACACAAGTTTCTGTTATAGTTGGGTCTACATGAACTGTTTTTAAAACGGATATAAACGCTTTTACTGTTTGGTTTACTATATGTGTACTATATGCATTTTAAAGCGTGCCTAAAAACAGTGTATAAACGCCTATGACAAGTTTTGCCGTGATTTTATACAAATGTTTATAGGAGTTTTATTTTTAACCCTAGGTAATGAGTACAGCGATACATAAAACCCCTTACTCATTCACTGAAGGGGCAATTTTATCTATAAATATTCAGACAAGACTTTAATGGTAAAGTATGTTTATATGTGATTTGTGTTTCTCAGCCAATCAAGAGGGAGGTTGTACAAGACCATTGCTTCTGGAATCCCTAGCACGCATGTGGGTGCAGAGCACTTGCCAAAGCTCCACTAAGTCTGCCAGGAGCAGTGTCCCCATACAACTCTCCCCATTCAACTCTCCATTGATTGGAGAGGTCATATGGGGGCAGCCTGTATGTGCACACTGCTCCCAGAATCTCTAGCGGGGATTTTGCATGTGTCCTGTGCCGACGTGGGTGGAGAACACTTGCCAATGCTCCACTGGGGATTCCAGTAGTAACGACCTCTCCCTTGATTGGTTGAAAAAGGTAAACACTGATGATGCCTCAAGCGTCAGCAGTGTTTACTACCTTCAGCCAATCAAGAAAGAGGTTGTGTGGGGACACTGCTCCCGCCGCCGTAGCAGAGTTGTGGCACATGCGCTGCACTGAGCAGCAGTAGTAGGTGGTAGTAGGATATACCCTTGGCTGGCCTATATTTACAGTGTCCAATCCTTCTGCAGGTGGCTGTATAACACTTTATTTTGTCACTCAGTGATTCCAAAAAAAGGACCCGAAAAGAAGTGGAAAAAACTATTTTGTGAGCTGTATTGTGTAAAAACAAAACAATTATTATAAGGTGATCGATTTCAAATCCGCTTTAAGTATTTTGCCATATACATATGTATTTTTGCTGAGTCTCTTGAGAATAAGCAATTTGCTGTTTACCTGGACTAAACTGGTAACTGGTTCTTGTAGGTCCTGGCATATTATTGTACCTTTAGTATAGGTCCTGGCATATTATTGTACCTTTAGTAAGTATATAACACTTGCATAGATTTCATTATTAATGGAATGTGGTCTGATGCCTTTTTGTTTTTTTTTTTCTAGATGTTTGGAAACTGGACATTTGGGACCTTGGTATTTACAGTAATGGTTTTAACAGTTACCATGAAGGTAAGGTTTTCTTATAGGGAGTCCAATTCCTTGTATGGTCATCACTATCTGCAAAAGCTTTTGTTGTGGTTGCCACACTTTTGAACTTATAAAAGGTAGCCAAAGGGAACATAGAATGGATGACTACTGCAGCCAGTCACCCTTTTATTGTTCCAGTATATGATGAAGGCACTGTTCCTCAATAGATAGCACTTTTGCCTTTGCAAAACTAGGGTCCCAGGTTCGAATCTCAGCCAGGACATTATCTGCATTAATGTTCTCTCCTGTGTTTGTGTGGGTTTCCTCCGGTCAGTACTATATAAATAAGTGAGAGACAGATAATAATTTAAACAACCCAGTCTATCCTCTGCTAATCCATAGTAGAGAGGTGGATTGTCCAATGATTTTACATATCTATATAAAATATAATGAAATGGTTCTAAATAAATCAGATTTCTTAAAAAACATCACAAGGATCATTTTAAAACCAAAAAAAAAAAAATTACAGGATCCCAATTCAAGTATGTTACATATAATCAGTTGATTATAATAACATTCTGAATAACAATAGTAAGTAATGGTTTTAATCCATTCCCCGCTTTGTTTAGTGTGGAAACAAAGCGCAGATATCAAAAAAATAATACATTAGTGATTCACATTTAGTATTCACTCTATATTTTAGAGTTAGTATTACTATAATCCATGCTGTTATAATTAAATGATTTTCCAGATTGGACCAATAATGATGATTTTTGGTATTAATTATTAGTTAGCCACTAGGATTTCATTCAAGGGACTTTGCAAAATAAATACAGGGGAAGGAAGGTACAAGATGTGATATGTTCAAAGACAATCATTTATGTTTTGTAATAGATGCTGGAGAGTTAATATCTCCAGTTTGATATAGTCCTGGGTAACGCCGTGCCGGCAGGCTTCTTACCTGGTCCCGCTGATCATCCAGCGTTGTTCTCGTTCCAGCGCCGGGTGCTTTCTGAAACAAGAAGCCGGCTGGCGGAGAAAAAAAAGCCGGCCGGCTTCTCCCTGCGTACGTGCGTGATGACGTCGGCGCGTGTGCAGAAAATTCAAATTGAAACTCATTCAAACATTTTGTATTGGATTGAATACAAACTCCTGTATCCAATCCAATACAAAATAATACAAAAAAAATACAAAGTATGTAATTGGTAAATTCAAACTCTCATTTTGTATTGGATTGGATACAGGAGTTTGTATTCAATCCAATACATAATGAGAGTTTGAATTTTGTTCTCATTTTGTATTGGATTGAATACAAACTCCTGTATCCAATCCAATACAAAATAATAGAAAATATATTTATGTGGTTTTGTCTATAGGTATGTGACGGACACTAAGGAGGTGTTTTAGAAAAATATAGTACTATACAGTATACCGAATTATCGCATTTTCAGTATTTTTCATTTATTTATGTATTCTTGTTTAAGCTGAATTTTGTGTTTTTCCTTTAATTTTATAAAAAGTAATTTTTTTTTACATGATTGTGTGTTTCAAACATTTTTTATATTCATTATATCTACTAGACCCCTATTCGGACATATTTCTGTAAGTTACAGGTCTACAATTTAAAAAAAAATTTCATGAAAAACAGTGTAACGCTTTTGGTACAGAAATCTAGACCTCAGTGTAACGCCCAGGTGGTTAATTAGCTATTGGATATTAGATTGTTTTAATGTAATATAAGTAAATAAAGAGCTGACTAATATCACCAAGCACTTACCACTGAATTCTAAAAATTCTCTGATTGATGCCAGGTTTTGAAGTTTCAAAGTGGTGAATATGGTGATATTTGTTACTGTTTGTGGGTGATAAATTACTCTAAATTTGTTTGTATTCCAGATGGCTCTTGAAACTAAGTTCTGGACATGGATGAATCATTTTGTCACCTGGGGTTCCATTGCATTTTATTTTATATTTTCCTTATTTTATGGTGGAATCATCTGGTAAGGACAAACCTCATCTGTGCTCATACAGTCTGTTTACTAGGATCCCAAATAAGGTTTTGGGATGAACCCCAAAGACCCCAGTTATTAAATATCACATGTATCTGCTGCATTCTTGAGGAAGTTGTATATTTTTAAGGGGGTGTCCCACTATTTTTAAAACCTGGCAGTTGGGGCTCATAACTAAAGCACAAGCTAATGTTCTTCATCTGATATATAAATTCATACTTTTGTCTTTATTTTATTTTTATTCTCATATTGCTCACAAATAATTTGCTTGTTTTGTTTTTGCTAGTAGTAATTAATGATACAAAATGTCTACATTTGATTGCTTGAATAACAATGTTTTTGTTGTCTTTTGAGGTACTACAGTTACAGGCTAAACATCATAATGTTGGGTCACCCCCTGTGCTTGCCATTTACAATGAAATAAATATTCTGGATATTTATTTCTAATTATATTCTACTATGCAATATAGCAATCACATACCTCACGCTAAAACACAACCGTTTTGCATTTAGAAATCTAAATATGAGAAAGGTTTATCTCAAATCTATCCATGGCAGCTAGGTTTTTCCTTTTTTTACCCTAATGCACATAACAAAGGAAACAAAATCTTTTTGTTATTGGAAATTCATTCTGTCTGATAAAGCTTTACCTTTGCACATGCTGAAAGAAGAGATCCATTGATGCCACTTATGGCGTCTTAGGTATGGCATTAGGTATGGTGGAATGTCTGTAGAATAGTATAAAGAACTTGGCGTGTTAAGTTGTTTTACACAAATGCTACTTCTTGTACAATGTAAAATGTTTTCACGATAATGTGCTGCAGTAATGGACAAGTATGTTTTTCTTGTTTTCTCTTTCTATACAACAGGCCATTTTTGCACACGCAAGACATGTACTTTGTATTTGTCCAGTTGCTCTCCAGTGGATCTGCATGGTTTGCCATAATCATCATCATCACTGCTTGTCTGTTTCTTGATGTCATGAAGAAAGTGGTGTACAGGCACCTCTATCCTACAAGTACAGAGAAGGCACAGGTATCAAGAACTGTACATGGCCATCAGATTGTTTATTCAGAGAGGTTTTTCTAGCAAGGATTTTAATTTAAATGAATTAGGAAGAAAAGTCGAAATTGCATTGTACACAATGCAGTTTTCTAATAGTAATGTTCAGCAGTTATGCCATAGCAGTCATGCTGGTAATATGCTGTAAAAAGTAAAACACAAAATATTAAATGTGCCAAAGGAATGTTGTGTGCGCACACATTTTTGCCTTTTCTAAATGCTTGTCCTGTTACTTACAGACTGCTTCATTGCTGTAAATTGGTTTTGCCATTTTAATGATCAGGGATGTCTCTGACATCATTGTCCTTTGTCCACAATTGACTCGGCATTATTGCACTAGTTCCCTTCTAAGGCCTTCTAAACATTCTATGGGACATCACTCTAAGCAAAACATTTGGATAAATGAGGAATAGAAGTAACAGGGTCTAGGGTCATACTCTTGGAGGATTTGGAAGGAATTTTAACATTGGAACCACAGTTGGAGACAAAAAAAAATTTCTGTGGATATTTTTTTTAATACAGCCTTTAATGTTTTGGATCCATTTTTACGGGTAATTTTTATGTTGGCCCAATTGCACTAAGTAAATACTTCTACAATCCAGCAATATGAATGATTTTAAACTTGAATAATCTAGAAACAGAATTCTGGAAATTGTGACTTATATGATTGGCTTGGCAATGCATTATCTTAATGCCAATATATTTGCAAATGTCTAGCATGAATTTGATTGCATTTGTTACAAATAAATGTCAGTAATTCAAGCCAAAACAATAAATATATCTGGGTATGTAATGTAACAAAATAAAGTTTTCAAATGTGCACTTGCCAACTACACCTTTGCCTGTTTTTTTATTTAGACTGTGTAAAAGTTCATTTTTTTTATATTAAAGTCACTAATGTGAATGACCCCCCCCCAATAATTAGCATGTCGTTGTAGAGTCAGGCGGACCAGCAAGTCGTTGTTCACAGTAATGTTTTTAATAGCAATCAACTTACTTTGAATGCATTGCATTTCTAATGTTTACATTTTACTGTGCATGATGATACACAGGATTTTACATTAGTTTTTGTTTTTTTTCAGTACTTGCATTTTATTTGTGTTGAAGTTCCTCTTCCATGTATGAAATTACTAATTCATATTGATGTGCTGTGTGTTACATAACTTTTCTGTCCACCTATAGATGTATTCCAACAGAGTTACATTAAGTGACGAGTTCATCGCCCTGCAGCCTCTGTCACGGGCAAGGAATCAGCTGAGCAAAATTAGGTAGAGTAGGAGGGGAGGCTCCTCATCCACTTTATTTGTTATGCATGCTGAGGCTCTACTAACCAGCACTTACAGAGATGGAGCAAGGCATGAGTACCATTATGTTAACAGCCAGAGCTGCCAGCTGTTTAGTTTGCTATTCCTTTTATTTATTTATTATACCAGGTCCAAGAGCCTGCAATAAGAGTGCATGTCGTGCGTTAAAATCCCTAGCATGACACTCTGATAACAGACCTACTGTGTTATTGTGTTACTTTTCTCAGCATGGTTTGAGCGCTTGTTGATGGAGGGCAAACGTACAATTAAAACTATATTTGGTGCATGCTAGATAATTCTAGGCTGCAAAAGGCAGGACAGCTATGTGTTTTATAGTTTATTTTTGATTGGTATTTGTTTGGAAAATAATTCTTTGTGCTTAAGCTTTCAGTGTGCATTCACACTTAGGCTATGTTTCACTGTAAATTTATGTTATTTGTACTTTTTCACAATTATGACTCGCAGGTTTGACAACAGAGCTGTAGGAAGCAACACTCTAGGGGAGGGTTTTACATTCAGGCTTTGGGCTTCTGTCAGTGACATCCGATCATTTAGAATTGCAGGTGCATTGGACCTGCAGTTGACCTTCTTTTGATCAGTTTTGAGCATGGTTTTCATCCCTATATATGTATAGGAATACAAAAGCCACACAAACAAATGTATTCATACATGTTGTACAGACATTCAGTACTTCTGCTGTTATCCAAATTTTAGATTTCATTTCTAATGTAAATACTCCTATACCACTATTTCTAAGCATAAAAAGTGCAGTAACTAATTAGAAATGATCCAATAAGTACAACGTGGACAGCATGTGTACTGTATTTTTTATATTTTTTTTTTAAAGGCAAATGTGGTTCTGTATGCAGGTTTTCCTCTCCCTAATCTTTTACTTTATATTTGCATCGAAGAAAACTTTTATTTCCAAAGATTAATCACTAGGTATCTGGTTTTATTATTTTATTTGTGTTTACAATTTAATTAAAATGTTTCTTTGTGTATGTACTATAGATGGAGCTTTTCTGTGTCAAATTGTTTGTGAAAAATGTATGAATTTTTGGTGTTTTACACAACTAATTATTCCCATATACAGGCTCAAAGGAGACATCATAAACCCTTCATTCACTACTAGCAAGGGGAATGGGGTGAAAAGCAAGTTGTCACAGTGAGCTTCTCCTTCAGCTTTAATTTAAGAGATGACAGTGACCAGGATTTATCTTCTGCACCTTAAATAACTCCTCTAAGCACTGCTTACTTCTAAACTGGTGACATCTTAGAACTCCAATACAGTTTAAGTAGTTATAGATGCTGTAGACTAGAAGTTGCTAGAGGTTCCTTGATTAATGAGCATTGTGTGCCTCTTAGGTCAGTTTATGTGATACAATTGATCTTTTTGGCTATCTGTAAGGGTGACATTCTTCCCACTGCCCCGCTGTGTAAAAGGAATTCCTCCCAGTTTGGGTCCCCATGCCTTTACACGGACTACAGAAGGAGAGTGAAAGAATATCAAAAGCTAGTTCCTCCTTCCTACAAAATGATTTCTCATCCAGTAGGGGGTCAGTGGTGCTGCAAAGTATACACAATCTACATTCCACTGATTCCTTGTTACCTGAACGCTTATGTCGAGACGGATATAATAAATTAAAGATCAACTCCAGGCTTAGCCACCCGCACTGTCCATAAGTCTTCTAGCTGGATGCTTATCAGCCTGGATATTCCATATTCTATAAATGGCAGTAGTAGGTGGTTCCTATTAATGCACAGAGCAGCCTTAATGTGATGATTTGGGTGCCCCACTCTACACAATTACAGGTGTGAGCAAGGTGCCATGGCGTCACACCTTAGCTGGCTGGCTAGAGATGCCCCATACTCACAATATGTTCTTACTCTTAGCTTAATAATGCTGTGCGCCATTTAACACAGAAGGCTGATGGGATTTTATAAAGAAAGAGAAACAAAGCTCTGGATTAAAAAGAAGTACTTACAATCCAATTATTATGCATGTACATAAATCTCTTATTATACGCCATTTTTAGGCCCCTGTATTGACTAGGAGAGGATGGGCCAGAGCAGTCAGACAGTTGCAAAAGGATGATCCCATCAGCATGCTGCTGCTTTTTAACTGTCCAGTTTGTGTTCTACATTGGGTTATGCAGATAATACAGTGGAAGATATGGACCAGCAGGAAGGGCTGGTAAGAATGCCCGGTTCACATTGATGTTTAGCGGAGCATGTAGCTTATCTGGGAAACTTCTCCCAATGTATTTATTAATTATTTATTTTTTAGCTTTGGTGGTAGTGCAAAGGGTGGGGAGATTTTGAAAAAGGTTGCCAGATCACATTGATAGTCACTTAGTCTCAAACAACTTCTTATGAGAAATTTCTGTGACTAGAACCAGACATGTTAGTTTTTTTGACAACCTAGGATAGGGGTACAACAAAAGGATTAGGTACTCACAGAACACAAATAGATGATAGCAGTGGAGGGTCCACAACCAGGTCATTCTTGGTAGTCATCAGGAACAGCAGGTAGGTGCTTCTTCTGCATTGTGTGGCTGCAAAGAAAGCACAGTGTACACACACAACTACAAATGTCTTCAGCACTCAGTCCTCTATTGTTAACTCTATGCATGATGATGAGGAAATTAAAAAATACCCAGCCACCTAACTAGCTAGCACAAGAGTGAAAGAAAATACTTCTGCCCTTCCAGGGTGCTAGAAAAACACAGAGGCATGCTGAGGGGATGGTATGGCCTATGCTGATACCACCTTTTGGTGTAAGGTCTTCAGGTAGTCTCCAGATTCTCTGATAGTTGTGTTGGCCAAACCATAGTTGGACTACTTTTAGAAGTTCCAAGGCTTTTCTGTCTCCTCCAATGGACAAGAAACTAGGATTTTTTGAGTCTGCTGTAAAATCATTTGTCCAATCGGGAACATGATTACCACCCCTCTGTTTGCTCATGCTTTGGCATTCTGGTATTAGGAGAGGTTATCCCAGGGTGGACAACAGATTTTTTTTGCTTGTGTATTCAGTCAATTTGTTTGTAGCAAACCAGACGGTGAAAGATTTCCTTTGTCCCTCAACGGATGATAAAGACAAACCCTTTAAAAGTCAGGTAACAAAAACACTAGACTGGTATTTAAGTACCTCTTTCTTTAACATAGACTTACTAGGGAATATATTCATAGAATTACTGCCCTATATCAAGATTGCGGGTTCTGTGCAGTCCCTTGTAGATAAAGCTGACTTTCCCAAACATTTTACCTCTGTGGGACCTGAAAACAATTTTCAGGTGTTGGGGAACCCCTGCTCTAATCAGTTATTTGGACAAATGACAGCTAAAAGGGTCATTAGCTCATGTTGCTGGCTTTACCAACTGGCCCTGGAGCTTATCAGGCACCATCACATGGCAAATAAATGTCTCAGCTTGAGGAATCCCTGGAAACTTCTGGAGGAACCCTGGATGAGAATGGCTGGGCTAGGGACCAAGGCCACTAAATGTGATGTCATATATGATGCAAACCATATTTGAGTAAAGCCAAAGACTAATTTATGTGACTGGACAAATAAAACTGATGCAATAACATGTAACCATTAATCTAATTGTTTTATTAGTGCATATTAAGCTTTGCCTCCATCTCTTGTTGAAGTATTTTTGGCTTTGACATACCCAAAGCATTTATCCCACATTTTCATTGACCCACAGGGCTCACGCTATACCAAATGAATTTTTTTACAAAGTTTTGCTTGATTGCCTTCCCATAGTGTGACATGTATTCTGTAAATATTTAATCTTACCAACACCGAAGTATCCCCAGACCATTACATTTCACTGCTATGCATGACAGAAGGCCTCAAGTACTCCATCATCATCGTGTCTTCTCCTGTATATCTTACATATTCAAACATATTACAGTTTTCAGCTATCCAAGGTCTGATGTCTGTGTGTTAACCTTTTCATTTGTCTATCTCAAATATAGCCTTTTCCTTGAATCTCTGCCCATAAGATGAGTATGCCAGTTCCTGATGTCACCTTTTCACTATTACACTGCATCAAAAAAAATAAATATTGTCTGCTACTTGGTTTTATCCATGTGTCCTATACTAAATCAAGTGTGCTGAATCCAAATCTGAAGTTCGATTCTGCCTAGGACATCAGGATCTTAAGTTAATTACGCGTATAGACGCAATTAGCTACATTCTTTCTTTCTACATTTACTATGTAATCTCTATACATAACTAACTTTTGCCTCATAGTTCCATGACATTACAAAAACATAGTTTTATGTTGTAACAACATATACAATTACACATAATTCACCTGAGGCCTTGTTCAACACACAGAAGTGTTTCAGGCACTTGCTTTTGCATTTGTGGCTCTTCGCTGTCTCCTGTTGCAGAAACCAGCAGTAGTCGCCCTTCATGTTGGGGTTCCACCGGCCTTGATATCTTGTTTCCATAACAGAAATGTCCTGGTGGAACTTTTCCCCCTTGTTCATTACTCACATTACCCAAATTTTGTGGGAAGTCATCCAGATGGGAATGTAAGAAATTATTATTAAGTGACATTTGGCAGCCAAGTTGATGGTATGCTGTTGGCATGTTGTTCACGAGTTCAGCATGGTTTTCAGCTCTCTGGTTGCCCAGAAAGTTTTGTGCAGCTATCACAAATGAATCCCAAGCAGCAAGTTCAAGTGGGTTTAGTTTGTTTCTGAATGTGCCATCATGCATCAAATTGCACATGTGGGAACCAACAAAAATCTCTGCATTCAGTTTAGCATCTGGTATAACTTTTCCAAACTTGTCCTTCAGATACTGAAAACCCATACCATCATGATCCATTGCAACAACAAAGTTTTTCATTATTCCAAGTTTAATGTGAAGTGGCAGAAGGTAAACTTTCTGTGGATCAATGAGTGATTTATGTTTCACATTGTACTGGCCAACAACAGTGTGTTCAGGTCTGGATGGCCATTCTTTCACTTTGTAATGGTTGCTGTCATCACGACTGTTCCACAGGCAGAGAAAGCACGTATATTTTGTATATCCCAATTGCGGGCTAAGGAGTGCCACCACCTTCAGGTCACCACAAATGTTCCACTTGTGTTCTGAATAGGTAATCAATTTCAAAATGACCTCCATGGATTCATATGTCTCTTTCATTCCCTCGGTATGAGCAAGGGGAACGGAAGTTTTTTTGTTACCTTTATGCAGCAAGTACAGCTTTCAAACTTGCTTTGCTTGAGTCTATGAACATTCTCCACTGCTCTGGTATGTATTCACAGCCTAACTCCATCATAAGACCATTCACGTCGGTACAGAAGCAAATGTCGTTTTCCAACTTGTAATAACTTGCAAACTTTGTGTGACGATCACGAGAGTGTAAAGTTGTCATTCCTTTTTGTAGTAAATTCTACTCCTTTAATCTGTAGGCTAACAGTTCAGACTTCTCTTTCAACAAAGACGGGTCCCTTACTAGATCATCTAAATCTGATTGTCTTAAAAAAAATGGAGCTTAACTTCTTCAAATTGGGGTTCATAACATTTATTAACATCGACATCATCCTCCTGTTCCTCATCTGACATGTCACTGTCAGTAACAACAGATGTAGGAGGGACTGGCACTGGATTCTCTGCATCATGTGGCACCGGCTTCAGGGCAGATTCACAGGCAGGATAGATGATTTTTGACAATTTTACTCATACAGAAGTTGCAGTCCGAGTAATGGTCCTTTGGCTCACGCCAAACCATAGGCACAGCAAAAGCCATTTTATTCTTTTTCCTTTTTAACCATTGTGTTAGGCTAAGGTAACACACCTAACAGCTGATATAAGACGCCCAGCTTTTATCCCGATTTCCAATTTCACATCCTAAGCAAATCTCACCCTCTTGGTTAGGTTCTTGCGTTGATCACACGGGGTATATTTGCCATAAATGTAGTAAACATCGTCCGGTATAATAACACAGCTGTGCCTACTCATCTTTAGCTCAAAACAGACTCACTATGGCCTAGCTGTACTATCCCAAAAAAATTTTTCACACTAGAGCCAAGCCCTTGGTCCATCTAGCCTTATATACCTATTTCGGACGTCAGCTCACTTACTTGCCCAGACATGCCCAGCCCCTGCTTCAACATGCATGCCACCAGGGGACATGATTCAGAGGGGGCAGCAGGCGTAGTGGTAGCTGCAACTGTTATAATGTTCGCATGTAAAAATACATTACCCATTTACCAACCATTTGAACAGCTAAAGCACGCTTATAACTTAAAATCTGTACGTGATAGGCAAATTCTGAGTTCCAGATTTGGAATCAGCACCTGCTATTCCCAGGTAGGAAATTCGTTGTTGTGCAGTATTACAGACGACGCCAGTCTTTGGCAAGTGGCTAATAGAGGACCTATAAGGAATGATTTTGTCAGTGTTCAGATTCTGATACATATCCACATGAGCTTTCTGCCTCTTTATTCTGCCCGGATCCAGATTTCCCTCTTTCCTCAAGACTGTAGTGAAAGTATTCAGTTTCCTGCCAATTTGAATGATGGAATGACATAAAATTCACAAAACGAGAAGAAGAAACGAGATATAATTCCTAAAATTTTGTTTTGGCTGTTTTAGCTTAAAAACCTAAGTACCTTAGGGTCAGTCCCTTGCAACCCACAAAAAAAGTTTACTTCTCTTTTTTTTTAACTGGTTTCAGTCAAACTGAAACTTGGTAAAACCAATTATAATTTATGGCCCATTCCACGCCTATGCCTTGTAATACACCTACACAATATACGTGTTGTGTTGCCATTCATTTTTAGAGACACCCCAACAAACTAATAAGGGGAAGGCACCACATACACCACCACTAAAAGAAACTCTATTCTGCATGGTGGTAGACTGCAGGGAGGGGAAAGGTTAGAGTGCCATTTTTCTTGTTTTTTGCCAATCAAGGTGAATTGGTCACTTATTTAAATGAATAGGCTTCCTTAAGTACATGTTAATGCAAAGAATAAAAGAAGATATAAGGGGACCTTAAATTCAATTACTTAAAGTGGTCCTGTTGCCACATTGTCTAAATTATATAAAATGATGGCTAACCCTATATAATAAAATAGCTCTTTCCCTTCTGTCTTTTCAGTCCTGTCAGTAAGGACTGAATGGTAAACCTACAGCCTCCTCGGATACATATGTGACATCCCAGGAGGTTGCAGGCTGCTCCTGCACATGCCTGATCCCAGAAGGTAATGTAAAAAATAAAAAGTGCTGATCTCACTTGTGCAGCGAGATTGCAGAGGCATCAATGGCTTTACACCCGTAAAGGGGTCTTTCATATTTTTTTTTATGAAAGTTCTCCTCTTTAGGAAGTTAGCTACTGGAGAAATTGCTGCTGAAAATGAGATCTTATACAGTAATATTAATATTACTAAATAACACTGTATGATTAGCTAATTCCGGATTTTTTTAACCCTTACTTTTTAATGATATGAAGCGCTGTAGTAGGACCTTGAATAGCGCACAGTAATGCCTTTGGGTTTTAATACAACAAATTGGTAACCAGGAACACCACTGTAGTAACATTAGAAGATGAACCACTCGAAAGTTGGCTTTTGGAGAAGCCAGTCCCAACCGAGCAGACTTTACCTATACGTTCATTATATTTAAACCTTTCCAATTTCTTTAAATTATTTTTACAGAAAGCAAATTATTACTCCTGGGTTTCAGTATAGCTCGTATTATGCCATATGTTTGTTTTTGAACCAGCACTGCCATGCAAGTGCAAGGTGCCAGCCAGGGGAGCCTTGGGAAATCACTCAAGGAGGCAGCCTTAACAGTTTTAATGGAAGGTACTTTATATGTCATTCAGAGAGAACAAGGTATTCAGCGGGTAAATTCCTGCAATTTCGGGGAAACGTGAGCTTTATCAGAATTTTTACAGAAGTAGATGTTTCTGTAAAATGCATCACATTAAAAGTTGCAGTAAATTATAAGCTGAATTCTTTATCCTTTCTAACACAAAGAACCGACGTTACAAATGTTCTTAACTAATATATCACCTATCACCCAGGAATTTACCACTAAAATATTTACCATCATGTGCTGTAAAAAAGATAGGCATATGGTTTCCTAGAGGACTCACACATAGAATTATCACTCCATGAACTAAAAGATCTGAAAGTCAAACAGATTGAGTTATTGAGATTTGGCATTTGTTCACTGTATCTGTCCTCCCTGGTTTCAGCTACTTCTAATTCTGGGCCCAAAGATAAGGTGGAATAGGGGGCTCTTAAGTATGCTGCGGTTTGCCCAAGACCAGGAGGCAAGAATCTGCACTAACTGGAGCAATTAAAAAAAAAAGGGTGTAAAATAGTGCCGATACTGCAAATAACACACTAGCTTTAAAGGAATAACAACACAAAGCCAATTCACTTGTCCTACCAAGTCAGTGATCCCCAAAACAAAGTGACAAATCTACCTATCCAGGAGCCACATGGTGGGCTGTTAAATTAGTTTCACGCACCTGGCCTGTCAAATGTAAGACCCATATTCATGTTGCCTAAATCTCAGAATAGCTTTAAGAAGAACAAACACAGAAGTCCTAAACTGGTAAAATACTTCCTTTTGTCCCAGCATATGAGGAAGAACTTGCTAGCAGTAATGAAGTCTGGCTATTAGGTGAAGATGTCACCTTCTATTAAATTTTTTTTCCCCACCAACTTGTGTTCATTGCACTGGAAAATGGCAGTACCTCCATATATGTAGCTCGCTTACTGTCAAACAATAGAGAAAACAAATACTCGCTGATAGTTTGCATGTAGATATCCGTGTAACATTGACATAAAATACATTGCTCAGAAGGATGCCAACCAGCAGGCAAAATGTTATCCCCAAATATAAAAAGTTTCAATTGTTAAAAAGGTGACAGCATGCATCAGCAATGACATTACATTATATTTTACATTTTGAGTGCTGCCTTATATGACTTGTACCCATAAACTCCCTGTACATGAATAATGTAGAAAGGCACCAGAACTTGACCCACAGCCATTATAAGCCAGAGCTACACAATACACAATACATTACTGTGGCATTTTGAGTTACAAAAGGTCAGTGCCCATTAAGCTAGGGAATATTTGGAGTTTATGTAAAGGAGAATTTTGTATGGATATGCAATTCTGAGCAAAAGTTTAAAATTCCTTGGGATTGAGTGAGTCTGCGTGGCTCTCAGCACCTTACCTAGTCACATAGTTGGTTCTCACCTGATAGAAGCAAGTACTATTGTACTGATCACTGCTACCCCCATTTTTTTTTTTTTTTTTTAATCGGGCTGTCACGGAAGAAGCTAACTTCCAAGAGGCAATGGTTCACTGGCATGAGAAAATGGTAACTGCACTGCAACCTCACAGCCAGTCTGAACATATCCTAAGAATGATTCAAAAACAAATTTCTAATTGAATATTCCTATTAATTTACAATATGCAAAGTAAGCAAACAGAAGATAAATATAAATCAAATCAAGATTTGATGCCTTCCATCCAGCATCACTTCATATAGGTACACTTGCAGAAAGTCAAGGATGTTGTACGAATATAATCAGCGGTATGATTAACCAATTAAAGCAAACAGATGCAAATGATCATTACTGTAATATGGAAGTTGTAACATCATTAACTGACAAAAACAATTGGGTATGAGGCTTAAAATGAGTGAGGACCAGCCAAACTCTGCTGGCAAGGTAAGGATGTGAAAGATCACAGGGTCTGCGGAGAGCCCTGAGATCTCAACATCATTGAGTGTGTCTGGGATTACACAAACATCCACAGAAGATCCGTAGTTAGTTCTCCAAGGAACAACCTACCTGCCAAATTCATTTAAAAACTGCATGCAAGTGGCCCTAGAAGAAATGATGCAGTTTTCAAGGCAAAGGGTGGTCACACTAAATATCAATTTCATTTAGATTTCTCTTCATTCTCTTTGTATTGATAATTCATAAAAATAATCTATCTGTGAAAGCATTCTTGCTTTGCACACATTATTGTATATCACACTGGAACATACTCTATGTTTAATATTTCACAAGTGTTGAAAATTAGGTGATTTCCCACATAAGGCCTGGTTCACATCACTGGAGCGGCTGTTCCCAGCCACCAGGAACCCTGCCAGTTACCATGTGTTGACAACCCATTTTTTGGAAGGGAAAAAGGTGGACAGTAGTCATCCATCACCTTTATTCCCAAAGGGTTGCTGCATGGAGCATCCCAACTGCAGCTAACAGAAGCAGTAATCAAAGATGCCAAAATCTTCCACGTCAATGAGGCCTCAGTCATTTAAAACAATTATTATATTCAAAACAATTAATTACATTGAATTTTAGATTCAAAAATGTATTTTTTTTTTAATTTTTTAGGTGCTATAGGACAGTGCCTGATCCTTGCTGGATTTACACTACTGCCCAGGACGCTGGCACAAAAATCTCCTTTAACTCCTATGGTTTCTCAGATGGCAAACTTCTGGTGACGTCCTCTAGATGCACAATACAATATACAGAACTTGTCCTGAAACTCCAGTGGATTCTCCATAGAAACAACAAAGAACACAATTACAAAGAAGCCAGAGGCAGGGGTAGCTGACAGTCAAACAAGGCCGGTCACAGGCTAGATGTGTAGAAACATCATCAATGCCTGTGACCCTGTATGGAAAGTCCAGGAAACCTTTAGGTTTTGGTCATTATCAATAACTCACTATACATGTTACAATAATTTACAGCTTTACCACAACAATGTAATATGAGGGACCTTTCTAAACTATTCAGCAAGGCACAGCATAGTTAGTTATCTGTAGATCTAAAGGGAAATGTACTGTCAGACTGTAATAATTACAGCTTGGCAAATAAGGTTCAAGAACTCATTCAAACCAGGGCTCTTTTACCATAGAATATTTTGTTTAAACAATTCACAGACTTTCAACTTGTATTAAACTGGGGATGATCAACAACAAAAATGCACGTTTTTAGATAAATTAAATGTTATTTTGCATGTCACAAATAAAATGCAATATTCAATCTTTTTCTGATAGCTCCAGCTCTTTAAAAAGAAACCAGAACTGCAGAGAGTACAAAACTATGAAGGAGTGCAATTATTAAAAGAAATAAGATCAGATTTTATACGAAGTTGACAGAAGGACAGGTTATGCTGTTTGATATTTCAGGCAAACTTCATTCTGTGACTTCTAACTGTTCATCTTCTCTTTATATATTGATGCAGATATGTACTTTACATGTGCATGAATATACCACATAAGCATTCACCTTCAACGGCTGTAGAATTTAAATTGGGTCATAGGTTTTATAGAATAAAAAAGGGCATTTGCATGTTGATACAGGATGACAAAGAAGTGTTTTACAAGTGACATGAGAGGACAATAGCAAGATGATACACAAACACTGATATGTTAGATTTATCCTTCCTAGAAAAGTACCGGCATTAAAATGAATATGTTTACAGTCACATACAAAAACAACTGCTGAACATACAGGAATCAACCATCCTTGGAGGCTCCAACACAGACCAGCGATGGGCCTCTGACTTGTTTTTCTACAGCAAGAAATGGGTGCAGCTTTCTTCCATCTTCAGCAGAGGTTTCACAACACTGGTGAGGGGGGATAAATCACAAGAGTTTGATTTTTCAAGTCCTCTACAATTCCAGCAAAACACTTGCTTTGGTATCGACAACGGCGCACTGCCCGCCACGTACAGTGAGATCCAAAACAGATGAGGATGATGATGATTAACATTGCTTTTCTTTGTCTCCTTATGGGGGGACAATAGCACATTATCTGAGGAGGTGCTACCTGCATAGTCTCTGGAACTAGCAAACAAAGAGGCATCACCAAGGCTATGATGAAGTTAGCAGATGAATGTGGCACTGTGCTTTATGCAAGTGAACAAACCACGGGATCTAAAAGGGATGACAAACTAGGATGTTCCACAGATATGTGATGAATCCATGACTTGCAAACATGAAGTGGAAAGTGGAAATTGCTCTCCAGGACTAGTAAACGGGCCCAAACCACCAAGAGAATGAAATAGAATATGGTCTTATAAGATGTCTCCAAATGTCTCTTTCAACCCCCTGGAGATGCTGCTAGGGTTGATCTTCAAATCAGTCCAGCCAGAAGAAACTGACTGTGTAATTATCTGCTGTGTTAATTTGTACAGGCTATGTACATTCTACAAGGTTCCTTAGTGCTACACTGTTGTACTTTTTGTCCCTGCAATTTGAGGACGTGCAAATTCCACAAAGTCATCAATGAGAACTGGCCATGCTCCTGCAGAACAAAAAAAATTCAGTCAGTTAAAAAAGCAGAAAGTGCAAAAGTTTAGATGAAAAAAACAAAAACAAAATCAGGCTTTTGTTGATCCACACCGAAAGAAGGAGAATTAGAAGGGCGAGTATGTTATATAAATCACACTTAGAGCCTTTTTATAAGCCTACAGAAACAGGATCACTAGATTGGATCACTGACAAATGTAACCAAAGTCACTGACCTGCTGCCATATTTCACTTCTGTAGTACATTGTCATTACTGCAAGACTGCAGTCCACAATGCCAAGTTGTTTGGGCTTAAGAAACACATTAGAACAGTGGTCGCCAACCTTTTCGGACCCATGGATCACTAAACTCAAAGGCTCCAGACCACGCATGCGCGGGGAGCAGTGTGTCACTTAAAGGGGAAGAAACTTCCCCTGAGTGACGTAATGATACCGGAACCGGCCCACTCGAGACACAACCCGCCCTGAGCCTGCCATGTCTCCGGGAGACATGTACTGCGGCGCTGGCCAGAGCCATGGACTACCAAAATTTTCTCACAGGCCACCCGTTGGCAACCGCTGCATTAGAAGATGCAGGCAGTGTCATGTGATTTATACTGACACCTCTGGAGGGCACCAGACTTCTTTAGAATGACAATAAATCATACCTTCTTCATCGTAGTTTGACATATCATCTGCTATCATTGTGCTGAAATCTAGTAGAAGGTTCCAAGTGTCCTTAGGTATTGATCGTTTGTGGTGTTCCTGAGAAAAGAAAACATTTTTTTATTGAAAATAATATTCAAAGACAGTTGTCATAAAGCATACCATGCAAATCTGCATCAAGGTTTTAACACATTGATACCCTTGGTCATATGAACATACATGACTGTAATAAATCAGCTAATTCACATTTTCATTTGAAGGAATACAGTTACCCTCAGTAAGGTGGTACAAAGACCTAAATATGGTAACCAGATTTATGTTTACTGGAGTGCAAAGATAAAAGATTCTTTCTGACTGTAACTGTGGATTCATTCCCCGGGCAGTGTCCAATACCTTACTGAATAGTCCAGAAAACATTACATTCACAAGACCTTAATCTTATTCTGTACTAGTCTGCTAGCAAATACTGTAAAACCAGTTAGTAACACATAGCTATAATTCCACATATTAAAAAAATCTTACCAATAAAAACTTGTTCCATAAGTCTAAGAATTTGAATCTTCCATTTAGTACTAAATTCCAGTAGGCAATTGCCATCTCTAAATCTGAAAAGTAACAGTTAAAGTCATTTGTCTGAGCATTTATTTCAGTGTGTAAAATATTAAAGCAAACCCATCAGTAATTTTACAAGTGTGCAATACTCCGTGCTTTCCAGTTCATATACATCAGCAACAGTATTACATTTTAAAACACTGGAAGAATCAAGCATTTCTTCTCATAGTGATCGATGTTCTGTATAGTGATACAACGGCTGTTTGACAAGTAATGAGCCAAACCATAAGACAAAAGTTAGGAACTTTATTTTCCATACATTTTCAATATAATCTCTGTGAAGCAGAATGCACCTTTCAGATCTTTCTTTTAAGGCCTTTATACCCTTTTTATAGAACTCAACCATCTTGTCCCTCAAGGAAATCCTCAACAGCCTTGATGACATCATCATCAGAGTCAAATGTCTTCCCTTTATTTACTTCCCTTTAAAGGTATTTCTTTAAAATTACAAATAGACTATTGTCCGATGGGGCCATATCTGGCGAATAAGGTGGGTGTTCTAACAATTCAAAGTCGCATTCATGAATTGTGGCCATTGCAACTGCTGACTTGTGTGCTGGCGCATAGTCCTAATGAAAAAACGCCTTTTGTTAACTTTTCTCATCTTTTCACCTTCAACTCTGTCTTTAAACTTTCATAATAATGTGGAATAATAAGTCCCTGTGATTGTTTAACCCTTTTCAAGAAGGTCAATCATCACCACACCATGAATATCACAGAAGACAGAGGCCATGACCTTAATTAAGGACTTTGTGATCCTTGCCTTTGGGGTAGAAGAACCTTTGTGTTTCCATTGTTGAAACTGCTGTTTTGTCTCTGGATCAAAGTGATGGATCCAAGTCTCATCCATTGGTATGGATTTTTCAAGAAATTGCTGCTCATTTTTGTTAAAATGCTCGAGAAAGACTTTGGAGCATCTCATCCGCCCGCCCTTTTGGTCAGGAGTCAGAAGTTTCGGAATCCATCTTGAAGAAAGTTTCCTCATTCCAAGTTCTTCAGTAAGAATGTGGTAAACTCTTTGATTTGAAATGGCCACACTCTTAGCAATGCTTCTAGTGGTCAGTCTTCTGTCTTGGAGGACAATATTGTGAATTCAGTCAATCATTTCCTGGGTTGTGACAACTTTGGGTGCTACAGGCCTTTCTTTATTACAAAGGCTTTTTCTACCTTGTTTAATCTCGACGACCCATCTTTTGACAGTGGAATAAGAAGAGAATCATCCTTTAACACTTCTTGCATCTCTTTATGGATTTCCTTAGTGTTTAGGCCCTTTACGTGAAGGAATTTGATGACTGCTCTGTGCTCAATGTTTTCCAAATCCGAAAAAAAAAAAATCACCAACATACAATTTTTATATTTGTTTTAAAAAATTTTTATAATAGATATACTTTTGGTCAAATTTCATCTAAGGCTTTATATTTTATTAATTTACAGAGTTTTTACAAATATTTTTAAGATTTATATGTTAGGCTCACTACTTGTCAGACAGCCCTTGTATAGAGGCAGCAGCAGAAAGCCAATCAAGAATGTGTTAGAATTTTACACTGGCAGAATGAAAGTCAGCAATCCGTATAGCAAATGACTTTCCGATAATCATATAATATTTGATACTTGACGCGCTTTAGTTACTGCCACTTTAAAATACATTTTTTTTTGTATTTTTTTTTTTTTTAATTGTTTTTCCTGCACAAAACTTAGCACATTTGAATCAAACCTAACATTATCACAATGTGTTGTGGCTGTGCAGATGTTCTAACATAGAAATTTATCCCCAAAGCCTTACATTTCTAATTATTCAACATGAAGGGGAACTAGTGTCTAGAAAATGGTCAGCGTCTTTTATACCAAATATTCAGTAGGTGCTACAAATTTGCCAATTTCAAGTCAACGAATAGAAGCTACAAGCCTCTAAACTTCTAATTTTGGATGGGGGAGGGTTAGCACTAACATTTTTTATTGCTGTGTTCCCATCAGGAAGAGTGTCCTCCTTTTATTGTTCTGGAGACCATGGTCTCATTAAAAAAGTGAGAGGACTTCTAAATTGGATATCTTCCAATAAAGAGAAATTTTCCAGGGACAGCTATTCAGGAGGAAGATTCCTTTAAAAAACTTGTACCACAACCTGTAGCACCCAATGGCTTCCACCTGACAAGCTGATGACAAGAGTATTGCAAGAAAAGTATCAAAGAAAATGCTGCACTTCACAACTATTATATATGTACATTCATGAAAAAGTATCTATGCAGTATCTATCCAACCTCTGTACAGGTAGTCCCCGGGTTACATACGAGATAGGGACTGTAGGTCTGTTCTTAAGTTGAATTTGTAAGTAAGTCAGAACAGGTACATTATTTTAATAAAAACAATTAGGACAGATGTTTGTCTCAACATATTAGGCAGCATGGTGTCAGTTACTGTATAAAATCCTAACAAACAAAGCAAAAAAAAAAAAATTATTTATAGAGCCTAGACATTCATTAACTTCTGAAGCAAGCTGTGGTTTGATATGCAAAAAGAAATAAATGCAGAGTTTGTCTTGGTCATTAAAGGGTTACAAGGGGCTGCAGAAAGAGCTCACCCCCCTAAGATCACCCACAACCTCAGCTGTGTTTAGCACAAGATTTCTTCTGCAAGTCATGCGAACCGCCCCCTCCCCTCTTCAGGTCTCCATCCTGCACACGAGCGAGCAGGGAAGCCCCGTTTGTATCTAGGAGTCGTCCATATGTCGGATGACCTTAACTCGGGGAGTACCTGTATTTGTCATCCCAATTCATTTTTAAAATGCCATAACCAGTCTTCTTTAAAACAAGTATGCAGGTCCGAAATGTATTGCCGCCCTTGTGGTGTAAAATACATCCAGCTAAAACATAGCAGTTGTCATTTCAACATACCTAAACCTTTTTGGCCAGGATTTTTTGCAAAGTTGAATGTAAACTGATAAAAATCCTTAAACCTCCCTGGTTCTTTTAATTCTTGTTCCATTTTGGGTAGTTGTGCTTTTAATTTTTCTATGCTGTCGCACCTGTGAACGAACCATAGAGAAATAAAACCAAAAACATTAATCTACTTTAAGACACCCTGTGAAACATCAAATGAGCCAAATGTCTCCACTGACAAAAGCAGAAACTTCCAAACAACAGAGCATATTGCAGGCTTTAACATATGGTGGAATATGGATGCAGCTAGAATCAACTCCATATGAATATCTGCATTAGTAATATGGCTGTGACATTAATTGGATTTGTAACAGACACGGCAGTACAAGCTAAACAGATTTTAATATTAGGATACTGACGTTTATTTGCACTTCTTATATTATTTTAACACACGCAGCCAGTAAAGATATTGCACTGATCACATCACAGCCAAATTCTGGGCAGAAAAAGCAACCGGACAAAATTATATTCATAAAAACAAGATGCTTCTAAAGATTTTGTTGTAGTTTTTGAGTAGGGAAAGGTTAGGGCCTTAGTTTTAATGTTTAGTCCCCAGTAATTGTCCTGGTAATCAAGGTGTTCCTGGGACTAACAGCAATGGAAAACCCAAAATTTTGAGTAATCTCTAGAACTGAAATAGAGGGGAAAAATCCCCCAAATTTCAAAGGCCTTTACTTTAAAAAGATTTACACTCAAATCCTGTAACTGTGGATCCACTTTAAATGCATTTTAAAATTTAAATAATTTTAAATCCAACACTAAAGTTCCATTTTCACAAATGCTTGATCATGCAGGTCCTTATTGCAGATAGGAACAGGCTATGAGCCTTCTGCAATAATGTTTCTTACCTGACTGACCCTTACAGGTCTCTGGTGAAAAGATGAGCTGCGCATGCGTGTCAGGGATGACTGAACTCTTGCACCCCTGCCCTGGAGTTACATCATCCGCAGCACAGCAAATCAAGATGACCAAAATTCGTCTCTAGGAGGAGGAAGTTGCTGTGCTAGTTTGGTTCTACTTTACTAATGTAATACAGTCAGGCTGCAAATATTGTAATAAATTTGTCTTGTTGTCAAAAACTCCGCCCTTCTGCATACTGCCCTCTGGTAAGCAATATTTTAAAAAAAATAGAAACACATTCACAGGGGTCCGCTTTATTACGCCCCCTGCCACATGGTGCTAACCACTGCTTTTCTCTTACTTATTTAATTTCTACTGTTAAACAAACCCCTGTCCTGGTTATATAATCACAGGATACCATGACCTTCGTTCCGACACAAAATACCAAATAATATTAGGGAAATGTCGGAGTCACACAGTGAGCAGCAGTAATTCTTCCACTATACACCTTCATTTTCTCATTTACATGACATGTAAATATCCATATTTACATGACATGTAAATATATATTTAGCTGCATATTGCAAATAAGATGCAGATGACAACAGAGTTAGCATACATCAAAAAATGTTTCTTCCTTAGTATGTAATATATAAAAAGAAAAGGAAGGAAAAAGTAAGAGGTCCCTTAACATTTGCTGAAAGATGCCATTAAAGAAAAGTCTACACAACTATTATATACATCAGTTTTCTCCTTGGAGAATGTAAATGAGATTACAACAGGAACAAAAATATTAAAAAGTGAGGAACTGGGTATGTATAACTTACCCTAATTCTATCATTCCATCCATAAATTCCTGCTTAGAAAATTCACACTGTGTGGCTGCTCTGAATTTCCATGCAATAATCAGCACACTGACACTGGCCGGGTCGAGCGCTAAATCATCACAAAACTGCTGGATGCCATCTATTCCAATTTTGTTTTCATCCTGAGGGTCTGTGTAGAAAAAAAAAGTCAGCATTCTTAGATATCAGAAGAGACAGCTCAGAGGAAGAATGGATTGGGCTGAGTGTACAGCTTGTCTATATGGATGATTGTTATGAAACTAAAAACTGCTAAGTAGGATAGAAAAAGTATGACATATTCATTATGGCAGCACAAACCACAAAAGAAGTGTTCAACATGCAGACACATCACAATTTACTGGATTACAGCTTACTGCAATTGTACAAGAGAAAAAAATTGTATATCTGGTATGAAATATCATATTATCAAACACGTCTTGTAAGGTGTGCACTAAGTAATAAAGGGTGTCCCAAAAGTTACTACACACTTCCTTTTTTCTATTTCCTTCCAGGTATCATTTGGGGAGACTTGAGGCCATCATCATATGACAACTTAGGCTTTGCAGTTTTTGTAAGTGTATCATTCCCTTACCATGGCTCGCCAATTGACATTGGAGCAGTTACAAAATTGGCACTTTGAAAGAAGTTTTGCAGTCCCCGACTGCAGTTCAGTGCAAGTTTGAGAAATTTTATGGTTGTCTAACTGCTCCTAAGTGGAAGGTATCCATCGATATCCAAGG
Source organism: Pyxicephalus adspersus (assembly GCF_032062135.1). NCBI lineage: Eukaryota > Metazoa > Chordata > Amphibia > Anura > Pyxicephalidae > Pyxicephalus > Pyxicephalus adspersus. The sequence continues at coordinate 52,855,842 of NC_092861.1, forward strand.
CAAGTTTCTCGAAAAAGGATCTGTTTTTGAAAAACCACGCAGCGGAAGGCCTGCTACTACCACCACTGATGAAAACACTAAACTCCTGGAGCAGGCGTTCAGGCAAAGCCAGGAAAAGTCCATCCGCAGGGCTGCACTGGAACTCAGGATCAACAAAAACTTGATTCAGTTGATGTGTCGGAGAGTGATAAAGCTATACCCGTATCCACTTCGAATTGTTCAAAAATTTCAAGCAGAAAATTATGATGTTTGTGTGGAAATGTGTGAATCACTTCTACACCTGGGAAGAGATGCTGCAAAACGTCGAAGAGGCTTGCATCTGAAGGTGGCTGAAAGTTTTCGAAACTAGAGGCGCTCAAGTGGAGGTATACAACTAGTCTTCAAGGCGTTTGAACAAGATGGCAAGCCTAGCAAGTAAAACTGCAATGACTCCTTTGTTGATGCTAAAAATTTGAATAAACTAGTTTCTTTCCATTTTTAGGAATTCTTTAAAAGTGTAGAGTGTCTTTTGGGACACCCTGTATAACTGTGCTCACTATCCAAAGCAGGAGCTGTATATGCAAGCCTGCAGTATGCAAATGTATCTAACTTCAGTAATTTCATGCATGCTTGTTTCAGGGTAGTGACATGAACTTTTACTTGCAATATAAGTCTGCATGTGCTGCTAACTGAAGTTACATACTCCACTCTCCACCCCCCTCCCCCCAAAAAAGGACCAAATGCAGCATGCTGCAGATAACTATTTACTAGTCATTCTAAAAGGTGGTGCCAGGGTTGATTTAAAGTGTCCTTCTATTTAAAAACTTGCACAATATCAAGGACAGGAGTCCATGCCGCACAAAAAACACAAACCAAAAAAAATGATTCTAAAACAAAAACTGCCTTCCAAAAGAGTAAACATTTCCTATTCTTTTTATGACCTTGCAGAGTGCAGAGTGTTCACTTCCATTAGAAAGCATTAACTAAAATTGAACTTGTTGCCAAAAGAAAAACACATTTGCTGGAAATAGAGCATTAGAACACACAGCTGCCATGATTTGCAGATTTCTTTCCATACTTACCCTTATATCTGTTATAAAGTTGTTCTAATTTTTTTTTGTCCAAAGCTCCTTTTACACTTTCTCGGATATAGTGTTCAGGATTTTGGAAAAAGTTATCTGTGGCAACATCTAGCTTCCAGTCATTCTGGGACAGGCAACTTACTGCGGTCTTTTCACTAGATTGTGTAAAGATCATAAACTGGCGAACTTTATCTTTTTGCGAGGATTTCAACTTGTTCTGTGAAAAGAAGACAAAACATTACAAATTTATTTATATCACTTAAAGGACATTTAGGTAGCTGTGTCGCTTCAACCAACCTCAATTTAATCTCATTTCCCTAAGGGCCTGCTCTATAAAGCAGCAATCATTAAGAAGAGGCTGCAATGGACTGTTCCTTTGTATTTCGCCATATGTGTTTGAAATCAATGGAAGAACATAAAACCCATTTTATATTGCATGCCTACAGATATAAAAACAAACAAAACACCAAGAAACACACAATAATTCACTTGCACACATGTGTATTTTAAAGTATTCAATGGAAATGAATGCATGTTAGAACTCGCGTATATGAATTTAGCCTTAAAGCACAGCTAAACCTAAAAAAAAAAAAAAAAAAAAATGCGAAAGGCAGCTCCATTATTGCAGAAGGGACAGGCGATGTCTCATCTGCAATAAAACAACCTTACCTGTCTAATCTCAAAGTTTTAATAGCACTCACCTGTCCTCTTTCCATTGTGAGAGATGCCATATTCTTCCTTCTTCTCTTCCTCCTTTCATTCCTTGGCCATTTTGATTGGCCAGCCTGGGAAGATGTAAATCCTGCTCGAGAATGCAGGAGTTCATTCAATCCCAGCAGACAGGGAAAGCCAAGACGTGCCGGGTATCCCAGAATCCCACACTGAGCTGTGCATGCGCAGCTCACTGATTTTTGTCAGCTTAGGATCTTTAAAAGAATCCTGTCACATAATATCACTCTAAAAAGGAGAACAAAAACTTACCTTTGCTGCAGTGCTCGGTGCTCTTTTATTATAAAGAACTGGTCCTCCAAAGTCTGATAGGAGTGTTTATCTTCATGGACCCCACAGCTCTCCATTTCCCTCCTCTGACTTTTCGGTCATTACTCTCTCCTGCATTAATGAGGAAATCAGCAGAAGAAACCACTGAGAACTGTGGGGACCATCAAGATGGGCTATCCTTGAAGGTTCTGTTTCCTGATGGCCTTTGGTTGAAAAGATTTTACAACACAGACAGCTGGAAAGTATTTATTCTTTTCTTTACAGATCCATGCTTTGCCTAGAGCTTTAGTACATGACAGGGTCTCTTTATTACCAAAAGCAGTACAAGTCTGTGTGATTATTTTCCCATAGAACATACACAGGTGAACACAGGTGAGTAAATTTCCTAACCCAAACCATAGGTCTTACACTCTATATGTCGGAGTGTATATTTCAGGTATAATGAAACCCGTCCAACAGGTCCTAACTAGGACAAGAAACATACACCTTGAGAATACAGAGACTTCTGATGATTATGGTATTTGTGAGCATATAAATAAACCTTTCACATTGTGTGATCATGTCTATAAGATTAGGGAATCCCGTATCATCAGTTTACAAAGGCCACAGACAGGGTCAGTGTTCTCCCCAGACCTTTGGGTGCACCACACAAAAATTATTAGTAATCACACAGCTGTTTTTGGATGCTAACTAAAAAAATTGGGCAACAATACAAGACCACCACACTCCTACAGCTTTTTCCCATCCAGCTTAAAAAAAAAAAGAACACTGAGAATTTTACATTATATCTAAATATAGGATTTGGAAAAGGGGTGAAGCTTACACACTTCTTATATTTGTCCTGGTGACTATAATCACAGCTAGAGAGGGAATATCCAAAATTTGACAAAATTCTTCCCAGGGTTGAACCCAGAATTTTTTTTAAGCTGGGTGGGAAGAAATTGTAGGTGGGTGGCAGCCCCTGTGTTGTGACCCAACTCTTCAGTAACCATCCAAAAACAGCCGGGTGGTCACTGAAAAGTGCCGGGGAGAACCCTGCGTCCCACTTGGGACTTTTATTTGGTGTTTGCAGCGTACTGACAGAGCGACCACTGCTCTGTATACACTGCAGTGCCACAGCTTATTCACTGCTAAGGAATGTTTCCATAGACACACATGATAGATAGATACATATACTGCCAATGTCATTACATATAGAAGCACTATGATCACATCAATTTATTTTTCAGAGATTTCTCTTTACCTTCTGCCTGGGAATACAACAGGAAGTGTGAGATTTCTATGAATTGTAGGCGGGTGGCAGCCTCTGTATTGTGACCCAACTCTTCAGTAACCAACCAAAAACAGCCGGATGTTCACTGAAAAGTACCGGGGAGAACCCTGCTTCCCATAGGTAAACTTGTTAAGGTAACAAACAAATTCTTTCATTTTGGAGAAATTTCCTCTCACTTCATGTTTAGTCTACAGTACAGGACGTAAAGAGAAATGTCATCAAGGCATCCAAAATAAAAGTAAGTGTGTGATGTGGCTGCTGCGGGCGGTCTTACCATAATGTGTTGGTATCAGAACACACTCTTACCTCTTCCAGCGATGCCACGTCCACCAAGGGGCAGCCGCTCATGCCCACCCAGCAAGTACAGGGGCTAATGGTGGCCAATGGCTTCTATACTCCCAGGACGAGTGAAGGCGTGCGTCACACAAAGCATACGCCATTTAGCATACGCAGAACAGAAAAGGCTCCCAGGGGTTCTAGTTCCTCTATATCACTGCCTATGGTGCAGCCGCACGTTGTTTTATTCCTGCCACACCGCAATAAAGAGCGGCACCCAGTTTGTGAGGCTTCATTCACAAGGGGGCCCCCCAAAGTATTCCCATGAGCTCTCATTTTCACACAGCAGAGATGAATGAATGTTCACTAAACATTCACCTTGCCCTGTGTTATGACATGGGAGCAGGAAGAACATAGGTGACAGAAGTCATTCCCTGGTCTGTGCCATGACACCCCATAGAGATGCAGCATTCCCTGACACATCCTCCTTGTATACATGACATCCTACATTATATAAGCGCTGCTTGCAGACCCCCTCCATCCCCGAACAGTCCCTGACTAGGCCCTCAGACCCCGAGCTAGATTTGCAGAGCCAGCCGCTTCTAACAAACGCGCCCTTCTTTCGTAACCCTCCCGCCAAAGCCGAGGTCTGGCAGTCCGCAGAGCCCCCGTGTGAACCCCGCACCATGTCAGTCAGCCGCCCTGCTCCTCTCACTCACCATGTTTGTGCTCGGCCTCCCGGTGAGTGTGAGTGGCGCTCTCACGGACTCTCGGCGATCTCGCTCATGCGCAATGATGCTGCGGCCTGCGGCGGGCAGGGGGAGAGCAGGGCCGGCTGCAGGCAGCGAGTCTGGTTCGGGGATACTCGGGGAGCATGGGGGGCTGACACACAGCTGGGACTGAGGGGAGGACCGGGGGACGGGCACAGGGCCGGGAAAACATCTCCCGGGACTTTTATTTGGTGTTTGCAGCGTACTGACAGGGAGCACCCACGGCTCTGTATACACTGCAGTGCCACAAGTTATTCACTGCTAGGGAATGTTTCCATAGATAGATAGATAGTTCCAATTTCATTACATATAGAAGCATTGTGGTCATATCATTTATTTTTCAGAGAACTATCTTTACCTCCTGACTGGGAATACAACAGGAAGTGTGAGGAGATTTCTATAAAGGAAGGGAAACCTATAAAGCCCTGAACATGTTACAGGGAGTGTTGGGGTGATGCTGGTTGTTATTCAGATACAATGGCACATATATATGTGTGTGTGTATTTCTGCCATTCCTCTTTGCCAAGCTCAGTCAGGTTGGATGAGGACTGTAGGTGGACAGACATTTGCAGGTTTTTCTTCTCTAGAGATGTTAAAATCAGGGCTAGGACATTTCCAGAGCTGTCCCTAAGTCACTCCTGTGTTGTCTTTGCTGTGTGCTTTGGGTCATTGTTATGTTTTACCTTCAGCCCAGTCTGAGTTCCTGAGCACTGTGGAATAAATTATCGATGAGGAGTTCTCTGTTTTTTGCTTCATTCAGCTTTCCCTCAACCCTGACCAGTCTCTAAGCCCCCGTTGCTGAAATACACCCCACAGCATGATGCTGCCACCACCATGCTTCACTGTTGGGATGGTATTGAGCAGGTGATGAGTGGTGCCTCAGTTCTTCCAGATAATGTTAAAATTTAGGTCAAACAGTTCAATTTTCATTTCATCAGACCAGAGAATTCTGTTCCTCTCAGTCTAAGAGCCCAGTTTATGGAGGGCTGCAGTTATGGTTGTCTTTCTGGTCTCTCCATCATTTCTGTGCTATGGTCTCCCATTCAAAATAAATTGGCCACATCAATGCAACTCACAGCCTTTGGGGCTTGTGTCAGTGGGCTTTGGATCATTCAGAATTCAGTGACATGGTTTTTGACTTGCAGTAGTACTGCTTTAAGATTTAAGACCCCCTTAAAGCAAACAAAAGCCCACAAATATAGGACTTTAGACAACTGCCCATAAAACAAGTGTACACGTTGGAAGATTTAATCTCTATTTCTCTTCCAGCAATAGCACAGCATCTTGGATTTTCCTTGACTTTTAGTTCTGGAGACAATGGCCATCAGTAGGAAGTAAATAAGTCAATATTCCTAGAAGGGGAAAAGGTAGTATTAAGAACCCAACAGGTTCTAATATTTCCTTACTTTATCTAAAATGGCTTTACATCCGGGGTGCCCAAAACCTCGATTGCGATCTACTGGTCGATCGCAAAGGCAACGTGAGTCAATACGGAGCCCTGCCTTAACCCTCCCTGCTGTTTACCAGCAGCCCTGCTGTATATCTATAGGGATGCTGGAAATGTCTTTTGTCAGACAACACCAGGAACTTTGCATCCAAGGCTCCTGTAACAGTGGGGAGTGGGGAGGGAGGCAGAGAGGGTGGGAGGGCAGTCTGAGGTGAGCAGTGCTGGGCAGCCCAGTCAGTTCAGGCTCGGGGTCAGGGTGCAATTACCGAGATGCCTTTATAAAGATTATCAGTTCTTTTTCTTGTGCAGCTTGTCATTCACCTATGACAGGTGAACTGTAGCTTTCCTGTCACTATAGTCTTGTAGTGCAATGTCTGTGCAATGTTCTGCCATTCAATGTCTCATTAGCTCCGGTCACTTCTGTGTCATACTCACTATAAATATAAATAAATAAATGTTTAGCATTTTTATTGTTAGTAGATCATTTTGACTTGGTTATTTTAAAGGTAGCTCGCAAGCAATAGAAGAGTGGGCACCCCTGCTTTACATTCATACAAAGTTCATGTTGCTTCCGTTGCTTTAGCTCGTCATGTCCCAGGAGTTCCAGCTGAGTCTACTGTAATTTAAATATATTTTCTCAATATGAACAGGAAGGTCATTGACCAACAATCTAGCAACCTTTGTCTTGGTGTGTAAAAAATGTAAAAATAGAAGCCTTACTCAGGCTTCCTTGTAAAGAGAAGCTTCCACCCAGTCCATCTAAAACATATACAGAGGCTTTGGTAAGGTCTTTAAAGCACACCACAGATGTTGCAATCTGTGCCACCATCTTCAGATTTACTAACAGCAAGGACAAGCCTAATTAGATAATTGCTTGGTTAGTTCAGCTGGGTCCTTGCATAAAGTTTTGGTGCTTCTCCTGCACTTGCTTATGGTCTTGGGGGCTGGAATGTCCAATACTTATTTTCCAGGCAAAATCTGACAACGTATACTAATGAACTGACTTACATGATATTCTGGGGGAACAATGGTCTCTTAGAGAAGACCATACTAGGCATTGCCTGCAGTCACTTGCCTCTTTGTCCGATCTGAAAAAGGCCACCTCTTATCTTATTAAGGTGGTTTGGAACACCCTGGATTTCAAGGATTCTATGGCCTCTTCCTCTAGTAAAGAGTGCTCTTGGTTTACACAAATCACCAGAGTGATTTAGGGGGTTTTCTTAGTGGCGATTTTTCTCAGAGGTTCTTCCTCTCACTAAAGCACTTCTCTGTTCTTTGCTCACTGTGGAGGACTTTGTAGAGAAGTGGACCATTCCACTTGTGGAAAACAGTTACATGCCTTTGCCAGACAGCTGCCATGCCAGTGCTGAATGCTTGCACAGCTTTAGTCCTTAAAGAATAAAAGTTCCTCTTCTGCTCTTCATATCCTAAAACAGGTTCATCACTACAGCCCTTGTTGGTTTCAGCCTTGCTTGCTCAAGCTCTTGCTGATTGGGGCCTGAGTCGGACTTGACTACTGCAGATGTTGAGCCTAATCTGGTTACATTTGTGCATCAAATGGCTGTGGCTCCCAACTCTTATGTGTGATGTCAACTTGGACTCCAGCCATCTGGTTTCACGCATCAGCAGGCTGTCTGTTCAGATTCTTGTGGAAGGTTTAGGAATCAAGCTTCTCCTTTTGTGATTTTTTTTGGATTGTTTCTGGATGAATTCTTTCAGTGAGCTATAGTCTATACTTTAGAAGAGCAGAATTTATCAAAGTAAATGTTCTCTCTTCTTCCCTGCTTGTACCTGAAGGACCATCTCATCATGTGACCACCCAAATCTCCTCTTGGGGATACACAAAGCATTGAAATATCAGGATAAAAAAACAGCAAACTTTCTTTAGCATCTAAGCTTGGCTCAACTTGTGGAAAGATTTGGGTTGTTTTTCTATGCTTACACAATGCTTTTGCTTTTCTCGTTACCTACTTGTTTTAATTTCCCCAAACAAAATCTTCACTTGTGTTGGTTTCTGCAAAGTTGAAATGTTCACTTTCCACTGTATAATGGTTTCTGCTTACCATTAAGGCTTTCTGATCTTTACACATGTTAGAGACGAATGTCTACACATTTGTAGTTATGGGCCAGTAGTTAGATTGCCAAGCTGCAAAAGCTACTACTGACTTTACTGTGAAACCAAGGTTCCTCAACAAAGAATTAGCTGGCCATTCTCCTAATTGTGTAGAAAGTGCTGCAGTCAGCATTCAATTTTAGATACAAATAGTTTTTCTCATTGTCATGGACCTTCCCTGTTTGCTAATACCAGAACTGTATTGTACCACACAGAACTAAACAAGTCTCAGCCTAGATGCCCAACCCTTAATCATTTTATTCTAGGGGAACCTAATGAGGCTTTCAATTGTACATTCTGTAGTGGAATCTATTTGTCTGTGTTTGACAAGTCATCCCGGTCCATAAACAGGGGGTTTTATTTGAGTTCTAATATCCAGTTACCCCTAATGCCATGACAGATGTCACTAGCTTTGACAGCAGACAGGCACTTTTTCCTTCTGGTGGAACGTGGGACCAAGCCTGGGTTGCAGAGCAGTTCTAGACCCCCTCTAATTATCACCCTCTGTTTCTTCTTTGCTGGGCCCAGTCTCCTCTGACCAGTATTAATGGTAAGTCGATTGTGTTCTTCCATAATGAAGTCAGATGAAGGGCTTTATCCAATTTTCCCTTTAGCCACCAATGCCAAGGCCTTGTTGCTTGCGGATAGTCACACCCCTCTCTCTGCACTGGGTATCACTGGTTGCGAGCTTAATTGTTTTCCATCTGCACATCTGTTGGAAATGATTTGTCATTAGTTCCTGGTTCTTTGTTTTTAATGATCACATATTGGATACTCATGTATAATAATCACATTCTGCTTTCTCAGTCACTGGTTTGCTAGGTATTATTTATTATGGTTGTTATCATCTAGGATAGACTGTCATCTTCATTCCACACTCTACATTTGCTTGAAATAGTGTGTTCAATGGACACAACTTGACACATTCACCAGTACAATTTCTTTTGTAGGATGCACTGGTAAAGTCCGGGTTGTGGTCTTAGACTGGCCTTCCTCAAAATTTTTAACATGGGGAACCCCATTGAAATAACTTTCAGGTGTTAGGGAACCCCTGCCAATACACTGGAGAACAATTTTGAACATGTTTTTTGTTGACTTCAATTTTTAAGCTTATTTACACTAAAATAGGTCTGAAAGTGCAGTTAGTTTTCTTCTATCGTTTCAAGTTTTTTCTCTACCACTTATATTAATGCGATCACTGTAGCGTGGATTTGTATAGGCTATTCATTTACACGCAAGACAGTGTGGTCAGAAGTTGTGCGCTGCTCTATGTAGTGAATAAGCAAAATGTATTCTTCTGCTTACACACGTATTTCCTTCCATATCTGGCTCTGTTGTTTCTGGTCGTAAGTGCCTAAACAATCCTGATTAACTTTGTTATATCTGTGGCAATTTCACCATTCACAGGTAAAGTTAAACTTGGTAATCAAGATAAGTCTTGGGCCCCTCCATAAGGTGTGCAAACAGTGTGTCGAGGGTTTACAGATGTGGGCAAAGGAAACGCGTGATAAGATGCCATTTGGTATACCTATGGTTTGGCGAGAGCCAGGAGATCATTTCAGTGACTGGTCCTTTTGTATAGTGAAAACTTCAGGATATAACAAGGAAAATAAATATAACATAGAGGATCCTAGTCTACCATCGGCTCTACGCCCAGTGGCTCATTCAGATGAAATCCCAGTGCCAGTTTTCGTTACACAACCTTTTCTTGAAGAACATGATTATGGTGATGAACTAGGTGAGAACAATGATGAAGTGTTTGAAATTGAAGAGGACTCTGTTCGTAAGGGATTTGATCAGCATGAGTTGAGTGATTTGGCACATGATTTGGGACTATCGTAGGTTTCAGAACTCCTAGCATCAAGACTGTGTGAGAAAAACTTACTTGAAAAAAGAACGAAGGTATTGTACTTTCGAACCAGAGAAATTGCATTTCTGCAGTACTTTAGAACTGACAGTGGCTTTGTCTTTTGCCATAACATATCTGGTTTAATGGAGGAATTGAGAATTCCAATCTATAACTATAACTGAATGGCGACTATTAGTCGATAGCTCAAAGCGGAGCTTAAAAAGTGTCCTCCTTCACAATGGCAATATATTTGGGTCATCTGTGTTTGGGTCCAAACATTCTAAATGAGCCACTTGTTTATAGAAAGAATATATTCCTGCCTCTGCACATGAAAGTGGATGTGAAGGATTTTTGCATTTTCTAGCCTGTCATTTGAAAAAATAAAGGCCGGTGTGTTTGATGGTCCACAGATCTGGCAGCTCATCAAAGATGAACATTTCATCAGGACAATGTCAGAAGTCAAAAAGAATGCTTGGTTATTATTCAAAGCCATTGTCAAGGACTTTCTTGGAAACACACGAGCAAGTAAATACACAGAAATAGTCTAGAAACTCTTGGAGAGCTAAAAAATGCTTGATTGCAATATGAGCATCAAGGTGCTTTTTCTGCATAGCCACCTTTCTAAATTCATGGAAAACCTTGGTAAAATCAGTTATGAGCGAGGTGAACGATTCTACCAAGATATGAAGGTCAAGGAAGGACGGTATCAGGGTAGATGGGATGCACATTTGATGGCATTTGAGTATCATTGGACCATGGCCTAACACTGAACACTCCAGGAAAAGCTATAAGCTATTATTTTTTACCTTAACCAGTTACCCAAATAATTTTCAAATGTTTTACTGTAAAAAAAAAATGTCATAGAGTAACAATAAATCCTTTGCATGAACAAAAGAAATTTAAATAAACACTCAAGTTATTCATTATTTTTTTCATTGCATGTAAAATTTGTATGTTTAATGACAAAAATGGAGGGTACCTTATATCGTAAAAAGTGGATGTGATAGCAAAAAACTGGGGTCATTTCTGGATTTACTACCCAAAAATTAGTAAAAAACAAGTGTAAGATCGATCTCAACAAAAATGCATTCCACAGTGTTATGATATGCCTAATTCGTGGTACATTAGCCTGTGGTCAATAGGAAGAATGCATCCTACATTGACCAGTGGAAAAAAATGTCACACCCAAATTGATCATTGCTCTCAGTGGTAACGGATCTGAGAAATACAAGTTGTTTACTACTCAAGGAACTTCAGGAAGGAACAGCTTCTTAGACTGCCAATTTGATATTTTTAAGGCTCATGCCTTTACAGACAGTGAATTTGGATCCCTAATAATGACATTGATGTTACTATAGTTTTACCTGGGTCTCTTTTTTGGTGTATTGACCCTTCTCATCAAGCTGTCCTCTCTATATTGCATTTCTGTCACAAATGACAAAAAAGGATCAAACTATGAAAGACCTGTTTAAGTCCAACTTGGTTGTAGCAACAAAGCCACTGCCACCTCCATATTGGTGTCCTCTATTTAACTCAAGACTATTGTAAATTTTCAAATAGCTGGCAACACATCATTGTCGCTTGGATTTAAAACCAGGAGCTTGCTAAATGGAGTAGTTTTAAATATTTTGTTCTTCCAAAATTAAGAAGCTATTTCACTTGGATCTGTTGATCTTAATCAAAAGTTTATTAGAATAAAATTTGAAATGTATTGTTTTGACTCACTTTGTTGTGGCTCTATAACTACGGTGATGCATTAGGTTACAGTTTGTCACAGTAATTCTCAGAACAGGACCAAAACAAGAAACAACACAATTGGTTTTGTTTCTTGTTTTGAGGTGATTATTTCCATAGCATGGTAACCTGCCCTTCCCACAACCACCCAAACTTTTATTCAAGATTTTATGTCTGACAGAATTAAAGTAGCAAAGAACACATGAAAACACACGCCAATGTGTATGAATCCATGTGTTAAAGATGTATAAAAATGCAAAAGTGGTTCACATATTACATATTACGGTGTGGACTGCAAAAACTAAGCCAATTTATTTCCCAACGAGGGAGGGGGGAAAATGTACCCACAGCCCTTTTTTCATTTTTAAACACACTGATCCAAAACATAAATTAGGGTATTACTATCCAATGGAAGGGCATCACACTGCACTAATAAATGTCTTGTAGTTTACTCCAACACACTGGTGAGGGGCCCTAAGGGGCCCATTTTCAAAACCAGGACAATCTTCAAAAAACATTCCAGATGAATGATATGATCAGCATGGAATTTAGAAAGACCCCGCTACAGAAAGAGCAATAAAAAAACAACAGGGCTTATTTATATGAAATGTATCAAATACCTTGTGAGCCACTGCAAGTCACATATAAAACTGTTCAGTTAGGGGGCTGCCAGGAGGCATTCTACTTTTTTATTCTAATAACAGTTCAGTAGACACTAAGAATGCTGCTTTTTATTTGGAGTATTAGGTACTGTGCCTAAAAGTCCTTAAAAATGTGGGGTTTTAGTGTGTTTTGCTTCCCTAACATAATACATATTAGCAATGCTAAATATAGTATGTTATATGATTTGTGATGGATTTCTCTCCCAAAAGCAAGCATTTTTTATTTCCTATAAGTATATGTGTTACAGTGGCACTGAGAATTATCAGGACATTCAGATATTTTTTGGCGAGTGCTTCCAGAATTTGCAAACAAAAGTGTAGTCCACACAAAAGTCTTTTTTTAGGGGCCTTACTCTCTCTGGCATCTTACTATCACTGAATTATTTGTTTTAATTGGACTTACCCTTTGTTAGTAGGTAAAGTTGTATAACTGTTATAAATCGGTTCAGATAAGCAGATAATTGTCTCACCTAGAGAAAATTATTTTTTTGGCACACTATGGCTACCCTAAAAAATGTATTAAACATCTACAAGAATAGCAGCAAATCTTTAATGTGTATCTTTATTTTAGATTGTAAGCTCTTTTGGGCAGGGTCCTTTCCTCCTCCTGTGGCATTGTTTGTGTCTGCCATTTAGAACCTTTTATTTAAATGCATATTTTGTTGGCACTTTTAAAATATAAAATATATGAATATAATAATTTTCACCCAGTAGATCTGTCACTGCCACACTTACTGTTATATTCTGTACCAGTATCTGTGTGGATCAGCATTGTTAATCTAGGACAGAACTACAGAATATATCTAGCTCCTCTCACCCCATAACACGAGAGGAGTTAATCAGTCCAGAAACCATGGAATGCTGGCCGATAACAGCCAGCACAGGAGGTTTTCAGCTCATTATATCCTTGGTGAGATCTACAGGTAATACTCAAAAAATGCTTTCAATGGTAACTTTAACAAAACCAAAAAAAGAGCAAAAGAAAGAAGTTAATTGTAGGGTCTTTAGGGTTTTTAACAACATGCTGAAAAAATGGACCCAATGCAATGTATTTTTGTCAAGATTTATTTTTTGTAAAATAACAGTCACATTGGAATAATATAATAATATTTCTTGTAATAACACAAGAATAATAATCATGGAAATTTTGTCACTCAGAGTCTTCTTCAAACTCAACAAGTGGAGCATGTCGGCTGGCTTGTACACCTTCTTTGAAGTAAACCTTTTTGATGATGCCTGCTTTCGGTGCTCGTATTGTGTGCTATAAAAAGGGGGAAAATTCAGGTTTTACCATAAAATATAAAGTTTTAAGGCTTATAAAAAATAAAATAAATTGATAATAAAGAAAAAAAAATACATACAATGATTTTTAACAAGTACCCATGTTTTATTATTTTAGTATATGCCTGGAGTTAATCTTTAAAGTAATGCTAACCTCAAAACCTAAACAAATATACTAACAATACAAAGTACTACTTACATCACATTAAAAAGGCTTAGTGCCTAAATGCAAGTACCAAAATCTTGAGCCAAGATCTTGAGTTTTTATTTAGCTCTCACAGTCAAAATACCTATAGCCATAAAAGCCATTACATGTAAGGTCAGCCACAATGTGCACCATAATCTATGGGCATGTATAAACACAATGTTATTCACTTCTATGCATTCTACACCATTTAATCTATACAAGACTTACCTCCATTTTCATAGCAATCATGACCATCAATGGATCTCCAGCTTCTACTTTATCTCCAACCTTTACAAACACCTACAACCAAACCATGTATGTTAAATACATAATGCAGTTAGTCCTATATATTTATTTATAATAAAGTATCTTAGCAGTTAATGTGCATTGTGTAATTAGGAAAATGAAAAATGTGAATCTAAAACTATACTTTTATGAAAACGCTTTATCTAATCAGATTTAGGCGAATACCCATCAGTTACATGTTTTTCATTAAACCCTGACACTCATCTCCTTTAGCCAGGTAAATATGTATGGTTTCACTTTTTGTTCCAGATGGCTGAGCCTCCAAAAATTATAAGCAATGTTTTAGTTTATCCATTCTTCACTTTTGCACATTGAAACTTGAGAAAGCATTGCACAGAACAAGTAGTAAAGTTAGAAAAAACTATACAAAACAAGATTGAATGTAAGCCCAGTTGACTTTCTAAATGTAGCTCAGCTGCAATGTATCTTGCAAATCATTAGAAGTTCAATTACTGATTTTATCTTTTACTAGCTGAAGTTGCATTGCATATACAGTGAATTGGAAAACACAGTAGCCCTAAATAAGAGAATATTGCACAGCCCAGCTAGTTTGCCTTTTGTTGGCAGATACATACAGCTGCTAATATTAGATTTTATTGCCATGCTGTGATTACAGGCTTTTTCTGTAATTCTAACTGTAATTAAGGGCAAGAATAAGGAGACCTAGGCAGCCACCTAAGGTCACAGGATCTGGAAGGCAACCTCTGGCAATTGTAGGAAGAGGAAGCTAGGCAGCAAGCTGTAAGCTATTGGCTTTGACAACTCCATTCATGCCTGGTCCAAAAGTAAAAGCCACACACTGGGCTGTGGGGGCTATTTCTATGCTGTGGGTATTGCTGGCCCTGACAGTTGCTAGGAGGAATGTATAATCTACATCCATGAGTCTGAAAAAAACAGTAATGTCCTTGTAAATAACAATACCATGACCTCTTATAACCGTGCTGCTATTTTTTAACTCATTTTGTTGGGGCATCCCTGGGTGTAAACAATATCTCCTGTTTTTTTTCCACTTTCATACACACTTTAAAATATTTTACATTAAACAAAAAGGGTTAGAATCCATTACCTTTTCAATTGTTCCAGTCATGGGAGCTACAGCCCCTCCTTGGCTTCCTGATGTGCTTACTTCAGAAAGAAACTTAGGAACAGGAATACCCAGCTGGACACTGTCCTCCTGCAGCATATAGTTAAATTAGTGTGAAACAAACTGGTTCCCAATTTTCAAAAATGTCTGTAAACTGAATAGTCCCCATTCAATGCGATGACAGCAAATAAGTGTATTTCTGAAGAAAATCAGACTAATTACTGCCCCCAGACTCTCAAATCATTATAACCTCCCACCCTTCCACATTTCAGGCCTCAGATGAGGTAGGCAGCTCAAGAACTTGAAGCATAAACCAGGTTAGGCTCCATTTCACTTTCCTGGAGGTAATGACCTCATCTCCCTAACAACACATAAAATGGCCAGCATAATCAAAAGATTAATCATAAGGACAAAACATTTAATGCTTTTCATCCAAGGACATTTGGAAATGGTGTAGCATTTAGAATGCTGGTAATGGCTAAAATCAAAACTTCTAGAGAGAGAGAACACTCAGCAAATCACATTATTCTCTGCTTAAGAGGAACCTAAATGATAATGCCCTTACTTTAGTTATACCAACTTATGGGTATTGTTACTGTTCTAAGTGCACACTAACATGGAGATCCCCCCTGATCCGAGGTTAGTTTACATGGATTTGCTGTAAAACTACAGTGATATCTATTTAAAAAAACAAAAAGCAAATACTAAAATACTGCTAAGTTACCGTTGAGAAAAGATGAATAGTGTTGTCAATGATAATGAGCTTGGATTTGCAAAGAGTGCCATCAACAGAGCATTTAAGGAACGTAATGCCACCTTCATTTAAAAGTTCTCCTGAAACCTGCAGCACTTTATCTTGAACCTAGAACATACATAATAATATTTAAAATGATTGAACTAAAATCAGCATATATTTGGGAGAATACAGGTATATTTAGAGAATGATCTGATGAGGAATTATGAAACACTATTTACTAATATTAATGGCTAACAGTCATCTTCCTATGAATTCTTATGAATTTTTCCTTGAACTATATACCCTGCATTATTAGGACTACTCCCCAGCATTGCTCATTTCTTAAACTGAAGCTTAGTCTTGCAGAGCTGTTCAGGCTCCTTTCCTATCCTGAAGTTGCTAACTTTGATTTTACTGCACACAGTCAGCTTCTCACAGTCTGCATTAGAACCATGCAACAAGTCAGATAGCGTCAATCTTTTTTTACGTGGTTGATGAAGATGCAGCATCATCCATCCCTTTCCTCCCCTGCTTTACTGGCATGCCCCTCATTTATTGGATTTTTTTTCCTCATATCATACAGGCTCCTCATGACATGTGGATGTTATCTAGGGTGGTCTGCATGAGCCACTATTCTGTGATTTGTTTCAGAATCTTTTGTACCAAAACCTGGTAACCCGTCCCATTTTCTAATATCTTTCTGCATTGCACAAACATTGTAATGATGTCCCTGGGTCTAATAGGAGTATTTAATAAAGTTTTATTTTAACACAAATATAAAGAATATACCAATGGCTATAAAATAAATACATTTTATTTTTTATTTGCTATAACATTACAAACATTTGTAATATCTCCAGGCCACATTTTCTCCAAAATTACCATACCTGACATGAGGCTCAATTCATACATTTAATTTTTCCCTAGTTACCTGCATGTCAAATCCATCATCGTTGTAATTGATTTTCAGGTCTACTTCTATATAAAAAAAAAAAAAAAAAAAAAAAAAAAAAGGAGAGTGAAATGATGGCAACACACAGGCACTATGTTTGTCCGAACAAAGATGACGCCATCAGTAAAAGTGGGATCTGCTTTAACTAGATAAAGGAAATAGGGCATGGCTTACACAGGATACACTTGAAGATAAGAAAACAACTTTTTTATATTTACGCTGTATATTACACAGAGTCACTTTCTATTACTAAGATATATAAAATATTGTGTAAAACTTTATCTTTTCAAGTAGTATGAAATAAACATATAGGGGCTAAAAATTAGAATTCATGCTTAGCAGACTTGGGTTTCTAGTTTTAATCCTCACCACAAACACCAGTTAAACATTAACCA